>NW_010972725.1:102791-103002 GCF_000737465.1 Haliaeetus leucocephalus
TTACGCAGGCGCAGTGAAGGTCTCTGGTGGTCTTCAGGAGTCCTCTGGTGGTCTTTCATAGTCTTCCTCACTCGTCCGCTTCTTGACCTCTCAGGTGTTTCCAAGCAGCAAACTGGTGTCCATAACGGTTTCCTCAGTTTCTAAAACAAACACTACAAGGCTACCAATCTTTGTCAAAGCTTCTGTGGTTAGATGATTTTAAACAATACTT
>NW_010972725.1:103348-148278 GCF_000737465.1 Haliaeetus leucocephalus
GCATTGGTAGTTCTGGTAGCACGTCCAGTCATACAGTCACTAACCCAGACCATAGCTGGATTCAACTTTGCATAGTCCTATGCTAAGAAAAGAAGAGCTTGATACCCTTGGCCACCATTTCTTCTCTGATACCGTGACACCAGGACTTACTTTCACAGTCATTTTGAAATAAGCTTTTTCTAAAATTATCTGGTCCTCAAAAGTTCCTTTCTGATAAAAATAAATAGCAATGATTGTCAATGGGCAAGTGCTGACTTTTATCAGTATCTGCTAAAAAAAAAATCCTGCAATAGTGCAAGAGGCCATGGACATGGAGAATCCAGCAGGCACAAGATTTTTCAATCTAAGGAAATCTCTTGTTGGCTGACAGCCAGGGTACATAGAGCAGAAAGCAGTGCTGACAGAGAATGGTAGACTCATAAAGGATTTCAATATCTTGTGCCATTTCTGATTTGTAATGCAAGATGGTTTGAACTTCTCTGCCAAAGGAAAGTGCCCTGGATCTAAGACAGCCTGTCAAGATGGCTGCAGAGGAGCTGGGCCAGGTACTTGCTGATGTTTGATTGGAACAGCATCAGGGTTGAACCATCTCATTTCAAGTTTGATAAATCAACTTGATTAATCAACTGAGAGCAAGTTACATCTGACTCTTGCCAACTACAGCAAACTTAGAGTTTTCTCTTCCTTCAGCAGAGGTAGAGGGGGGAATGAGATTGTAACTGTGGTCTTTCAAGCAGCTTTTACACAGAGTTATCAGAAATTTTCCTGTGAAACCTTATGTGAAATACTCAATGCTCATTGATAGTGTCTTACTACTATGTCTGTTTAAGCTTTTTCATGAGGTATTATCTTTGTCTCAGTCAAGACCTTCTCCTTTTTATCTATCAACTTGGACTCATATATAGCATTTATTAGTTTCATAGCCTCATCTATTATCTGTCCTCAAGGGATATGTCTCCACTTCAGAAAAGCCAGATTCAGCAGCAGAAGGTTAAGTGTTACTGCCATGCAGCAAAATCACAGCCATGCAACCACCCACGAGAACTGACTGCTGAACCCAGGCTTTTCCCTAGGACACAGCTGACCTTGGTACTGACACGTCTCTGTGGTAGTAACCAGCTTTCCTAGTTCATATAATTGCTAGCATGATCAACTCCCAGTCTTGCCTGGAACATCTGTGCAATACCATTAGTAATATATAATGGGAATAATTTGAAAAGATACAGATTAAATGAAGGGGGAAAACTAGTATGGATATTTAAGTCCACATATCTACCCATATTTTCTAGTTACAAACTTAATGAGTATTAGTTTCTCCCACAAAACTCAATCAAATGAAAATTTCCTGTACAGCCCTTTGTTGCTCATCAGTAAGAAAATTGTGCTGTTATTATTCCAATACTTGAGGATAAAACATATTGCAAATGACCATCAATGCTTTATTATAAGCGACAATAATGATGTTTCCTTGGCAAAGACTACCTGCATCTAAATGTGCAAGAGCTTGTGGCTCCTAAGGATATATTTAAATCTGAGCTGTCTTGAACAACAGGAATAGTTATCAAACTGACAACATGACCATTTTTCTCAGAGAGTAAAATGGCATATTGATGATGATTACTTTAATCTCATTTTAAGTACCTCATAAAATGCTTGAGAGGTTTGAAGTAATCTTGAGTTCAGAAGTTTTCTTCTAATTACAAGCCCTGTATATAATTTGCCAAAGATGATCTACTGTCATTTCACTCTGCCTGGAGAAGGACGGTGTAGAGTAGGAAGGGTAGAGGAAAAGCATTCACAGACTGACCTGGATTCAGCAACAGAGCACCCACATTCATCTTTCATGGAGTCTGAATCTGAGTAAGGATAAAATCCTCCACTTTTCTAAGGTCTGGACACCTCTTCCAAGATCTGTGGTCTCTGTTTCACTTCTAAAACTGTCTAGGGTTGACTGAACTTATTCACTTAGTTCAGTGAAAAGATTATTGGTTAGAATTCACTAGCCAGCATGATCCTAGTCAGGCATGGTGATTGCCATCATTCTTCCTTAGTCTATCTGAGTTAGCAATTACAAACTGGTGCTCCATGACATTTGCCACTGGTTTTCCCATATCCTTTAATTTCTGTAAGTCTCCCATGATGAGAGGGGGTTCATGTAAGTGGGTCAGCTTTCCTTGATAGGCACAAACTCTGGAAATGGGCGTGGCCTGAAGAAGGTAACCTAGCAGATGCTAAGCAGCACAGCTGAAAGTTCACCCTGGTCTTTGCATAATGTTACTGTATCAGTAAATGGTTTGCTTCAGGAAACTGTTCTAAGTGGTTAAATTCAGAGAAGTAAGGGCAAATTGTGAATTCTTCCATCTCTTCTTCACCCCCCGCCCACCCCAAGACTGCCATGTGGTGATTTGAAAGTTCCCTTTTGGATTCAGTGAAGTGGAGTATGTGATAAGACATCTGATGTCATTCCCTAGATAAGAAAATAACACTGATTTAGGATGGTATGGCTGTTAAATTCCTTTAAATCAATGAGTTTGAGTTCCTTCTGCCAGCTCACATTTCCAATGCTTTTTAAAAAAAAACACTTCAGTGCTGTCAGTCTCCAAATCACTTTTGTTACATCTATTCTTTCTCCCAATCTATCATTTTTTTCATGGTTTGGTGTTCTGTTTTGTTTTGGGGGAGGTCCTATCTCATAACTACATTTTAATCTTCTAATTCCCAGATTATGACTTCTTTCTGTTTTGGAAATATTTGGAAAACTGCATGTACTGCAGACTTATAAATAAACAGTATCAGGACTACTGCTCTGATAAAAATATTCATTCTGGACATGTTAGACTTTAGCTTTTATTACTTCCAACTTAATCACTTTCTTTCTAGTTCAGCTGTTAAACTTGATCCTTTTAAAATTAAAGCTTACCTTCAAATACATGAGTAGGGTTTTTTTGCTTGTTTTCAGTGGTCACAGTGTGTATGATTTACTTGTGCTTTTTCTAAAACAGACTTTTTGAGGCAGACAGCAGATTTGCAGATAGCAGATTTACAGACAGCACGTCAGATGAACAGAGTCCAGATCTGGATAGTGTAGTTTCCAAATCTGCTTGATTTATGATGGAACTCTAGCCCATTTTTTTTTTCTCATATTTTTAGACTGCCTAGTTCTAGGATGAACTATAGTTCTATCACAGCACAGAGGCATAGATTCAGCTAACTGTAATATTACAGGTGTGATGATCTTGACTTTACTAATATTGGTGAGAACTGACCTTCCTAAAAGGCTTGTCCAAATTTAATTAAGAAAGAAGAAAACCAATCAGAATTATTATAGCCAATGGAAATGGCATTCCTTTTATCCAGTTGTCTATTAAGTTTGTTTATCCAGCTGAAACCTCTTGTTTCAACTTGTACCTGTTTTCTCTCATCCTCCCACCATGCACCACTGTGAAGAGTCCAGCTCCATCTTCTCCATAACCTCACTGCAGGTACCAGGGGCTGCTGTTGGGCCCCTGAAGCCATCTTGTCTCCAGTCTAAGCCAGCCTCCCCTCACAGAGCAACTGCTCAAGCCCTGACTGAAATGGTGTCCCTCTACTGAACTTGCTCCAGTTTACTGATGTCTTTCCTGTACTTGGGGGCCCCAAACTGGGTGCAGTAGTCCAAATGTAGTTTAACAAGTGCCAAGTAAAGGGCAAATCACTCCCTTTGATCTGCTGGTTGTGATCCTATTAATGAAGCCCAAGAAGTTGTAATAACCTGCCATGCTGCTGGGGCACACTGTTGGCTCCTGTTCAGCCCACTCTCCTCCACAAACACCAGGGCCGTTCCTGCAGAGCACGTCCCCGAGCACACAATACCCAGTCTGTCTCATCGCCAGGGGCTCTTCTTTCCCACGTACAGGACTTTGCATTTATCTTCGTTGTCCTACCTGCTGCCTGATAGAGCATGACCCATTAAGCACTTCCCTCTAAGCCTGATAATCCAATCAGTGGTTTCCATCCATCCAGACCATAATGTCCCAAACTGGGTACAAAAATATTGTGGGACACAGTGTCCAAAGCTTTGCTAAAGTCAAAGTAAATGACATTCACAGCTTGTCCACAAATCCAGTTGTTTCATCACAGAAGGCAATCAGGTTGGTCAAGCATAATTTACCATTAGTAAATCCATGCTGAATTCACAGTAACCTTCTTCTTGTCACCAGAAATATGTTTCAGGAGGACTTGCTCCATATGTTCCAAGGAACCAAACTAAGACTGGCCAGCTTGTAGTGCTCTGCATCATCCTGTTGGTCTTTTTTGAAGATGAAGGCAATATTTGCCTTTTTACAGTCAGAGACCTCCACTGATCTTTAAAGGACAGTGGCCGTGGAAGGGTATCAGCCAGTTTTTATCAGTGACTTAGATGTAGGTCTCATGGACTCTTATGGGTCAAGTTCTCTCAAATAATTCCTGACTTGACCTTCACCCATTGCTGGTACTTCTTTCCTTGAACCCTCCTGCAAGCACAGAGGTCTGGGAGACTTTCCTGGTGAAGACTGAGAAATACATCATTGAATACCTCAGCCTTATCTTATTTCCAGTCACTAAATTTCCTGAATCATTGAGCAATGGGTCCAGGCTTACATTGTTCAGCTTTTTGCTACTAATGTAGCCCTGCTTGTCATCCTTAAGGCCCCTTGCAAGCCTTAATTGCAGCTGAGCTTTGGCTCTCCTAACATCATCTCTCCATGGCCAGACAATGTTTCTAAATTCCTCATTTATAGCCTGTCCTGTGCTTCCACATGCTATATATTGCCTTTCTGCACTGGAACTCCACCAGGAATTTTCTGTTTATTCAAGCTGGTGTCCTGATAGCCCTACTGCTTTTCCTGAGCATTGGGATGGACTGTCTTGCATTTGGGGGAAGCTGACCTTAAAGGCCTGCTAGATTCCCTGAGCTCCTTTGCCCTTCAGAGCTGCCTTCTAGGGAATCATACCTATCACACTCCTGAAAAAAAATGTAATCTGTTCCTTTGCAGTTCAGGTTCAGCTCTGCTGAAGTTGGCAGGAGCCAACTATAGTTGACATCTGCATGGGAGTATTTAGAAACTTATCTTTGTTACATTCCAAGTTAAGCAGTGGGAGATTCCCCAGCAGGAGAAAAGGCCTTCCTTGGCATCACAGTGCTCCCGTTTCCAAGTACTTCCTAAGTGTTTGTCAACAACATCTTGTTCAAGAAATGTAACAAGAGAGCTCAGCTGGAGCAGGTAAAAGCTACCTCTTCTCAGACCTGAAGCAGCTCTTGTCAGATGTGTCTGGTGACCTGAAAAGCACATGTGTGTCAAGTTGTTCTGGTTGCAGTTGGGATAGTTAATTGTCTTCCTAGCTGGTATAGTGCTATGTTTTGGGTTCAGTGTGAGAAGAATGTTGATAACACACTGATGTTTTCAGTTGTTGGTAAGTAATGTTTAGACTAAGTAAGTCAAGGATTTTTCAGCTTCTCATGCCCAGCCAGCAAGAAGGCTGGAGGGGCACAAGAAGTTAGGAGGGGACACAGCCAGGACAGCTGACCCAAACTGGCCAAAGGGATATTCCAGACCATGTGACATCATGCCCAGTATATAAACTGGGAGGAGTTGGCCTGAAGGTGGGACACTCAGGAACTAACTGGGCACCGGTCAGCGGGTAGTGAGCAATTGCATTGTGCATCACTTGTTTGCTATATCCCAAACCTTTTATTATTATTGCTGTTTTATTATTGTTATTATCATTATTAGTTTTTTCCTTTCTGTTCTACTAAACCGTTCTTATCTCAACCCATGAGTTTTACCTTTTTTTTTCTGATTCTCTCCCCTATCCTACTGGGTGGGGGGGAGTGAGTGAGCGGCTGCATGGTGCTTAGTTACTAGCTGGGGTTACATCATGATGCAAGTGGTCTTGGGAGCCAAGGATGTGACTTGATATTGGAAGTTACTACAGGGCAGCTAGATTTGGCACTGGAGTAGGTTACAAAGTGTTTCTAGGAAGACAAAGTAACAGGAACGATGTGAGTAACATATTTACCTAAAAAATACTCAAAATGGGCTTGATTTTAAAATTCCCGGCTGAAACTTTGAGGGGGGAAGGACAAACAGGACTGAAGTAATATTGTGCTTCAAGCAATGCACCCCTGCTGTCTTCTTTCAGCAAGCATATAGTATCACAGATGTTTCTTAGCTGTTCTCTTGCCTACCAAAAAATTCATTTTGTCAGCTTTTCAGGGAATCTCTTTTAGCTTCAGTGAGTTGAATGTCAGACCTCAGCAGCAGAAATGACAGCAAACTTATCCCCAAATATCTAGTCAAATGTAAGGAAGGAAGAGATTATAAATATGGTTTCAAAGGGGAGGCAAGGAGCCAAGTGGAAAACAGAGACAGCTCAAAGAGTGCAGACACACAGAGGAGTGCAAGATTGACCTACCAGGTCATATCAAAGGTGCTTAACTTGTTTCTGACAGTGGTCACAAATGGATGTCTTGGGAATAGGAATCTCTCAGGCTCCAAAAATTTGCAACTCATAAACTTTAAGACAGAGGTATTGGTTTTGTATTGAATAACCCTTAATGGTTAGGGTGTGTTGTTTTTTTTTTTCCTTCCAGTTGGTTATTGAGCCCATGCAAACTTTTGGCATATGCAACAGGTTTTAGTAAGGAATTCCACAACTTATTTACATGCAGTGACAGATAGGCATTTTCCTTTGGTTATTTTGAATATCTCTTCTCACCTTGCCCTTAAAAACTCAGAGAAGTGTGTAAACTTGTAATATCTTCCCTTAGGCACCTGTCAGCTAAGCTGAAGAGTCCTATTCCATTTAAATGTTTCCTGTAAAGATGCCATTTCATAGCTGTGATCATCTTTGTAATCATTATCCCATGCAAAGCAAAGTTGCTTTGGAGTGGGGAAAAGGTAGAGATAAGGGAAGTCCTGGAGAAGGCTTGGGAGAACAAAAGTCTGGAAAGATGTGAGAAATTTCAGGCAGGAAGGGAAAAAACCAGAAGGGAATGAGGGAAGGTCAGGTTGTTTCCTTATTTGATTACACCACCATTACTAGTGTAGAGTTATTGCTGCAACCAGCTCCTACTACAATTACAGTCGATTACTACATTTATCTTAGGATACTGCTTTGATCAAGAAGCTACCATATTAAGATCAAAGACAAATTAAAAAGCTTAAAGACATTAAAAAAAAACCTTCAAAATAATGTTCGGGAGTTAACAAAAGTTCCAGAAGTGTTATGATTTGAAATGTTGACCTTTTTTGTCTCTATCTTGTTTCAGCTTTTTCCTGGATGACATTTTAGAGGTCATGTCTGCAATAGATAGCAGTCTTTGCACCTAGCTGGGTTGGTTTCATCTCTCTCTAGAGCATCACAATCTATCCAGAATTGATGTCAAATCTTTGGACTTTTTGTATTGCTACTTTACTTAAAACAACAATTATTTTATTTATTAGTTGGAACTATAAATTAATGCAATGTATTTAAATTGTGAATAAACTGACTTCTGTTTTGACATTGTTGCATTGTAACAAGTAGAGTTTGCTGTACATTTTTCTCTGACTGATGGCTTGAGAAAGCTTTTCTGGCATTTTGAGCTCTTTACCCCTTTATACATATAGCTTTATCACTCAGAAAAAAAGAAAAAAAACCCAAAGTCATAAATCTCTCTCTAAAATCAATGAAAGCAAAAGTAATGAATGATTCTGAACCTTCATTCATACTAACATGATTCTGTTTTCTAAAGAAAAGAAGTTTAAACTTCCATTAGAATCCTGGCATGAAAGCTACAACATCATGGGCAATATCAGAATGGCATAAAAAAAGCTGAGATGTAAACTGCAGGATATTTATTCAGCATTTGGAATTATTATTCATTCAGGAACTACTTATAGAGTATGAACTCCTGCTGGGGAACCCTCTTTACTGAAAGCAGTCTCCATGGCTTCAGTAAGATTCTACTTGCACAGCTAATTTTTTAACTCCCATGAGTGGAAACTCCCTATTATGACTCTTCAAAAATAGAATACTTTTAAAGTAGTAAAATCTCATGAACACAATACCATGAAAGACAAAAATCATATTGCGTAGAAACAGTCAATCAAGTTGCTACAGTCTAAGCCATGTCATGAATCAATGACATAGCTCACATGGATTTCCCTCCAAGCTGGACTCTCAGGCACTCTGTAGTCTAACAAACAGTGACTCCTTCCATTCAGGATTAAACCCAGTTTCTTTGGTGTTTGTAGATTAAATGGTGATACCCATCTTCCAGACCTTCCCCAACCACCCCAAAAGGTAACAGTTTTTTCCAACAGATATTAGATTGAGATCTCTATCTGCAAGAGCTATGCATATGCAGTTGAACTGTGTCCTCTATCTGAAGACAAAATACTTAAGAGTACAGAAACTGAGGCATGAGCATTGAAAATATATGAAAAATTGTCATATTTGTCATCCTGCAAGTAGTTCCACAAAAAAACAGGGAGTTTAAAATTCCTGTATCAGTGCTAAGCAAAGCTAAAATTATTCATCTTACACAAATATGTTGTCAAAAGCCTAACCATGGATAAGATTCACACCTGTGTAGCCTGATGTACAGATCTTAAAGGGATTGGTTAGCATGGAGCTTAAATGCCCTAAAGTGGAAATCCTCTTACCACTCTTGGTCATGAGAATGGAACTCAGAACAATAGAGAATGTAAAGTCACTTGAAGAATTAATATTCCAAACCCACTTCCCTGAGAAGATATCAAGCCACACCATATGTTATTCTTCACTTGACCACTTTCATATTTATCTCTATCCCTAATGTCAGCCAGGGGGATTTACCACTTCTCAGAGTTAGAAGTGGCTTTTGTAAGCTAAACCATATGCTGGTAACTGCTAAAAATGCCCACAAGAAGGAAGACATCTGCCTTATCCCCAAATAATTTTTTGTTGTTGTTGTTCAGCTCTGTGCAGCTTTCTGAACTGTGCATAAATCTGAAAGGCAATAGAGATGATTCTATATAATTATGAGCATTTTTTAATAGAGAAGCAAAAACATATGAGGAGAAGGTCCTTGACCTGAATATCTTATAAATCTCAAGAAAGGACACATGAAAGATAAGAACTCTTAAGGGCAGACAGGGGTGGACAAGAAAGCTGAATGCAAAGTTAGGCTGACTTAGAATTTGAGCAGTGGAAAACAAGGCGGATTTAACAATTATAATTTGTTTCTTTCATTTAAAAGAATGGACAAAACGATGTAGCAATGGCCAGCCCAAGCTTGTACAAACATACAATTGAGGAATACATCTCTGTGATCAAGTTCATCAGTCTAATGTACTAGATTGCTTCCTCATAAGATCCATCTCAATGAACTAATCCAATTGCACCTTAAAAATTAATTGGATTTTTGATTCCCCCTAATCAGACTAGAAAGGCAGTGGAGACTGCAGTTGTGAAGGTGATGAGAGAGAGAAGAAGAAGCCTCAAATCACCTTCCTGTACTCAAAAATCAGAGAGAAGCTAATATCCCAGATGTCTGGCGCCATGGGGGTGTTCAGTGTTGCATCAGTAAAGTGAAAAGGAAACTGAAGTAGGTGTAGGAGAAATACAGTTTCCTCCCAGCAAATCTGCACCTAGACAGTTATTCTGGAAACCTAGCCATAATTAATTGCTTGCCTGGGTGGGGCAATCTGAATAGAGAGAGAGGAGATATTGGTTGGTAAGAGCTGGCTGGGTGGGGGGAAATGGGTTTCTAAGGTACTGTGTTTGAGGGTGAGAGCACATTGTCCTTCATTAATAGCAGGGGGTGATACAATGAAGTGTCCTATGAAGACGAGGAGGGCAGTAGCATGCTGCAAATGTGCCTTTCCCGTTGTATTTTGTCTTTCAGGTGAGGGATGTTTTTTGACATGCTAGATGATATACATAGCCTCTGAATCATTCAAGATATTTTGCAGGAGGGGGAGAGAGAGAGAACAGGATGGGATAGACAAATTGTAACCAAAAATGTCATTTTCTATATTGTTTGCATGATGCTGGTACTCACTGCTGCCATAGTATATCTTTGCTAAAAGATATAGATCAGTTCTTGTAAGGAGTGCCAATAGATTGATCAATTATATGACAAATGACAGACTGATTTATGTCTGTACTGTCTCCAGTCATGAGTTAGGAAGGCACTGTTGCTAGGAAGCCAAGAGCAGTGAGGACTTCAGCTGTAGCAGAAAAACCTGGATTCATCATGCTGCACCCTCTAAATATCTTTTAACTCCTCAGGGAAAGCACATTTGTTTTTCCAATCTGCATATTTGGCTTCTTCCTCTGACAGATATACAGAAAACTGCCTAGGTGAATGCATGACCTTACAGTACAATCACTCACAATGAATCTTTAAAAATTATTTAAACTCCCTTTGAAAATGACACTTTCCCTGTTGTTCCAAAGGTGTGATATACCTTTTCAACCCTACACCTGGCAATTGATATAATCACAGAGTTAAGCTGATATGAGAAAGAAGAGAATAATCTGGGGTCTTAAACCTACACTTAGGATCTAAATAAAATCTCTGTTTTTCAAAAGGGCTGAGCAATAAGCAGCTGCAGTATAAGTCGAAAAAAGAGCTCTGAAAATCAAACCATTAATTTCAGTACCTAAATAAGAACATGAAAGTCAATGCAATGTTTGAAAGTCAATCATAAGAACATTTTAAGTACTTTTAGCTTTAAAAATGTAACTTTAAGCTCCTGTTTTTCTACAGGTCATATCTGGAAGAGCTTGGCTTTTCAGAGCTCCTGAGCACCCAGTGGTCCAGCTGGACATGCTGTAATTCATGAGCATTCAGCTTTCCTCAGCAGAAGGCCAAAGGCATGTCAGATTAGCGTTACAGAAGGACACTCTGATCCTGAGCTTTAAGAGCTATTTACATTAACTGGGAGATTATGATATTTCTTTTGGCCCTGACACCTCTGGTGCAGCACTGCCCTGGCAATAAGTGGAGCCTGGTAATATCTGAAGAGGATATGAAGTCTGGCAGAGGAGTCTGGACAAGGCTGAAAGCCACATTACAAGTCCCACGAGGCAAAGCTGTAATTTCCTGCAGTAAGCACAAATTTAGGTCATTTCCAAAACCCATTTTCCATTTCAAAACACTTTTGACAGACAAAGATTGACCAGTCATTGAGTGACACATATTTTTCCAAACAGTCCTTCCCAAACTTCTTAATCGTAACCACTGTCATTGCTCAAAAATTTCTGCAGATCATCATTCACGTCCATCATTAAACTCTTTAGCTGGAAACCCTCTGTAATCAATAGGATTCTGCAGATCATCTTGGGAAGCACTAGTATACATCTTCATAAGCTTTTCTTAATTTGCTCACAGCTTTTAAACATCACCATTGAAAGAAACAGAGAGAGTTGTAGAGCAAATTAGTTTTCACTTTTGTTGTTATTGTTTATGTTGTGAGACAGTGGGAGGAGTAATGGAAAGAGAAGGGAAGAAGGAAGGAGGGTTTGGATTAAAGCATATCTTCAAGGATATATTAATGTAGGTAAAATTTAAAAAAAATGCAAGCATATCAAATTTCCTTTGGAACAAGGGGGAAAGTACTATTTTATTTATACAAAATACTACCAAACATTCAAGTTGTCCTCCAAAACTAACGGAGAATATCTACACATCTCTTTTAAAAGTTTCTCTGTGAAAATTTGAATCTTATTGTTACATCATCATTTAGAGCAAAATTATGAGAAACTAAAGCTAAGTCAAAACAAACCATCTGTGACTTCTACAAAAGCTAAATTGGAGTCTGTACATTTATTTTTAAATGATATTTTGTTGGCCTCTCTGATCTAGATGGGTGGTAGGCCAAGCTAAATCCCTCAACCTTAACTGAAGCCCAATTAACTAAGATAAATTGTCAAATCACTCCAGAGAGGTGATCAGCGCTATTTAATCTTCAAAGTTGAGGCTGTTGGCCAAAACAGGTATTCCACTGAGTATCACAGAGCATTTGCTGTCAAATCTGCCATTTCTCTAGCCAAAGTATTTTGTGTCATAGACAGATCCCTTAAGGTTGGGAAACTTTGAAAATCCAGTACCAGAGTTCCTACTGTTTCAGACCAAGGCAAAACAGCCCGTGACTGCTCTATATACAACATGACCCATTTTTTTCTCTGAGGAGTTTTTCCGTCCAGCCACGTTTTTAGTCTTTCTTAGATACATTTAACAAAAGTCCCAGTCCCTCATCCTGTTCCACCCACGTGCTTCAGCTGCATCAGTGGAGTCACACAAAGTTGGGTAAAGTGGGGTTTATTTACTTTTCCATGCAGATTTTTTGATATTGCCAGACTGAGGTGTTAAACACAGGCTTCCATCACCTTGCCAGCTGCACCTCTGGCCCCTGAGTCTGCTCCTCCAAGACCAACTCCGAACGCAGCTTTCTTGCACAACCTGGGAACTCAATTCAGTGGCAAGCTACAGGGATCTGTGAGGCTCCCTTAAGCTTTGCCATTCAAATCTGGGTGCAGCTGTACACTTGATGGAAGTTTGGGCAAAGGCATTGCCTTACTCTCATAGTATTTTAGCATATGCACGATATTAGTCATTGCTAACGGAGATGAATGCAGGACTTACTTTAATCCTCCCAGTAGCCCCACCTCTGGCCTCCCAATTTTTAAATACGAAATTCTCCCAGCCAGGGTGAATAGAAGTACAACTTCCTCTGTGTTGTTTCTAGCAATCAAAGAATTAAATGTCAGTTTGTCTTCTCAAAATATTGAGAATCTTTAAAGACTGTTTATCTTCTGCACTGTATCTCTGAGTCTATTACCTCCTTTTTAATTTTAGTTCTAGTCTCGTATTTCCATTATAAACTCATGATATGATCATCAGATATTGCAATTGTTTTTTTAGATAAAAAGAAGTTACTGTGATACAAAACTATCATGTTAGGTTCTTATTCTGTTTATCTATTTATCTATCAGGGTGAGACGTTTGTTTATCAGGATTACCTATAGTATAAGAGGTATTACAACTCTCATGCATTTCAAAGGCAGCCTTCTAAGCAGCAAAGTCACAATTCTACAAGGGGCACCTGTGGAAAACAATACAGAGCACCCTTGAATTTAACCCTTGAAAATCAAGTTTCTCTAACAGTTCCTCATCTTCAAATTACCAGCAGCATACTCACTCTCATTATACAAATATTCACAGAATTTTTCTACTTACAATACTCTTCAGTAATGTATAAGAGAAAAACCTACGGATGTTTTGTTCTTTGCAAAAAATCACAAAACCATGTATACTGAACAGGATTTCAATAACTCTGCTAACTATGTGAAATAAATTGGCCCACTTTCATGTATACATGCTGCTTTGCAAGGTCAGTCATGGATTTTTACACAGAGGATTTGTTTATGACTATTCAAGAATGCTCAGGCTATAGAAAAGGATGCTATTGAACTCTTGCATGAGGCAGAGGGGATGCCAAGGATATTTTGTCTATGAAGTTGATCCGCTCTTAAACTTGCATTACTGACTGTATATAAGATTCATGGAGCATTAAAAAACCTTCAAGATATACATTATGAAATATTTCTGTTTATTTAGTAAGAATGTTTGCTTTGCATGGAGAAGGTGAAATATTCTACCTGAAATATTGACATTAATATTGATTTGGATATGTCCTCGTAAACTAAAAGAAATTCTGAAAAGGCAAACCAAAGACTGCAAATCAGCTTGGGTTAATAATTATAATTAAGTAAAATGTTTTCTTTTTTCTGGACAAGCAATGGTATTCCTTTCTCCTAGTTTTGCTAACTAGCAAGCAAACATGTCATTTAGCTGAACACCCATTCTTCCAAATGTTCTCACTAGAGGAAAGAAGACACAGCTTCTCTCAGTCATCATCTATTTTAGGATGAAGTAATCATCATCATTCTTTAATGACCACAGATGGAGGTTAGATGACTGGCTTAATATGGACACATGACTTTCAGCTGAATGTTGATGAGATTAATCTTGTCTTCAGTATACAAACACCAAAGCCCAATATCTAAAGCCCAGTACTGCCACTGTGAGCAGAGTAAATTGCAGATGACTTAGCATTTCTGAACATGATGCTGTGCTATTTAGGTTCATGGTTTTCTGAGGAGTAAGCATTTAGGCACCTGTTTTGAGAATCTAGTTCATTCTATGATGTAAATATGGTGATGTGATGGGTTGACCCTGGCTGGATGCCAGGTGCCCACCAAAGCCGCTCTATCATTCCCCCCTCCTCAGATGGACAGGGGAGAGAAAATATAACAAAGGGCTCATGGGTCGAGTTAAGGACAGGAGAGATCACCCACCAATTACCATCACAGGCAAAACAGGCTCAGCTTGGGGAAAATTAACTCAATTTATTACCAATCAACCAGAGCAAGGTAATGAGAAATAAAACCAAATCTCACAACACCTCCCCTCCACTCCTCCCTTCTTCCCAGGCACAGCTTCACTCCCGGATTCTCTACCTACTCCCCACAGCAGTGCAGGGGGACGGGGAATGGGGTTTATGGTCAGTTCATCACATGTTATTTCTGCCGCTTCATCCTCCCCAGGGGCAGGACTCACCACACTCTTCCCCTGCTCCAGAATGGGGTCACTCCCACAGGAGACAGTCCTCCATGAACTTCTCCAATGAGGGTCCTTCCCACGGGCTGCAGTTCTTCACGAACTGCTCCAGCATGGGTCCTTTCCACGATGTGCAGTCCTTCAGGAGCACACTGCTCCAGCGTGGGTCCCCCACGGGGTCACAAGTCCTGCCAGAAAACCTGCTCCAGCATGGGCTTGTCTCTCCACAGATCCGCAGGTCCTGTGCCAAGAACCTGCTCCAGCACAGGCTTCCCACAGCATCACAGCCTCCTTCTGACACCCATCTGCTCCAGCATGGGGTCCTCCACGGGCTGCAGGTGGATATCTCCTCCACCATGGACCTCCATGGGCTGCAGGGGGGACAGCCTGCCTCACCATGGTCTTCACCACGGGCTGCAGGGGAATCTCTGCTCTGGCACCTAGAGCATCTCCTCTCCCTCCTTCTTCACTGACCTTGGTGTCTGCAGGGTTGTTTCTCTCACATGTTCCCACTCCTCTCTCTGCCTGCCATTTCTGTGTCCCAGCAACTTTTTTCCTTCTTAAATATGTTATCACAGAGGCACTACCACTATTGCTGATTGGCTCGGCCTTGGCTGGCGGTGGGTCTGTCTTAGAGCCGGCTTGGTATTGGCTCTGTCAGACATAGGGGAAGCTTCCAGCAGCTTCTCACAGAAGCCACCCCTGTAACCCCCCCCCCCACACACTACAAAAACTTTGCCACACAAAGCCAATACAGGTGGCTAAGCACAATAATAAAAATGTGCAAAATAAAAAAATTACTTTTACAAGAATTTCACCAATAAAAACTGAACATTGAGTTTCCAGAAGAAACATAAAACTTACATTACAAAATGGGTAAAAAATAATGTTGTATTTAAAGAGAAGGATTTGATAGACCGTAAGGTCATAAAGTCAAGGTGAAGAAGGAGGATGATCAAGGCCAACAAGGATAGCAAAAATAGAAGGCTAAGTGTTGAAAGGGCAATACAGAGTGCTTCAAATAAACAGACTAGATCTACTTATGTGGATAGATTTAGGATTGGGCTTGTAAGGAGAGCAAAGAGGTTAAGAGAACATAACCCATGTAGTATGTAATTTGAAAGATCTGGGAAGGGGCAAGTCATTAAAAATTCCAGATGAGAATGAGAATGACATATGTAATGTAGAACAAATATAGTATAATGCAGTGCAGTATTATAGAGATGATTTTCCTTTCTTGGATAATTCTAAAACTCAGTGTTTTCTCACCTTTATTACTATTTTATTATTAAGGAAAGACTCATCTTAAGCTGGTATATAGTGGTAAGGGAAGGGGAAGCTTCATTTAGCACAACTTGTTCTCTGCAGAGAACAAAAGCGTTTTGCCTTTATGGTTAAATATTTTTCTTTTCACAAAAGCAGCCAATTAATTGCACATACGTTGTATCCTATCCACAAAACCCAAATGGCAAATGCTCTCTGGGCAGATACTTGATGTAGGAGGAAGGAAGGGACTTTTATATTTGTAAAGAAAAATTACTTCAATGTCAAATTCAATTTGAAACAATTCTTCCAGATGTTGAAGGCAGTCATGACTCAGGGAATGGAAAGATCCAAACTGTGACAAAGAATCTTCTCAAATGAGAGATGTGGTACAAGGCTCTTGAACTGAAACAAAAGAATTATCAGTGAAACTTGCCTTTTTAAAAGTCAGTATCATAAAAAGCATGGAAATAACATGTATTATATTTTTATTTTGTCCAGACTTTAGGTTAACAAGGTATGCTAACTCCCTGTCAGAAATATGAGTGCCCACCCTTATTTTTTTCTGGACCTCATGTGGGTGAGTACCTAGTTGACTACTGAGAACAGCAAAAGGATTGTTTTATTTAGCTATTATCTGCACTTGTTCAGGACATAATTCTTATTAAATGTATTCACATTATTTATAATCTATTGAAGAAAAAAAATTGTAAAAACTGACTGAAATGAGAAGGAAAAGAATGGCATTTTTCTATGCCAGGCTTGAATGATATGAAAGGCAATGCTATCTAAAGTGCCAGCAGCATATGCCAGCTTCAATTGGAACATAAAAGGAAAATCTGTTGCTAAAATATAACAGCACGCTTTGAGGATCTTATATGTGCTTATTTAGAACTTAGATGGTTGAATATCCTTAAGAAACTCTGACATTTCACTGAAGCTGTTGTTAAGTATTGGTCTTATTGTAGGATTCTCTGAATGAAACAGTGTCCTGTGCTTAACAGAAGTTCAGAATATATTATCATAATGGCCTGAAAACTTTTCTGTCTGAGAAAGTATTCGTTAAAGTTATTGCATCTTGTCCTTTCACATCACCTTTCCCAGCTAACTGCCTACAGTAGGAATGAGATAGCTGCATTTCAGGTGGGCTATATGAATGGGCTACAGTGCTCCCTGACATGCTGGAAGGACAGTGAAGTGCAAAGAGCTTTGCTCCAGAGAGCTTGAGGTGAATCCATATGATATGGCCTGAACTGCATCAGGAAAAATCAGTTTCTACTGTACTTTCCAGTGCTGCTAGGCAATCCCCATACTGTTGCTGAAACAGCCACATGGTAAACTGATGTATGACAATCTCATGTGAAACCCTCGAGCTGCCTTTTCAGCCAAGGACAGCTCAGAAGTCCTTATTTCAGGAGTCCAGCAATTCCTTTGGTGGTTAATTCCCTTTGGAATTGGTCAGGAACCACAACCTGTGTCTTTGAGGATTTAACATCTCAGAGACCCAATGTACTGACCAGAGTGGGTTTGGAATAGGCTCAGACTTCATATCTAGGTTCAGTACCTGCTAACCAGGATACTTTCTAAGGAAAAGTTTGGCTGATCTCCATAGCCTCCATAAAGTTCCTTTAAAGGGACTGACAGCTGTCACGGACTGCAGCTTAATTCGACGAGCCCAGTCCATAACAGAGTTTATAATACAAGTCCATCTTAATCACAGATATTTATCTATTATTTTCATATAAAATACACACTGGCCAGTTACTGTTTCCCTGTGGTGCACTTAAATTGCTTGCTGACAAAATGCCATTTGTTTTGAAAAGGCCCCAGAGTAACCAAAGTTGTCTTAATTATCCCCTTCCTGTGCTTTATAGGGAAAATGTCAGAAAGTTACCATCACTTACTTTTAATAGTCTAAAAACCTGTAGCATAAGAGTCAAATTTTAAGTAATTTGTTAGAATTTTTTTACTGAAGAAATTTTTAAATATGTCAAGTGGCAGGGCTGTTATTTCTAAGACTTTGGTTTAATGTGACATTGCAGATACCCTTCTGGCCCTAATAGACAGAGCCTTATACTTACCTGCTAGCCTCCCAAGCATTCCTTGTAGAACTACTGGACACTAAACATGAGGAAAATACTAGTGGGAATAAAAACAGAACCTAGATTTTCCTGCCTGAAGATACACTTGAATACCTTTCGTTAACATTCAGTTAAAATGCTCATTAAAAGAAGATTTAGAGTTAAAATGAGATATGAAGCAACCTTACTTCCAGATCTCTAGCAGACATGGCAGACAAGGCTTTTAAGATTATTTGCCTTTCCACATAGGGATGTAACATTCCTTAGGCAGAAGCTGCATGACCTAGTCTGCTATGGAAGAAATGTATGTGGTCTCTTTCAGTCACTTTCTCTATGTGATACTAGCAGTAGTGCTTTTCCCCCTTTCAGTGGTACATTCCTTTTGTCTGGTTTTATTTTATTTTCTGATTTGCAAGATGAGTGTGTCTTACTAAGGATTCAAAGCAGCTGTTTTTGCATCAGTGACAACAAATGCAAAAAAATTATAAATGAGGCTAATCAAAAATCATTCACAAGTCTTTGCCTTCCCCCCTCCCCGCCCCCCCAAAAAGGAGCTTTGAATATAATAGTGTGTAGAATTTGACTAATGCTGTAATTTTTCTCCTTTCCTGTAGGAATATAAAAAGGATTTATTTTGTGGGAGCAGATTACTACCAAAACCTTATTTAAAAATATAACTTCTGTGTCATATCAAGCTATCCAAATTATTCCAGGTCAGAACGTTGTACCCAGTTCCTGATTCAAGATTTTGGGCTCGCAGTGCACATCTCATTACTGTATCCTGGGTGTGTCTGCTAGGACAATCTCGAGGTTCTGTTGCCCAAACTTTTACAAAAGCCTCTAGGAGAAAAGAAACAACCTGAAACTTCAGCCAGAGGATCAAAAACGTCCACTAGTTAAGCTATTTGTAATTCCCAACCATCATATTCAAATTCAAATTAAAGCCAGTCAGGGAAACAAAAGCCCTGCTTTAGTGAACATATAGTCTAATATCAGCAGATTCAAAGCAAATCACTAGAAAGCACATGCAAATCTAAGAGCAGATGGTACAGCCAAAGAGATCAGGTTTGTAATGTTGAGTAAAATAAGTTATTCTGTGATCAGTTTGGAAGTGAATGTTTGCTTGTTGCATACACAGTGAGGGGCTGTCTTATGTGCAGAGGTTAAAGAAGGTAAATAAAGACACAATAAAAGCCAGAGAAGCAAAAGGAAATTAACTTAAAAATAGTCAAGCCTAATTAACATCCAGTATAAAGCAGTCATCCAGTATAAAACACTCAGCCAGGCCCCAGGCTGCAGAAGGAGGGAGAGGATCACACGCTGGCAGCAGGAGAAGGGCAGCTCCTTCAAACCGCAGCAGCTCCATCACCAAGAAGGATGCCTCCCTGGCTGCAGGGCTGGTGCCCTGGGAAGGCAGCAAAGAGGTTGCAACAGATGGAGAAGTTGCCCCAGTGTCACTGTATGAAACCACATAGTAAAATATTGCATCATTCTTCTGGAAGATGCAAAGTTATGAATACTTAAGAAAACCCATCCAAAAGTAGACAATTGGGGATTTTTTAGGGAACTTTATACTCAGTGTTATGCTCAACAGCAGCCTTTTTGAGACATAAATTGGGACAGCATAGCAGAATATATGGTAAAAGTTTTGGGGGTTTGTGTAGAAATCAACAACACCTTATCTATATTTGAAGGTATTTTGCAGCAAATTTTGCAAACATCCTAAAATTCATCAGACTATAAGTGTCTGAAAAGGTATTGTAAAGAAAAGCATATGTCAACTGCTTCTCCCTTTTCCTTACCCCATTTTTCTATTTGTCTACCTCCAGATCCTTTAAACAATTATAGTTTTTCTAAAACAGTTTGGGGGAGTACATCCAACTTTATGAATCCAAAATTCATTGCATACTTTATATGCTGCAAAAATGGAAAAAAGAAGAGTAGAAGCTATGCAAGAAAGTATTAGGCTGGCCTGCATCAACATGGGATGTTTTCCTCATTTTTTTTTATCCTTCATCATTTGTTCAGTCCAGTTTACATGGCAAGGTATTGGACCATTGCTCAAGAAAGATTATAGAATTTTACAAAAAGCAAAGAAACGTTATAGGAAATCATGCTGTTGCACCAATGTTTCTCAGGGTTTGGGATGATTATTTTTATTCAGAATCTCAGAGACTATTCTGCAGCCAAGACACATTATATTAGGAAATACTGAAGATGGACATACATAAGCCAACAGAGCATGCATGTGTGTCATGCTATGTCCTAATACCGCAAAATATTATGCCAGAATTAGATGCAATTAGAACAGAAATTCTGTAAGGACAGAAGACAGCACAGTGAAGCAGTGTTGTGAAAGTTTGCAGAAATCCCTGTATTTATTTCATGTAAATTAAAGCTGTTTAATTTCCCTTTCAGGAACATCCTATTTCCCCAGGAAAAAAAAAAAGGCCATAGACAAGAAACAGACAGTCAGTTGTCTAAGTCTTTTAATAAGGGGTACTGAGCTGCATTGTTAAAAGACTGCAATGATTTACTCTCTTCCAAAAGAAAAATATGTGGGATGAATTAAGACACTCCCTTGCTGTAGTGGCTTCCAGGGCAGAGCAGTTTCATGTCATTCATACTGAATACCAAGCTGAAAAGTTAGCTTTCTGTTGTATTCCTTTAAATTTGTAAGAAAAATTACATCGTCTTCTCAGTTACTAGAAATAAAAGAATCATTCTGGGAACACCAGATGAAGTGAAGGTTGCCCCAAAACATCAGAATTCTCTCTACATTTACTCTACATTATTAGGGGAGGGGAGTAAATTTGGCAGTTCATTAGCAGGCTCAGTACTGTGAGGAGGAAGGTGATGGATCCCATAGATAGAAATAGCCATATGATAGACTAAAGAAGCTATCAACCTGATAGATCTTTAGAAAAAACAACAACTTTGTTTTCATTAAATATAAGAGGAAATAATGGGAAAAAAATATTGTACTTATATTTTTATTATTAAATTTTCAAAAAGTAAAAGTATTACGAAATACCAGACAACAAATATGAATAACAGCTGACGACCACAGCATAAATTTGATGCTGGAACTGGTATGAAAATAGTTTTCAGCCAATGAAACATTTTGAAATTTCAAAGAGAATTCATGCTGAGTAGGAACAAAAAATCAAGGTCTGAAAATTTTAATGAAACAAATAACTGGAAAAAATTACACTGGATCAACTGAACTATTCTATTATAATAATGCTAAAAAAATAAAAGTCATGAGAAGACATTGAAATATCATGATTTAATATAGCTCTCATCTGTCACCTAAGAGTTTGGTTTCATATACAAATGAAATTACGTGAATCAGCCTTGGCCTGTTTTTTTATGGGTAAGATTGCATCCTACACCATGAAGTAGAGGTCCAGAATACTCCTAGTGGAACATCCTTGCATAATCAAAATTACTTCCATAGATGGCACACTGAAATAGAAAGAGAGAAGGATGCTCGGTGAAGGCCAGAGAGCGTAGTGTTAACTCTTCTCTGAAGATGACTTCTTTCAGTAGAGAATGGAAACCATGTCATAGGGACCAGGAAAGATCCTGTCATGTGACATAACTGTCCTGTAGTCCATTTCCATTGACAACACTCTACAGCATAAAATTCATTATAAGCCCACCAAAAAATACAACCTGAATCCCAGAAATAATTAAACATCACATAAAAGAACCATCTGCATTAATGAAATGGGTAAAATCAGATATGGCCAGAATGTGTATACAGAAAACACAGAGCAGTGTTGCCATTGATTTTTAGTGATCAAAGGAAAAATCAACGGATTAATGCATTTCATTCTCAGGAAAAAACTTTTTGTGAGTGTTTCATTTAATATATAGTGCTCTAAAATCCAATGGCCACCTCTCTGAATTGTCTTTTCTTTCCATAGTAATAATTAAAAATGGGTTTCTGCATTGTGAAGAGCATCAGTCTGAACTTCTCCAGCTTGCTTGCTAGGATGCTATTGTATGCTATCCTATGCAGCAAGTATGGTAAAAAAAAAATCATATGAGGTGATCCATTTAGTTCTGCCTGTGTTCAGCCCTGCATGAAAGAGTTAGGATGACACATTCATGAGGACTGTGGACTATTTTATATGATCTAAGTGAAGAAGTTCAGTATTTTCATCATACTACATTATCTGAATCAGGAAAGTGATTCTTTCACCCATATATCCTGTTTTCCTAGCCCTATTCCCTTTTATAAACCTGTAAATCACAGAAATAAAAGCATGCAAAGGAAACAGTTATTTTTAAGTAATGCTAAATACATTCATTGACAACTCTCATTGGTGTCTCTTTTTCTGTACATCCTTGGTAGACCACAAACAGCACACAAAGCAAGTGATGTGGAAGATGCCTGAAAAAGAAAAAAAAAAGTTAAATTGTGTTATTTTGGCTCTGATGACTGTAAAAAAATTACTGCATTGCTGATGTATACATCTAATGTCATACTTTTCAGAGTGCTTTAAGATATACATGAAGGTGATGCTTAGAGTAGGAAAGACATCCAAGCACAAATAGTAGGAGATCCAACAGGATTCTGGATTTTGGAGGTAAACATTTCCCTTCCTGTTCCTATCAAACAGTGCATCCTTCTAACTGGCATTCTGTGAGGTTAATTATATTCCTGTTGAAATAATGATTTAAGTATTACAAGTAAATTTATAAAATAACCAGAATACTGCAGGGTACTTAACTGTGTTCTCTCTGGAGCACTGTATGGGCCAGCTGGTCCATTTTACATTATCTTCTCAACTAAGGATCAGAAGAAAAAAGAAAACCTCAAGTCAATACCACATAAAGGTCAATCACCAGAGAAGAATGAGAAACAGTAAAAAAAGAATGTAGAAAGATTAAACTAATAATATTAAAAGAGTAAACCATGTAATTTTCTTAGAGTAGAAGCTCTTAATTGAAAAAGAAGTCATCCCAGGCCTGCTGAAATATAAGAAAAAAGATTTAATTGCTTTTGATGTAGCATTTCAGTGGTAAGGAGATCTTCAGAAAACATTCAGACTGAAAAAAGATCTTGGGAACAGCAAGCCATGGAAGAACTTTTGAAGGACTGTGCAATGAAGATTGATGTAATTCTGGGCTGCCTGGGGAAAACCCTGCTGCCATGATCCCTGCTTGAAGCACTATGGGAGCTCACAATGACTGCAGAGCATCACAAAAGCACCAGCAAACAAAACCAGAATGGACAGGAGACACAACAGCATTGTGAGTAACAATAAAAGAAAACATTAAGTCCATGTATCATGCTCAGTTAAGTAGTGCAATGGAGGCTGGGAAGAGCACATGTAAGAGGAAGCAGAAGAAAGTAGTCCCCTGTAGTAAGTCCTCCAGATACTTCCTAACATCCCTGGACAGGGTTCTCCTTTCTGTGTGGAGCTTTTGCAATTTTATTTTCTCCTGGGTTTGACTCTTAAGGTCAGTTTCTCTGAGAGCACAGTGGTTCACTCACTGAAGAAAAAATATCCCCCTGTTCCACTGTCATTTTCATATCTTTCTTCTTTTCTCACCTTTTCACACTTCTGCCTTCAAAACAGGAGCAAATATGAATGTTCTCCCATGGTCTCACTTGGAACGAGCTTCCATTTTAACTTTCTCTTTACACATAATATTCCTTCAAAAGCTGCTGGGTGTGTGCTTTCACTCCCACAGGGGAAGAAAGTAAGAGAGAACTATGTTGGCCCTAGTCATCAAGCTGTCTTAGAATCTGAAATAACCATCTGACTGAATGATCCATGGTTTCGACCACTGAAAACAAGAGTGAACAAATCAATGGAAGGTAGAGTTCTCAAAAAATGCTGCATTCACAGAGGGAGACTTATTATAATTTCTTTCTATCTTTGATTTCACTGGTGTTTTTCCTCCCAAACTGAAGTGATGTGTAACTTCATAAGCCATTGCATTCAGATTCACAAAGCAAATCTTCAGTGTTGATGAGAAAATAATCTCAGTTTTTGCCAACTGTCATTTAATGACTTAACAAATTTTATCACAGGAGGAGCTGTGTGAATTATAAAGGACTTCAGTTTGCCAATAATTTATAGATTTGAAGTATGGCTTAGTTCCAGTTGGAAAGGAAGCCTAACTTTTCAAATTTACATCTGTAAAAAAAGAAGTCCAGGAGAGGTGGAGCAGAAAAAGAAATGTTTTTCTAGTAATCCAAATAATTTTATTTCAGTGTTCAACTTCAATTTGTAAGCTTGCTATAAAACACAACAGGATTTTAAAATGAAAACAGTTTTGCCAAGCAAAAACTGAAATCTTTCATCAAAAATGTCAAAATGAGTTATTTTGACATTGTTGAAACTTTGTCCCTGCTCTTTTAAAATTAAAGCCCAGCCAAAAATATCTTATTTCATTAAATAATTGGATTTCAACAGAATGACATAATATGATGGAATATGGTTCTGTCTAAGTCTCTCTCAGCTTGTCTCCTAAGTCCAGACTAATAGGATTCTCAAAGCAAATACTGAGAAACGCCTAACAACAGCCCTACATAATTATCTGATGGCCACTTTGAAATTTACCTTCCCTACAGATTAAAATCCTTCTTTTAATTTGGGGATTACAAGGTAGAGGGTTGGAAATTTGATATCTCTATTGCTTAGTGATTTGAAATGAATATATTAAAGTCTATCTGATTGCATTGTAGCAAGCTCTAGTGGTAACAATGTGAAAAATCAATAAAGCAAAAACATAAATGCAAGATCTAAACAGTGATCTGCATTGTAGCATAATCCAGCAATAATTTAACCCTCCCTGATGCTACAATAATGAAATGTCTTTTCCATGAGTAGCATTCAAAACTTAAAATTTCTGGTAGCTCATTTAAAACCAGTATATGATACTGCATTTAAGTCTATGTTAAGATCTGCACTTAGAACACCTGTGGTATATTTTAGGAATTAAACACAGTCCTAAATTTGACCAAGTAGATCAAGCAAAAGTCTGTATACAGACATGGAAAACATATATAAAATACCAGTTTACAGTTCCTTGTGCAGTGGAGTCTTTTTAAATGTTCACTTTTAATGTATTTTGCTTTATGAGTTCCAGTAACCTGGTTCCAGCTAAATGAGCAGTGATCCTCCTATAAAAAGCCTGCTGGTTTTTCCTCCCTGTCCTCCTTGTATATATGCAGATAGCAAGCATCTCCCCATAACTGTGGCAATTTTTAGAAGTTATATTTCATTTCAACATTGAAACCCAAAGCATCCCCTTTTCCCCCGGCTACATTTTTTATTCTTGTTTCCGTACAGAATGTACTCCACAGGCAGTAACCAACAGAGATGTTCTCTTCACAGCATGATTCCTCCTAGTGTGTTGTATCCAGTGCAGCAGTGAAATGAATTTTTCCTATGCATTGATGATTTTAGGGAAAGTGTCTCCACAAGCAGATGCATTGCAGACAAGTTTGTGAGCACCCATAGCTGAACCTGTTGGCAAATGCTGTGAAAGCCATATAACTGAGCTGCAGGGAACTTCAGTCCCTCTCTGGCCTGCTTACATAGGTTTCCTTACCATATTAGCCATGGAAGGAGCTAACAGAGGAAAAGGGGTGCAGTATTGACTTGGGCTTGATGTATGGTGTGAACACAGCCCCTTGTGGTGCCTTATTCCTCCCTACAGTGCGATACAGGGAATGGTCCATCATTGTATTGCAGTGCTCCAAGGGAGAGGACTCACAAGCCTAGGTATTAGCAGGGATCCCTCTAAGGCACTCAACAGCAAATCCTAAAAAGAAGAAT
Source organism: Haliaeetus leucocephalus (assembly GCF_000737465.1). Lineage (NCBI taxonomy): Eukaryota > Metazoa > Chordata > Aves > Accipitriformes > Accipitridae > Haliaeetus > Haliaeetus leucocephalus. The sequence continues at coordinate 129,112 of NW_010972725.1, forward strand.
GTAATTCGGCCCTTGTGTCAGGTGGTGGAGGGGAGGATAGTGCTTGACCCTGGCTTGGTTGAGATTCAGAAGGAAGTCCAAGGACCAACATTTTGGACTGAGGTGCCAATCTTGAAACCGTAGTCCATGCATAGGTCTGTCTATATGGGTTTGCATCTTTATATAAAGTGTGTGCTTTCTTCAATACATCCGCTACTGTCCTTTAGAGGACAACATGAAGATGACAGGCCTTAATACCTATGTATCACCAGGACCTACCTTCTGAAAGCAAGTAGGTCTGAGATTGCTGAAATAGAGATGAACACAGAGAAGAGAGGACATAGAGGGCATAGCAGAAAGAAGACATAGAGGAAAAAGTTTCATCAGCATGATCAGGGCACCACAGCTGAAAACTGAAGCTGAACACTTCATCTCCAGCGCCACTATGTAACTAAGTTCCTTGGAGCAATGGAGGACCCAGCTACTTTGCTCCACATATCTGTTTTCTTCCTGCTTTCATCAGAGCCTTTTGTTGGTTTTGTCTGCAAAAAATCTTTCAGTATTCCCTGCTCAAAGCAGCTTTTCCCTCTTGTAGATGTTCAGCAAAAGGATTCACTGGCACAGCAGACCTGAACACACCTGGTGCATTTGGCTAGAGAAATTCACCTGAGAGATAAGGGAGAGAAATTCATGGGTGGGGACATGCACAGCAGGGATGCTCAGGAATGCTTTATCCATAATTTAGCTCTATTTCACATTCTTTGATGTTTATTTATGGTCTGTGTCTGTCTATGTAAAATATTATCATCTGGCTTTGGTATAATTAGACTTCGGAAATCCCTCACCTGAAAAGTTTTTCAAGACAAAACAGTAGGGTTTGGAGGCTTTGATTTATGATCCCCCCCTCCCGCTCCAGGTCTGTAAAATGTTTCATGGAACTGTTTTGTGGTTGTCTCAAAACTAAAACTACATAGGACTGCTCACAAGAGCTCCGTCAGTACCTCCTGCAAATTACATTTCAAGTGTTATTTTGGTCATTTGTGCTCACTTGTGATCATCAGAGTCTTCCACCACACTGCATTTCCCAAGACAGCTTGAATGGGTTTGCATCATAATTTTTGAAGATGAAGGTGCTGTAGAAGATGTGCTCTCCATCTTGCAAGACTGATCTATACACACATGCGCACACAAAAAAAAACCCCCAAACAAAGAAACATGAAGCAGCCATGCTAGAAACTTCAAACAGCAAATCTTTGACAGCATTTTAGCATGTTGATCTTTCTTTTTTGCCTTTTTTTTTTTTTCACTTTTCCCTTTTTTTAAAATGGAAAGCTCAAAATTTCCCATGCAGAAAAACCATTTCTAACCAGCTATGGCATTTCAGTATAATTCTAAGAAGGTGGGCAGATAGACAGCAGCCAAAAAAATTGGCATCAAAAAAGAACCTACTGTGGAATTTGTTGTAGATGCTGAGTTATAATGGAGAATAGAGGTAAGATATGTTACATTTTTCCATTGGGCTGCATATTGCAATAACTGTTGAATTACTTGATTTTTAACGTTTGTTTAGAAAAGAAATTTGTTTGTGTATGGATGGTGATCTCTTAAAATTTATAGTTTAAAAAGACAGCTCTTTTAATGTAAAAAAAAAAGTATGAAAGATAACAAACTTTTTAATTTTTAATGGGTTAGGAAAAGTTAACAAAGAATACATTAAATTGAAGAATAGGCATTAAGGAATTGGGAAGTTACATTTACTGTGCTTTAGTGCTGGAAAAGTTGTTCAACACTTCATAATCTTGCTTATTGCCTATGTGAAATTCTTCTGGGGAAACAACTAATTAGTATAATTTCACCTTCTGTATGCCTTATCACATAATACCCTAACTGTATTGAAAATGATTCACAGAGGTGAGATGGATTTCAGTTGAGGAAGCGGTCAACAACTTCATCTTGCATGAAAAATTTTGTTTCACTGGCATGAAGATAATTGTGCCCTGTACTCAATACTGTTGCAAGCAATTTATTTTATTAAACTAAACTATAACACTAACTTGCAAATAAGTGAAAATGAAATAAAGTCTTCAGTAGGTCTTCTGAAACATGAAATTAAACTAGCCCCTTGAAGTAGCATTTGAGCATGCAATTCATAATTCTGTTGGCTCCCAGCATCTTTCTTAGGAGAAAAACAGTGAGTTCATGCTATGATGAGGAGAAAATTTTTTCTATAAATGCTTAAGATACCTTTTTGCTCAATAGTCAGCGTGGGTCAACAGGCTTAACAGTCAGTTTTAACTTTTTCCCAATATGGCCACTCTCTTGGTAATCTAATTAAGCAAACACCAAGGCTAGGATATAGAAATAGTCATTATTTCTTTCTAGCAGATTTCAAGATTATTATTTTTTAATTTTAAAAAAGTATATTCAAATCAAATCCAGTACCCAGAAATCACTGAAATAATAATAAAACATTTCTTGACTGTTTCTGTTCAAAAATTGTGGTTTTGTGAATAGCATTATTTTGGAATGGCCTTTTTTAGTATAGAAATTGTTTTTTTGAAAAATGAATTTCTGCCAAGGATTTCTGTCAAACACTTGTTTCTTTCAATGAAATGTCAGCTGTAAGCAACCCTCAACAAAACACAACAGAGCAAAGGATCTCAAAGACTGGTGTCTTGCTATCATGGATGATGTCTTCTCAGTATGGATTATTTCACTTTATATATTTGATAGCCTATTTTAAGCCAATTCATTGGAATCTTTTGCAGTGACTGTCAATATAAAATACTGATTAATATTATTATTATTATCATGCATAGAAGAAAATGTATTTTATTTCTAATGTTTAAAAAAAGCTCTCTGAAGAGAGCATCCTGGGGACCAAGGGCCACCAGGTGTGACTGCTCTGTCAGGTTTTTGTCCAGAGAAGGACACTCTCATCAGTGAGGGACAGACTCCACCCTTTTGCTGATCTTGGTCACCTTGAAGAAAATGATCTCTGGAATAATGAGCATGAAATACATAACGACAAATTAAGCTCAACACGTTTGCATCCACATAATTTCATACTTAGAGAAACCAAGCAAGTAGTTATGTGAGGGATGCAGGGAACAGAAGACACCAGCTTTACCATCCCAAAGTCCTTCAGAGTATTTGCTTATGACTGTGGAAGACAGCAGCCTAAATGTGAGTCATGGATGAGCACTACTCCCCAAAAAGCTGAGGTAAGCTGATACAATGACAATTCCCAGTTTTAGCTCTGTCATTATTACCTGGAAAATCTCATCTGCTTAAGTCGAAGTCTTTAAACGTGTTAAGGAGAAAAGAAAAAATATGTTGTTCCATAAACTATACCTTCATTTACTACTGCCTGCTGGGAATACCTTTCTGGACTGCCAGATTATATTGCCAGAAAAGAAAATCTTTCAAGACTTTTTTACCTGACTTAATTTTCTCCTCAGTTATTGTCTTGTAAATCAGGATTTTTTTATTAGGCATCTCATCTACAAAAATGCAAGCCAGGCTTTAAAAAGCATTTCTGACAGAGTCTTTAGAAAGGCAGATGGGAACAGTTATTTGAGTGAAAGGCTTTTTTGCTCATCCCTTCCCCTCCTTTGCTGCTGCAGAAGTCTGTGTCACAACCCACTCGCTGTGTAGATTTCCAGCCACCACAGCCCCCACCTCAGCTGTTCCAAACAGCAGATTTCCAGTGTTTGCCAAATGATTTTACTTCTCCTACAGTGTAAGAGACTGAATTCTTATCCTGAACCATTTGCCTCAAAGATTGTCAGGTGTGGGGGACTGGACCATCATCTCAAGGAACTGTGAACTACTTATCTTGAGCCCTTTGTCTCTAAGATGGCCTGTTTAAGCAGGACACTCCTCTGTCGATAAGGACGATTACCAGGCCATTGAGGCATCCAGATGAGGAAACGGGGCTGGAGCTGATAAGATACTGGTTTCGGGTGTTGATCACGCGAAGGTAGTGTGATAGACGAAACCTGCAGTGCATGACATCATTGAAATATGCCCTATAAAAAACTCATAGAGACAAGCTGTGGGGGGCCTTCTTCACCACCAAAGAATTGAAGACTGAGGACCAACGGGACACCGCTGGATCCATGGTGGTGATCATCCTTGCAACCCCCACCACCGACTGCTTCCCTGAGGACCAACGGGATGCCGTTGGATCCGTGGTGGTGACTATCCTAGCAATCCTATCCCAACTGCTTGTTTAATTTCTACCTTTTCTTCCATTCTATCCTATCACTACCATTTTCCACTTTTGATACTTTTGATAATAAAACCTATTTTGACTATACAGCATTTGACCTCGTTTGTGTCTTAATCTCACTCTTGGGATCATATAGAAACCTTCCCCGACATTGGATCGGGACATACAGTCGTTCAGACTTTTTCCTCTCTTCAAGCACTCATTCTGCCTGTATTTTTATCTTCACTAGCTTTACTCTTTTTTACCCGCATTAGCTAAACGTTTTTTTCTTTTATGCTTCAACTACCACTAGGGATATATACATGCATGCATACTCATTCTGTGCATGTATATAGCTATATACAAGTGTGTATAAACGGGTATAGCTGAAAGACAGAAGTGGCATGGTGGGGAGAGTGAGGGTGCTGGACTTTGCATGTGTAAATGCAAATATCTGTGCCCAAGCTATAGAGTCAATATAAAATAATTCAGATCAGAAAACTTAATTTATAGGTTAAATCCCAATTTTGCTAAGGGAATCTGAAATATTCATAAACATGGTGGAAAAACAAAGCTAAAGAAAAGGAAAGGAGGTCCCAGTGCTATGATTTGTTGTTATAATTTATTTTCTATGAATATCATAATGTCATAGCAGCCTACCGAAATCAGTAAATCTACTGTTGTGTAAGTCATATGCGCATTAGGTGAAAAGGACACAGTTCAGATCTCATTTAATCTTTAGCATAATTAACATATTACTTTTACAAAATCTTTAGGTACTATGTTCATATCCTATCCACTTCGACACTAAAAGTACAAGTCAGACTTTGAGAATTAAAGCCTGTGACAAAATACAATAATAATAATAATAATTCCAAAATTCAGCTGTTTTCTGTTGGGTCTAAATAAAAAAAAACAAACCATCATTACTATTTCTGCTATGCTTACGGAGACAAAAATAAGTAAGTAAGTAAGATTTAGTCTGACAAGTCCTAGCAACATTTTTCAGCCATCTGATGTGGTGGAGTGGCACGCTAGCAGGTGCCAAGAATAGAACATAGATGCTTGTGACCCATCCTTCTCCACCACAGACACTGTGGGAATTAATAGACATAGACCATATCCCTTGTTCCCATCATTCAGTTTAATGTCCACATGAATGAACTAATGATTGATTAATTAATTGCCAATGATTTAATGAAATGATCATTGTAATTAATATAGTTCTGTCCTGTGATATTTTTTCCAAATTTCTAACCAAGCGAAGCCCAATCTAACTTCAAGTATCTTTCCCAAACTTAAAAATGCAATTGAATAAAAAGAAATCCAGCAGCTGCTCCCCACTGAACAGTAATGAGCACATTAAAAATTAAGCTAAGCAATCCTCCATTCCCAATATAAATATCAGTCATCTTCATCTCACTTTCTCCCCCAAAACCCACTAAACAAGCAGGCCTCGGTGCAAACAGTGACATGAAATCTCATCAGATTAAAATGGGGAGAAAAATTCAAACTTTTAAATTACTTTTTAACAATTTATGAAAAGGCAACATGAAAACATCCTTTTCTTTTCAAAAGACAACAAGACAAGGAAGCCATGTAGTACCATGGCACTTAGCTCTAACTCTTTTCTTTAATAAATCTACCTAAAAGGTGATCTGGCTTTTGCCTTCCCTGGGACATCAATGGGGCCAAAATGTCCCTGCTGGGTGCAAGCATCAATGGCCAAAGGACCCTGTCACTGGTGTGACACAGTGTCATCGGTGACCCACTGTGCCATCCAGTTTGTCTCTCATCATCCAGGGATGCTGAATCTGGCAGAGCCGGGCGCCAAGCCTTGGAGGTACTCACTCTGACCTGCCTTTGTGGCCACAGCCCCTGCGTCCCCAGCAAACTCATGCATCTCCTCCTCCTCCTGCCAGCCTCCTTCCCTTGCAGGCACCATGCCCTTGCTCCACCTTCGTTGTCCCCTCTGAGCTGATCCCTGCCACCACGTCACAGCGCTGTCATCATTTTGCTAAGCCAGTGACGCAGCCAACGTGCAAAGTCCCACCTTGTGCTGTTGCATATTATTTCCATCAGGAGATTCTAATTATTTTTTTTTTAAATGTTGTGAAACCTTTCCCTTGGTTTAGCTATTTCATTATTGTGGCTACAACCCTTTGGCCTTCATACTCAGAGCCTGTCATTCTTCAAAATGGGGAACAGACCTTATGTTCTTTGTATAACGTTTGGTTTCCTTGATGGTGCATGTTGGTTGTTGGTTTTCACAGCTGTCTCCAGTGTCCTGGGCTATGCACTGTTGTCTGTTATACACTATTTCTCTCAATTAATCACTGCATATAGACCAAAGGTTCAAATATTGCCTTTAAAGGAGAGTCTGTTGATGTTAATTATATGCTAATTACACTCAGGTATCTGCTAGGAGATTATTACCATTTGGGGACTTGCTTATTGCTCTTCCTGGATTATGAGGTTTTATGGTAAGTACAAGGTGGCTTTATTGATAACCTAAAAAACAATCTGTCAAAGAGAGGATGTTACACACATATCAGGTAACAGCAATATAAAAAATAAAGAAGTTAATGAAATAAAGTTTTCTTGTGTCAATTTCCTTACAAGTCTTTTCACCCAGTTGCATCCTTTATAAAATTAAAATTGTTGTTACTAGTAATGTTTTGGGTATTTGCATGGTGTCTATTTCAAGTACACAGATTAGGTTTTGCCACAGTCAAAATAAGTGAATTGTACAAGCTTTCCTTCAGTTTACTTCTAAAATCTTCATGGATCATACCATAAACAAATCTTGTATAAAGGTTCATGTGGAGTATTTGAGAGATTAGGAACTTTCTGAAAACTACTCATTTGTAGTGGTGTTGGGAAGAGATAGCTGGCAGAACCAGACATGCTTAGTTTTTTGTCACTATGGATCTCAACAAGATTCCCAAATGGAGCTAAAGATTTGTCGCTATTATGCATGTCTAATTTTTCCCTTTTGAAAGTTTCATACTGCAGTACAAACAAGCTAACAGCTATTTCAAACATTTCTTCTATTACAGTTGTGTACTAGCTATATCTTCCCTGCATCTTGTATTTGTAATATGCAGATGCAATTCTGACCAGGCAAAATTCAGTATGTGATAGTTCCAGAAAGATATTTTTTTATTAAATAATCAGCAAGTAAAGTACAGAAATAGTCTTGCCAGTGGGCTTTCCTTTTTCTGGCTGAGTGCCAGGTTAGAGTCGTACTCCCTCCTGTTTAGTCTCAAGAAAAGATACATACAATCAAGAACAGTACAGAGAAAGGCCACAAGAATGGTAAAAATGCAGAAAAGTTTAGGTGCAGGAAAGAATTAAACAGTGATTCTTCAGGCAGGATATAACGTCTGTGATAAAAGCCTGTGAAATTATGTCAGACATGGTGGAAGCAAGGACAGAATGGTTGTTCATTGTGTCACATAACACCTTAAAACCGCAGATCTGGAGAAGGTTGAAGGAAATGCTCAGGAAGCATCTTTAAAATAAAAAGAGGAGTTTATCGATGTATCATGCTATCACACTATTGAACTCATTGCTACCAGGCGTGTAGAAGGTCCACGTTCATCCACATTCAAATAGCAACTAGACAAATTCATGGAAGAAAAATCTTTGAGAGACTATTAAGCAGAAATGTATAACTTCTGTTTCAGGAAGTCCTCCAAACATATTTCTTGGCACTTAACAAGCATCCTGGGGGGTGGATGACTAGGCTACATACAGGTCCTTTGGTCTAATCTGCACAGCTGTTCTTGTGAGAAACACTACTGCTGTCCCAGTGGCAATGCAGAGTTTGAGAAAGTACACAAGGGCAGAACTAGCTTTCACGTATGGGTATGCTCAGTCATCTCCTTGCGACAGTCAAGGCACCACTGCCTCAGAGTAACCACAATCAGATGCAAAACAGCAAAGTCACAGAACAAATTCCAGCCACAAAAAAAGACTGAAATAAACTCTCCTGCACATGCAGTATCAATGCCTAAACAGGAGGGATATGGGGCTAACCTGTCACATAAGCTGGAGAGCTTCATAAACTGGACATGAGCAATGGGCATTCTGTGACTAGTTATACACAGCCTGCAGGAAAAGGCTCCAAGATATGGGTTTGCTTAGACCAGAAAAGAGAAGACTTTGGGGAACACAAGGATATTCCAGCATTTGAAAAAGTTGTTAGAGAAAGATGGGTGAGCTCTACTTCCCCACACCCAGTGGGAGTAGAACATGAAGAAGCTGACTTTTCTGTGCATTAGTGTAAGGACTCATTGCAGTAGAGTAATTTCTGTTTCTCACTTTCAGGAGGATTTCTGTAAGTATGAGGGAAATATTTGTTCCTCCTTCAGTGTCTTTCTGCTCTACTTCTTGCAAGAAAGTACCCTTGGGAGTCTGTGGATACAAGGCAACTGCAATCACTATGCAAAACTGTCCATGCCAGAGAATGATCTTTGTGAACTCAGCATAATGGCATATGCATTCAGTCTAGATCCCCAGGTGCAGCCGTGGTCCTCCACGTACATTTGAGCCCCGAGTGTTCCAGTGAAGACAGTAAATTAGCTGGCACTCTCAGTCTGTAAATCATGATTGGATTTTATTGTAACCTGCAGAAGGTAGACAAATAATTCCTTCAGAGGCAGTAGCAGGGAAAGCCGTTTGTGTGTATTTGGCCGTCATCTATATAATTGTAGCATTTCCTGTTTATTTTTAAAACCTATGAAAAACCAGCCCATTGTAACCTAAATACACAAGACTGACTGTTTTCCTAGCAGTTGTTTGATTAACAGAATAGAATCCTCTTTAATTTTGCTTGATACTCTATAAACTAATAATGAAGCTCTTTTTGAATCACTAGATATTGAGTGACACAGAAAATCATAATATTCACCATGGGACTAATAATTTTTTTCATTTAGGTAAATGTTCCAGCCCTGATAGGACCAATATCTGATTTTGCAGGGGAAAGTCAGTATTCTGCTCAGGAAAGATGAACTCAGACTGGAAGATGTGCAGAAAAGGTTACAACCAGGAACAAAGGGAAGAGAATCTGTTTTCAAATACATAAACTTTGCTTTTTGAAAGAACGTGACTGCACACCACAATGTATTAGGATGATGAATACAAGGGATAAGGAAGAGCTGTTTGCATAAATAGCACAAATTATGTGGCAGTTTTATGATACTTATTTTCAACAATACAACAGCAACTTTAATGAAATGTGTAGAAAGTGTTGTCCATATAGGGAGTCAGAAAAAAATGAAAGACAGCATCATATCCATTGAAGGAGTTTAAGCTTGTTTGTAGAAACAATTGTGAGACATATATTTATTATGGGTGAATTTGGGGCAATGACATAAATTCCTTTACGGGCTTCTGTTCTTTAAGGACCTAACAGGGAGGAATGGACTTTGTACACAGGAAAAAATGTATTTTGAAAGAGTCACTTTGATAGTGGTGAGGTATTTGCATCAGCAGTGCCAAGGACTAACTACATCTGAACTTGTTTCCCAGAGAGACAGGATGTTTTCCAAGAAGAATATCATCACACCTTGAAATAGCAATAGACTCCCCTCACAGATAAGAGAGAACAGCCAAGAACAGCTTGACCTTTATGGGGGCTGTTAGGTGGTAGGGTTGTATTTATTTACTGACTTGCTCTTAATTGTGTAACTGAAAATGTGGTCCTTCATTTGCAGAACTTCGCATAGCCCCCAAGTCACAGATACGCAACATCTGTTTGCCTTCAGACTTCAGCTATAAACTCCAGCAAAGACTTTTCTTCTAGTAACAAAGCGATTTGGCTTTTGTAGTTGTTCTTCAAGGGGACCAAGCCTCCCTGACTGACATCAGGCAGAGAAAGCACTAAGTGCTTGTTTGTGTGACTGCTGAGGGCAACACAGACTTTGCATCTCTACTCTAATGGGGTGCCCGAGAGTTGAGGTGAGTAGGTAGCACTCAGAGTAAGCTGAATGGAGCAGAGCCTAATGTGATGCATCTTCACTTATCCTTGGCAAAATTAATCTCTGAAACTCCAAGGAGTTAGAACTGGATCTAGCTAAATTAATTGTCTTTCTTTTATGTACTCGTATATCAAACAAAAGGATAATAATGTGTTGAAATCTAAGAATAACTTCCAGTGAACTGCACCTCCTTTAAACTGTGTCTAAAATGGGGCAGGGCAGACACTATGAAGTACATCAGTATCTTCAGCCTCCCCCAACCTTACCAAGTGTGAAGGCATAGGGCTGAGTAGAAAAAAAGAGAGGGGGCAGGGTTATCTTAAAAAATTATGGACTTAAAAAGAAACAGGGGCTCTCGGGCAAAGCAAGTACAGTGAAATGAAGGCGACTACTCAGTCTCTCCATTCCAGGAAAAAATGTGGTCTGTTCCTCCCTGAAAGAAATTTTTCTGACCCGGTTTAAAAATTCCCAGGGCAGGAGGTTTGGCATCTTCTGCAGGGAGCCTGTTTCAAAGTTTCACCTCCTTAACAGATAAAAAGCATTTTCTAGTCTGTAACTCACTTCATGGTCAAAACAGAGAACCAGAAACAGAATGAGAGGATGAATTCAGTGATAGGATCTGAGCTTTTGTATGGACAGGATTTGGGATGTGAGACATCCAAAATGGGTGAATTAGAGTGAGAGCAAAGTGAACTAATGTCTTCTTGTTCTGTCCCTCTTGTATGTACCCCCGAAGTCCACGGTTCCTTCATGAACTGTGTGGCAGTCCCCTTATGAATGTGAAAGTGACCACATAGGGTCAGACCAGAACTCCTTCCAGCCTTTATCCTCTCCCCATCACGTGCACCACATGCCTTATGAAGAATATATGACCAAGACAAGCACATACTGACATCTTACCCAAGGTATTATTTCATTTTCCATTAATCTGTGTTTTAGTGAACAAGGGTTTGAACTTGTGTTTTTATAGTCACTGATGCATTTTTGTTTCATTAGTCTGACTAACTGCTTTCAAACTGCCTGCACAACATCCTTGTAACATGAGTTTCATGGTTTCACTGCCCAGTGAGTGAATAAATATCTCCTTTTTTGTTCTAAACCTGCTACCTGCTTCTTTCTTCCCTCCTCGTCTTTCCTATAGTGGAGCTGCAGCTCCAGGAGGTTGGCAGAAGAGAAGAATCAGATCTGAAATGAGGTGGGTCTGTCTGTTTTCTTATGCTGAGCTATCCTACACAGAGACAATATTTCTCTTTTTATGCCACTCACTCATATAAAATTTTCCATTGGCTACTTCTTTACAAACAGGGGTATTTCTAACATAAGATCTGATGTGGTGGGTTAACCCTGGCTAGATGCCAGGTGCCCACCAAAGCCACTCTATCACTCCCCCATCCTCAGATGGACAGGGGAGAGAAAATATAACAAAAAGCTTGCGGGTCAAGATAAGGACAGGAGAGATCATTCACCAATTACCGTCACAGGCAAAACAGACTCAGCTTGGGGAAAATTAACTCAATTTATTACCAATCAACCAGAGTAGGGTAATGAGAAATAAACCCAAATCTCAGAACACCTTCCCTCCATCCCTTCCTTCTTCCCGGGCACAGCTTCACTGCCGGATTTCTCTACCAAGCCCCCCCAGCGGCACAGGGGGATGGGGATGGGGTTTACGGTCATTTCATCACACGATATTTTCTGCCGCTTCATCCTCCTCAGGGGGAGGACTCATCACACTCTTCCCCTGCTCCAGCGTGGGGTCCCTCCCACAGGAGACAGTCCTCCATGAACTTCTCCAATGTGGGTCCTTCCCACGGGCTGCAGTTCTTCACAAACTGCTCCAGCATGGGTCCTTTCCACAGTGTGCAGTCCTTCAGGAGCACACTGCTCCAGTGTGGGTCCCCCACAGGGTCACAAGTCCTGCCAGAAAACCTGCTCTGTGGGTTCCTCTCTCCACAGATCCGCAGGTCCTGCCAAGAACCTGCTCCAGCACAGGGTTCCCCCGGGGTCACAGCCTCCTTCAGGAACCCACCTGCTCTGGCGTGGGGTCTTCCCCAGGCTGCAGGTGGATATCTGCTCCACCATGGACCTCCATGGGCTGCAGGGGGACAGCCTGCCTTACCATAGTCTTCCCCACAGGCTGCAGGGAAATCTCTGCTCTGGCGCCTGGAGCATCTCCTCCCCCTCCTTCTTCACTGACCTGAAGCCTTGTTTCTCTTCCATGTTCTCACTCCTCTCTCCGGCTGCCATTTCTGTGTGTCCTGCAACTTTTTTTCCTTCTTAAATATGTTATCACGGAAGTGCTACTACTATGGCTGATTGGCTGGGCCTTGGCCAGTGGCCAGTCCATCTTAGAGCTGGCTGGTATTGGCTCTGTTGGACATAGGGGAAGCTTCCAGAAGCTTCTCACAGAAGCCACGCCTATAACCCCCCCTTGGCTACCAAAACCTTGCCATACAAACCCAATACAGGGATTTATGGCTGGGGGATTTGCATTGTTCATCTCAAAAACAAAAAGAAAAGCATCTATGGTATCTTCCTCCTTGATGGCAGTGTAAGTCATGACTTAGCAGTTTGGAAAGGCAAGAGTGTATCTGAGAGCCTCACAGCCTTGTAGTGAGCCTTTTAAGCCTGTTTAGTCATGGCATTGCTGCAATCCATGCCCACAGTTTGTGGAAACTGACATGTGAAGCTATACTTGCAAACCAGAAAGGGTAGAGCCAAGACTATGAGCTGTGATTAATGGACGGACAAAGTTGAAACTGATCCCTCACAACCTGGCCCAAAGAGGGTCTCAAGAAATACAGGTTTTAGATGGCATCATGATTCATTGCCTAGGAGGTCAAGAAGATGTGTCTAAATACAGAGTAATAAGTTCTGCCTATTAGACTGCCAGGGTGTGGTGGAAAAACTACCTGTACATCCAAGTTCACCACTGACTCCATCACTGAAGAGGCTCAGCCAGGCATCCAGATATCTTGCTGTTGATTATAGCAGCAGTTGAATGCTAGGGATCATACTTAAGAGGCTAACCTTTTTTTGTTTTTTTTAAACAGAACTTTTTGTGCATCTAAAACAGTGTGAATTTTGCTCTTTCTGTTTGTAGAAGAAATCAAGATTTTTGTATACTCTTTTGGCTGCAAACTCATTGGAAGCCTGACCTCATGAGTAATTTAAAATTTAAATTGCATCTTTATTGTAAGTCTTTCCTTTATGTACTTTATGACCCCACCCAGGATTAAACCTGCTACATGCAAGAAATAAAGTGAAAAATAATCATGTAATTATCTCAGAAGCTTTAAAAATTAGAGTAACACAGTTATAGATTGCTCATAATTCCCTTGAATTTTTCTATAAACATTAAGAATTCACAGGACTAACTTTATGGTTTTGAATTCTTCTTGAAATACAAGACTACTGTAGTACCTATTGTTATCTATCATTAAACAATGCTCTCACATTAAATAACACTTTCCTGCTGTAATTTATACACAGCTCATTCCACTACTTCAAGGCACAAGCACATACTTAGTCTTACCTCATGGCGACATTGTACTACTTTCAGGCTTTTCAAAATTAAAGTTATACCATAAAACATGTTTAAGTGTATCAGTTGTCTCCTGTTACATTAGGGAAAAAAAATCAGTTTCTGGACTATAAAAGACTTTGCAAAAAAAATTCATACAAATCTCATTAATTTTGAAGGGAATTCAGCACCCTTTTTTGTTTTTTTTAAATCCAGCTATGAGTCAGTGCTTTGTGCAAGTCATTGCCAAATACTTTCTGAAAATTGAAGTTGTTCTCAGGCTGTTCACTCAGCCCATTTGCTCCTCGTAGCCTCTGAGTGTTCATTCAAATTACAATAAGCTAAGTGAAGAGCTCAGTCCTAGTACAAATTTTCAGAGAAAAAATTACAAGCTTTTCAAGATTTGCAAATATTTTGGGGACTAGCAAGAAAGTGGCCAATTACTACTGCAGATAAGACTGTATATTTATCAGCAGAACAACTTATTTCATAAGTTGTTTGGCTGTCTCTCTTTTTGAAGTAAATAAGCATGGATACATAAGCGTATAATTACCAAAGGTATATAAGTACTAATCTAAATTCACATTTAATCTAGAATTTAAATTCACATTTAGATTAGTGAAGTTCTACTCTTCTGTAAGGAAAATTCCACTGCTGTGAAAGCGGTATTTAATATCTGTATTTGCTCTTGGGTTACCAATAGAATACAAAGTCACTGCTTCAAAATAATGGTTGAGGAGTCTTTTCTGAAAATGCCTTTCATTTTTTGCAATGAAAAATATCTTTCTTCCCACTGCCATTGATATCAGGCAATCTACCAGAAAGTAATTTTGACAATCACAGACAGAAACTAGTTGAGGACAGTCTTGGGTGAATAAGAAGAGCAGAAAAGGCTGAAAATTTATCTGGTAGCTAAATGCTGTTTGGAGAATTGTTATTCTGGTAGAATATATATCCTTGGGGTGCACATTTTCATCACAAATGAGGGATGTTAGTCTGCAGTGTTTACAGTATCAATGGATTATTCTTTCTCCTGATGCTCAGGTCACTTAATAGATCAAGTATTTTTCGTCATCATTAAGCCTAGCACTCCTGAGAGAATGCCTTCCTCACAATTCAAAGTTGCAAACACTGGGCCTCTTAATGTTGTGTTCTGAGAAACCTGAGAAACTTAGTTCTGAGAAACTACCATATCCAGAGGCATCCCTCATTTTAACCACAGAAGATAGGACAGACCAGCGCATTCTCGAAGGGAAGATTTCAAAGAGTAACCATTGTGTAAGTGAGGAGGTAGTAGTACACACTCTGTAACACTTTCTTATTGTCAATATGGAGAACATTTCTTGTCTCCAGGACAGGTATGCCAGGTGGGAGGCAGGAAAGGGTGGCTCCACAGGAGAAGCACAGGAATGAGAGCTGGCCTCATGGAAAGCTACCTTAAGGTAACTGCTGTTTCTTGCTTGAGGTTGCTCTGGTACAAGAAAAAGCTGTTAAGTGTTGCTGTAAGTGTATATTACTGTTGCCACTACGGCCTGGGGGGAAGAGGGTAGAGAATAAAGAAAACTATTTAAAACTACAGACTTTTTTCTCTTGGGGGGGGGGGGGAGACAATTTGAAACAAGTGAGCATCAGCATGTGTCATTGCCCCTTTCTCTCTTTCAAGTTAACCCTCAGATCCTGGGATCCTGACATTTCTGGAGGCACAGCTGGCCTTAGAGCTGGTGAAGGGGGAAAGCAGGTTTTGTCCCCAGAAACTCATTGTCATGCAGAGGAATTGCGCCATGCAAGATAACACCACTGCTGTTTAATGCAGGTTGTAATTCTGTGTTCTCGATGTTGTATTTCTTGAGCCTTTAAAGTAGTAAGAGCAAATCTGATGAAGGAAAACACTGCCACGGGCAAGGAGGGCAGTTATCTGCACCAAGACGTTCTGCATACCCTTAACAACTGTGATTCCCCACAGGCCTCTGAACACTTATAAATCAGGGGTCTTCCCCTCCCTGTCAGGTCCCGAGTAGCAAGGGGAGGATTTGTACAATACTCCCATGCCCCCAGGGTGTGTGTGTGTGTCTGTGCATGCATGCATGCGGAGGGGGTGGTTTCCTTCACTGTCCCTCGAGAGAGCGCAATTCTGCCAGCAGCATGTTATGACATCTGTTTTTACAAACTCAATAATGTTCAGCATGCTGAGAAGCCGGGGCGGTTTTGATGGATGAACCCACTACAACAGCACGATAACATTCTGCAAGCATGCACAAGGGATTAAGCAAGACACCAGCCCACTTTGGGGAGGTCAGGCTCTGCTCAGAATCTGAAAGGATGTAATATTAATGTCTATCTAATTGGTGAATTTGTCAATGCAGTGTTGCCATTAAACAGCCAGCCATCTGGACCCCGAGGTTTATGTGATCACAGCTGATTGTCAAAACAATGGCATTTCACTGACCTTAAGAAATTTAATTAAAATGTTGTATTGCTTTCCATGCAGTAAAGGTACATAAACTGTTAGCTAAGAATGAGGTTGTTGTAAGGGCTGCTCCTTCTGTTTTCCAAGTCTACAGTGTGAAATTATTTTTGCATAGACACATATTCCTGATAAATCTAAAATAACATGTACAACTGCACTGACACTTTGAGCAGGTCACATTTCCTTGCTGTGTATCCTCATGATTCAGCAACAACCAGAAGAGATTTTTCCAGAAAATGGTACTCTGCAATTCCATTCAACTCTTTTTTACTTAATAGCTTATTTAGTAAATTCATTCTTCAATTTATAGCACAGAAGCTGTTGTAGTAGTCCCCTGTTTTGGAAGTAATAATTTCCAAGGGTAAAAGTAATTCTGAATACTAATATTGATTGGATTTATCCTCAGTTAATTAGTGTGAACCCTGACTAGACAGAGTGGCGCAGTCCCAGAAGAACACCGCCACCTACAAGATGAACTGGTAGTAATGTGGGGGCTTACTGCTTGCTATGCCAGTATTTCTTCCTATGTTTCTGGCTCCAGAACAACCATTATACCTTTCCCTAAATGGAGGGAAGAGTTACAAAGAGAAACGGTTGTTAAAGACCAGCCCCTGAGCTCAGAGCAGCTACACTCCTCTGTATGATAACATATTCCCAGTAGGGTAGGAAGAAATAGGAAATGCAGCAATGGTGAGCTCCTCTCCTGGGTACAAGGGGAGGGCTCTGCCAGCAACACCGACGTGCACAACTGAAACCAACGGCATCTTCTTGCCAGCCTTGTGGATATATGTCTTGGGCTTCTCAAGTCCATGCCATGCTCTGTCCAGGTCAGTAACTTTTACTCTACTGTTATTTAAACCAGTATTTTAGAGGCCGTGGTAAAAGCTGGAAGAAAAAGGGCTCTCCTTTTTCAGTCACAGGCCACTAGGGACTTAGAAATGTGGGACATAAGAGATTTTTTGGGTAACTGAGATTCCCCCTCCATACTGCATAGCTCTTTTCATAAATGTGTCAAACACCATCTTAAAACAAGTTAGTATTTCTCCTAGCCAGATTGGGAGGTGGTTTGAGAACTTCAGTGTTCTCATGATTATGAACCTTCTTCTAATTTCCATCTTAAATTTATTCATGGCCAGCTCATTCCCATTTGTTCTCGTGCCAACATTGCCTTTTAGTTTAAACAGCTCTTCCCTAGTGTTTACCCTCTCCATGAATTTACAGAAAGCAATCACATTCTCTCTCAGCTTTCATTTTGGTAGAATGAAATCCAGTTTTTCAAATCTCTCATAAAATACACCCACTGTTCCCCTGGACACATTTTCTCATCTGCTCTCTTTACACTGTGAATTCCCCTTTCTTGAATGGGGTAAGCCAGGATGCAAGCAGTATTCCAGACTATGTCTAGCAGATGCCCTAAAGAATGGTGGTGATACTGCCTTTCATTCCTAGAAATCTTCCATATAAATTGCTGGTTTTCTTTCTCATGGCAGCTTCACATAGCCATTTCCTCATTGTGCTGTGGGCAGCTGGAATACAAACAGAATCTCTGTGGTCCAGCTTGCTTCTATGGAGGAGGCTGCAGCTCTTAGCAGCTCTGAGCAGATATCCAGTGCTTCACCTTGTTATTTTACAGCTGGATTGCCTTTATTCCAGCCTTCAAAGCCACTCAGATGTTTTTATATAATACGGTAGTTTTCTGGTTTTTTGCCAGCAATTTTCGAGCGTGGTCCTCGCAAATTATGTGAGCACATTCCCCTGTTTATGTGAAGGGCAGTAATGGATATGAGGAGTTCCTGTAGCTCTGTTACATCCTATCTCGATGCTCACAACCCACTGACTGATGCCCAGCCAGTCTCTGAGCAGTGATCCAGGCCTTCTAACCAACTCCCTCGAGTTTATATACTGAGCATGATGTCGTATGGTATGGAATATCCCTTTGGCTAGTTCAGGTCAGCTGTCCTGGCCATGCTTCCTCCCAGCTTCTTGCGCACCTGCTCACTGGCAGAGCATGGGAAACTGAAAAATCCTTAACTTAAGATAAGCACTACTTAGCAACAACTAAAACCTCAGTGTGTTATCAACATTGTTCTCATACTAAATACAAAACACAGCACTGTACCACCTACTAGGAAGAAAATTGACTCTATCCCAGCCGAAACCAGGACAATATGGTAGCACTTCAGAACATGGAGGTGATAGAGGATTTTATAAAATGTGTCATAAACATAACCTGCACTAATGTGTTGCTTTTGCTGTAGCGTGTGAGACAGAGAGAGATGTTTTCAAACATTCATTGGGTACAGCCTGCATGGCACACTTATTGTTTTGTCACTTGTGAATAAAGCACCAACTTCAGCTTCTGGTGGCACATTTGTTTCAAGGAGAGCTCATCTTTTAGAAGTAGAAGAAGCTTCTATAAAATGAAACTCCCATCCTGCAGTTGCTACTGTATCGGCACAATATCAGTATGTGAACCTACTGCATGTACATGAACGTATCTTTCTTCAAACTGTACCGTAACAAGTCATTAAACGTATGTACCTTGTTTGGTGTTATTAGATCATCTGCTGATTGCAAAGGATCAGCATTGTTTCAGTCCAGTAGGTCAGTCCTGCATATTTGTAGTGCATCATCGGTAGAGTATGACAAAGCAATTTGAAATCAGACACTGATTAAAATGCCTGATCACACACTGGGAATATTGTTAGTTGGTTAGAACAAAGTTTTTTCTACTGTGAATCGTTCTGCAAAACTGACTGTCTTGCAGGTTAGTTGTAGTACATTTTTTTTATCCCAGCCCACCAAAAATAAACTGCAGACACACTTCTCATGTGTGAATTAATTATCCTGTGGAGATCAGTCAGTGAGTACTAGAAAACGCTATTTAACAACCTTTGGAGAATTGGATCCTTTTTCAAATTCACGTACGCTCTTTATTAACATTGAGTTTGGGGTGGGGAGGGGGTTTGTGATAAAAGTCAGAGCTGTTCATTAGGAA
>NW_010972725.1:148288-149631 GCF_000737465.1 Haliaeetus leucocephalus
CATCACGCATTATTTTCTGCCGCTTCATCCTCCTCAGGGGGAGGACTCATCACACTCTTCCCCTGCTCCAGCGTGGGGTCCCAACCACGGGAGACAGTCCTCCACGAACTTGTCCAACGTGGGCCATTCCCACGGGCTGCAGTTCTTCACGAACTGCTCCAGCATGGGTCCTTTCCATGGTGTGCAGTCCTTCAGGAGCACACTGCTCCAGCGTGGGTCCCCCATGGGGTCACAAGTCCTGCCAAAAAACCTGCTCTGTGGGTTCCTCTCTCCACAGATCCGCAGGTCCTGCCAGGAGCCTGCTCCAGCACGGGGTTCCCCCAGGGTCACAGCCTCCTTTGGGAACCCACCTGCTCCGGCATGGGGTCCTCCCCGGGCTGCAGGTGGATATCTGCTCCACCGTGGACCTCCCTGGACTACAGGGGGACAGCCTGCCTCACCATGGTCTTCACCACGGGCTGCAGGGGAATCTGCGCTCCGGCACCTGGAGTATCTCCTCCCCCTCCTTCTTCACTGACCTTGGTGTCTGCAGGGTTGTTTCTCTTACATCTCACTCCTCTCTCCGGCGGCTGTTTTCTCTCTGTCCCAACTTTTTTCATTCTTAAAAATGTTATCACAGAGGGGTTACCACAATCGCTGATTGGCTTGTCCTTGGCCGGTGGCGGGTCTGTCTTAGAGCCAGCTGGTATGGGCTCTCTCTCTAACACAGGGGAAGCTTCCAGCAGCTTCTCACAGAAGCCACCCCTGTACCACCACCACCACCACCACCACCCCGCTACCAAAACCTTGCCACAGAAAACCAATACAGGAACTTAAATGAAATGCGGTAACAGTTGATTCTTCTAGGATTACAGCTCATGAAAGTGGAAAAATATAAAAATATATCTACATGGTAGTGAAAAGGAGGGCAGTTGTACTGTGTTGTAACTTTATGTTACTCTAAAGTGAATATTTACCAAAATACATTGGAACAGGCTTTCCAGTAATACCCAATTACTTCATACCACACGTAGGATCTGTCCCCCCAAGAAAGAGGGTTCAGACTAGGTGCCTGAGTCAGCATAAATAGGTGGGACGATGTGCTTTCTGCTTTCAGTCCCAGAAGCAGGAAACCATTTGCTCCAAAACTTGAGTGCAGGGCAAGAACTAGGTTGTAAAGTGTTGACAGTGGGTTATGTCATATAAACACTGAATTTCTTAGCCTCTGGGCTGTTGTAGGCCTGGAGGAAGGGCAGATGACAGCTGTCAGTGTCTTTAGCATTCACAGAAATTAGTATTCTTCTGTATTAAGTCAGTAGTCCATGAAGATCCAGGCCATGCTGCTCTGTTTGCTTGCTGACTGT
>NW_010972725.1:149718-149961 GCF_000737465.1 Haliaeetus leucocephalus
AGTCATGCGCGCCTGACTCGGCAGTTTGCTTCAAATTTATACAGCCAAGTGTTACATATACATAAAGTTTTGCAATACACCTATACATAGGCATGATCTATCCCTGCTTCATATTAAAATTAGTTCCAAGAAGTCACAAGGCCGGTCTTGGCTGGTTCTTGGGGTCGACTGCTGCTTCTTATCAGGGACTATCTCCTGCCCCAGCCAGCCTCAACAATGCAAACATTAAGCATCACTTCTCAT
>NW_010972726.1:0-15062 GCF_000737465.1 Haliaeetus leucocephalus
CCCCACTACCAAAACCTTGCCACACAAAGACAATACAAATACATTGGCCAAACTGTATTTCAGAAAAGTAATGAAACTCACTGTTTACAAAGTTCTCATCTGCCAGGGAAAGACTGGCTTTACATGTGCAATAGATAGAAATTAATTCCTCTCCAAGTTTCCAACTAGCACACGAATTTCAGATTCAACAAGGCCAATCCTAATAAGAACAAGAGCCATTTACTCATTTTTAACTGTATCCAGCACATTTGTTATATGCCTTTTTACAATACAATGCTAATACAAAAATGCTAACCAGTCAGTAAGTAGTAAGTTTCATTCAGCTGAGCAGATACTGGATATTTATATCACACACAGTATAGTTTGAGAAGTTTCCAGTGACATTTGAGCTTTAAAGTTTCCAAAGACAGAGGTAAACAAGTTTAACTTGTACTCTTAACGGGTCAGATACAACACTTCAACATATGACCTATGATGAAAATATCAACAAGAAGCAGATTCCCAGCAGCTCTGGCTGCATTTTGAAGAGCAGCAAAACTCCTTTTTGCCCCTAAGATCAAGGAGAAGAACAGTTTAGAAAAGGCTCAAGCACAACTGTTCAATTACACCTGAGTAAAGATGCAATTCTTCCTGCAGATTGACCTGTGAAAAGAGTTTACCCTTTTCCAGTCAAACTCAAAAATATAGTCCCTTTAATAAACAAATGATCTAGTCAACACAGTCTCAACAGAAACTTACCCAAGAAATGTATCATGACCAGAAAGGCTCTTCATTTAAATGAAGTACTGGCATTTTACCCTTTTACCTAAAACACTGCTAGCTTTGAAAGCAGTCAGAACTCTACGTTCTTCAAAAGTATCTTATGTTGATGAACAACAGAGATGTGTCATCTATTCCCAAATCCATTCAAGAGTTGGTGAACTAAACTTGTTCTTATAGCAGACAAACTGAAGCAAATTTATCTTCTGCTTTTCATTTTCCCAGATGCAAAACTAAGCCCCATTTGCTGCCATTTCTGTCACTGAAAAAAACATCAGCTTTTACTGAAGCCAGAACTGTCCTCATCTTTATTGTGAGATACAATAAACTTTGTTCACTTAAAAACAGTTCACATCAAAAACTATTTGGCTCTAAGCCCTCTGCCCATAACTCCTTGTTGTACACCTAACTGCGACTGACATCAAGCTGTAGCTGATACGATTTTTAAGTGAACACATTAAAAAGTTCAGGTAAAAGGTATTACCTATTAGAGCTATTTTTAAACATGAGAGAAGATGTCTTTTAGAGGTAGCATAAGAATTAAATTATTTGCCTTAAAGCGCAAGCCAAACTTTGAAGTATAACCAAGGTGCCCTCAGAACAGTGGTCTGTTACACAGAGCTATTTCGCTTGCTTACTTGAGCAAAGCAGGTAAAGTACTCATTTCTTAAGAGTGAGAACACCACATACATTAGAGTACCTTAATTCCTCACCGTTTCCCCTTATTTCAAGATTCACAGTTAGTCAGCTGATTCACACAGGTTAAATAAGTTATTATTGGTGTATCTCCCTTGAGACAGTGACAAATGTCATGTCATAAGCAGTCATTTTCTCTCACTACAGTTGAAGTGGTTCTCACATTACATTTCACAAAGTAGATCAGCACCCCTGCAATGTACCTATCCACTACCAAGCGTGCTGAGATGATAATTTTCAGCACTAAACATAAGATGCCTGAGCAAACTACTAGATTAAAAGTTTGTAAATACTATTTATCAGCATTCAGATGCTCTGTGCAGACGGTCAGGTTTCACCTAGATTAAACAGCCTTGTTTCACTTCACTGGAGAAAAGGAGGCTCTGGAATAGGCTGACTACATAACCAGAGCAACTTAGCATTGAGTGTAATCTAGTCCTAAATTAAATATTACATCCAGTAAAAAAGTTATGAAACCAAGTCTTCTAAGGCTCTACAACAGTGGTCTTCAAAGTGGGGGGGGGGCAGGGTGTATGCCGGGGGGTGTACGCCAGGGGGTGCACAAGACAATCCACTGGGTATGGGAAGAAAATACTAGAACTTCAGTAATGTGTATGTAACTTGTAAATAAGTAGATATATACTGCAACTATGTGTTTAATTTTTTTTTTTTCTCTCAGGACTGCACAAAAATCTGAGACCACTGCTCTCTAACTCAGTAAAAGATCTAACTCTCCAGTGTCCACTACACATCTGATGACATCAAGTAATCCCCGTTTACTTCAGACTCTGCGACAAGGAACATCTTCCTAACTGAAGCAGTGTTGGGTAAGTAGTCTCCTTAGACTCCTTGCATCTGCTTCTCCAGATGACACAGAGCATCTGACCTTCAGGCATATGCACACTAACCCTCTTTGTTCCTTCTCATCATGACTTAGATCTTTAGGTTAACTTCTGAAACAGCAAGATTTATGTTAACTTCCCTTCACAAGAAAGCTTTCAGTTTTGCTGATGAACTGTCTACTTAACTTGGTACTGTATTCCATGCCTAGTTGCAGAGTTGAATGCTTTATTTTTGTTAACTGTATTAACTAATGAAGTGCAACACTGAACTGAGTGTCAATTATCTATTGAATCCACATTCAAAGCAAGTCTTACCACTCTAAGTGATGCTCTTCAGTGGAGGCACTAGCAGTCAGCACAATACAATGTCTAGAAGAAAAGAAAAAATAATATCCTAGCTCAGGACTTTGTATTCCTTCAAGTGAAATCAAAACTGCCTTAAATGTATAGAATGTGACTTCCAGACATGACAGATTATATCCTGCATTCAGCACAGTATTAACTGAAGAAAAACTGATTACACCCTTTATAATTGCATTCTGCTACATTCTAAGTATCAGAGTTGATTTCTTTTAATAAAAACAGTGTCAGTGGCATAACACATATAGTTTTTCTCTCTTCCCTCTACTTATCCTTACCAAAATTCCTATGACTACCTCCAGTTTCTGAAAAACAAACACCAATGCCATCTTCTATTTAGACTGCAAGCTAAAACTCACTATGCTAACCAGTAAGTAAATAATTTCAAGTTCAGATAACAGATTTCATACATACTTGTATTTCTGAAAGAAGTTCTGTGGTTCAAAGAGCTTTGGTCAGTCCGATTTTCCTTGGAGAATCTCATTTGTAACTGCAAGACCTATAATTAAGGTTGAAAACCTTATTACTTTTTTTTTTTTTTTAAAGACTAGCAGAGCATGATATAAACTTTATAAGATAAAGGTTTTGAACAATGATTGACAGATCAAAAAGCAGGGATTCCCTTGACACAATGCAGGTCTACTACAACAGTTCATTGTAAAACTGGTCCCTTATTGCCTGCAACAGATATACTTCCCAGAGAACTCTTCTGCCTAAAAGGGCGGAACACCTCGCAGAATATAACCAATTCAGATAATGTGGTTTCATAGAGGAAAATTTATACTTTTTAATCAATTAATATGCATGGAAAGAACTTTACCATGTTTTAACTCCTCTACCGCTACCGCTCATGCTGATGTAGATACGTTGTATGTAGAGTTCTGCTGTGGATAGGCTGGGGTAATGATAGGCATTACGTGGTATCGGTCTGATGGGTTCACCTATGATGTTAAAACAATTGTGCTCAGCACCAGCAGCTTAGCTTAGAAGAAAGTTTAAAGGCTTCCAAATTCAATGTCTACATACCCTAGGGTCCCATACTGGTAAGTTAAGATTGCTCTCTTCGTGTTGTTTCAGCAATACAGGTTTTGGCCACTCCCTGTATAAGAAAAGCCAGTAACTAACTGTCCATTTAAAACTCTGCCATGTAATTCAGGGTAGGATTGAATGTTGTTGGTGTAAATCTTATATAAAGAACTACCACAAAAAGTGTAACTACTTTCTGCAAATTAAAATAGTCATAAATAGCTCTTACCATTTTGAAAAAAACAAGAACTTCTTAATCAGAGTAGTAGCCAAAGCGTTTGGCTAGAGCTGATACATTCTTGCTACTAGCATGGCCCAGGAAACCCTACCAATGAATCCCAGCATGTTGGAGTAAATGCCACATCATACAATGGATATGCTGTCATTAGCCTGTAGTCTTTCAATACCCAAGTATATTCCTTCAAATTTACAGCACCAACCTCACAATCTATAGAATACCTAGTACACTTCAGCCTCAAAGTCAGTTATTTTTTCAGTGCAATGAGGCCAAAATTGTTGGTCCTCACAGCGATGAGAAAAAGAATCATTACCACACCACTTCCCAAAATACTGTTACTCTGAAATTTGCCTGCACTGCTACAGCTACTGCTTCATCCAACTTCCCTTAATAAAAAGGTTCTGCCATTCTTCTAGCACTTGCTCTAGTCACATGCACAAACAGTATTTTCTTATTCCTTATGTATCGAGCTTTTATACTTCACTTGGCATTTTTATCCTTTGTAGTCAGGTTCCTGATAAGCAACGCAGCACCTTGTCCTGTAGGCACTCCCCTCTTCTCCCCACTCTACCCTCATTAAAAAACACACAGAATCTGCCCCATGGGGGTAAAAAACTGTTATTTAAACAGCTATCCAAAGCTGAAGGAATTCTAATGTTATTATTTTTTCAGCATGAGGTACCTCTGAAAAGTTTAAAGATCACAAACAATCACATTACTCACATTTTGCCCACAGTTTAATTGCAGTGTGAGCCAGAAGTTCTCTTTATTTGGCACTAGGTGTAGTGTTTCATCAGTAACTCTGCAGCCTGTAAGAAAAAATGTTGAAGCACAGAACTTCCTAGTAACATCTTGTCCTGGGTTCAGCTGGAATAGAGTTAATTTTCACAGGAACCTGGGAGGGGGCACAGCCAGGACAGCTGACCTGAACTAGCCAAGGAGGTATTCCATACCATGTGACATCATGCTCAGTACATAAATGGGGAGCGGGCTGGGGGGGCTCTCGGCTTTCAGTGGGGGAAGTGGCGGAGCATTGGGTTCTGGGTGGTGAGCAGTTGCACTGTGCACCACTTGTTTGGTATATTCTTTTATTAGTACCGTTGTTGCTGTAATGTCTTTTTTTGTGTTGTCCCAGTAAATTGTCCTTATCTCAAACCTCAAGGATACTTTTTTTTTTTTTCCTTTTCTCCTTTCTGATTCTCCTCCCCATCCCACTGGAGGGGGGCAGGAAGAGTGAGCGAGCGGCTGCGTGGTCCTTTGTTACCAGCTGCGCTGAAACCGCGACACAGGTACAAGTTGTTTTTATGCTATGCTGGATCAATAACTTACAGTTTATCCTTCAAGTCTATGAAAACAAGTTTGGATTACTTGCTTTGTATTACCTTAAAAATTAGAGATTACACGTAACTTTCAGTATCACGTCAGGTAACTGGTGCCCTCAACAGCTTTTTCATACTTTAGACTGCAGCCAACAATTTTCAGTAAGGCCCTTCCACAGGATTCCGAAAGCTAGGTTTCTTTCGACAGCCAGGAACAATTAAACCAGTGAGTGTTAAACAGTGAGCAAGTCAGGCTTCAGTATTTTAAATTTGGGGTTGGTTTTTTTGTTTGTTTGTTTTGTGGGGGTTTTTTTAATGAACTACCACACATTCTTCTCTATCAAGTGCTCTACCTATTCATCTGAAGCAGTTTCTGTGGCAAACTGGAACACCACACACACCCCAATCAAAGAAACATGAAACACAGGTCTATCTAAACACACAACTTGAAACAGCTAAATTTCAGCCCACTCACCACCTCCTCAGATCTCAAGTATACAGGGGATCAGTTTCTGCATCTTGTACAGAAACTTGGGTTGTGTAATGTGCATTCCACACCAATTTTAGTAATATTTTCTTTTTAAAGATGTGTAAATATGCTTACCATTTAAGCTTCATATACATCTTATATCCAGGCTTCTGAGATGTGAGTCATCTCTGAGATCAAGCTTATCAGAAACAGTTGGCATAGACAGTCTTGCAAACATGAGATCAATCTTAAGAGGAAGAAAGTGCCAGCCATTAGAATGCCACACAGTTTGCAAACAGCACACTAGTGGGGGACAGTCATTCAAGTCTAAAAAGAAAGGTTAACATTTGTATTTAGAATTATGTGACTATAGATACATCTCCCGAGATTTATTGACCAGAAGACTCCATAAAATTTCTAAAAGTTCCATATTTTATTTACAAAACCTTCATTGCATCACCCCTTTCTTTTTAAGCTAGGGAAAGGAAGAGGGGTTTTTAAGTTGAAAAAAAGATTACTCTAGACTTAGAATTTGAATTAAAAAGGAACTTAAAATTAATCACAGAATTAAGACAAGTTCAATCACCTCAACTATACTTCAGCAAAGGAGAGAGCATTTTCTTTAGGCAGTAAGCCCTTTTGATCCTGAAGTATCTGGGGTTTAGTACAGTCTGAGGCAAGAAGATTATCCTGTGAAAGTCTGTACCAGATAAAGGCCACAAAAAGGTCACTGAATAAATGTCTTCATAATAGTGATACCAAGCAGTAACTTGCTTAGGTATTAGAGCATGCAGGTCTTTATTAATTGTGTAAGAAGTATTCAAGATACCAGGATTCCTGCAGCTGACAAACCTAGGCAGGAGTCAAATGAGTACTTTTACTTTCCATTTTCCAGATTGTTTGTCCCATGACCACTTCATTTTGGATTTGCAGCAAAACATTTAGTCTGCTCACATGTTTCACACAGTGAACTACACTATACGCATCCCTCTGTAGAAAGCTCACTTGTCAGAGCTAAGAAGAGTTAGCAAGGACACTTCCTCTGCTCCCACTCTGCACGATCCTAGAGATAAATGCTATTCAAGCAGGCTACCTTGGTCTACAGCACAGGTTTAGAAAAAGATGTCCCTGATGCTCCCATGCCTGCCAGGCTTCCTAGGGGCTTATTTTCCTATAAGCTCCAATTCTACTGCAATGTATTCTCCTGGGATAGGTTGTGGTCCAAAACAGCACAGTCACAGGTCCCTGGAAAAGTTATCCTATTCCAAAGCATGAAAAAATTTACTCACTTAAAGAAAAAAAAAAATGCTTACCTCAATGTCATCAAACTCAAACTTGACAAGTGGTACATATGCATCTTCAACTGCCTGTAAAGGAGAGGATAACTGTGTAAGAAAAAGTGTTTTGCTACTTTAATGTTTCTCCTAAACTACGATCAAATGCAGAATTTACACTGCTAACTACTCAGTATAAAGACTGAGCTGCTTCCAAACAAAAAAAACCTGTTAATAAGCTGCAAGCAGTATAGCACTAATACAGTACTAATACTAGCATTCAGAAGTTATTTAGCCAAGAGATTCAGAGGCTGATCATGTATTGTAATGAACAAACAGTGCACAATGAGCCATCAGTATCAGAGGTTGTAAGGTACTTACCTTGGTGGTGAGGAAGAAAAGCAAGAGATTTCCATAGCTATCTTACTACTGGTTAACATCCAGAGAAATCTAGAAAATTCTGTCCACATTTGACAGTGTGCACAAGCCTCCTGTATTTTTATTTTCTACCATGCCTGAGATGCTATCAGCTACCTTATGGGACAGTTTTCAATTTTGTAGACTACTTGTTAGAGCTGTGCCACAGCCCACTGAGTCTGTTTTCAGGTAACAGTCATCTAAACGAAGGCTCATTAGCTATGCATATGAAATCTTTCAAAATGTCTGTACAAGGAAGACTAGGCTGACAGAAACACTTCTCAGGAGTTTGGTTTTATACGCACGGTACACAACATAGGCACCGAGGGTGATTTTACAAGGCAGTTTTGCACGTTCGCAGCACAGCTCCTATTAACTTTATGTAAAGCTGACTGTGTATCTCTTCTACAAAGTCTCAGGCTGAGTAGTCAGAGAAGAACATGACCAGAGGAGAATGAATTAGAGGTCCTAAAGTACATCCAGAGGAACACCGTGGCCAAGATACCAACAGAAACCTTTCCACATCACATTCAACTTCCTTAGATCTCAGGCTGCCCCTTCCTCTACCTGCATGCAGTTACCTTATTTCCAAGCCCCTTACTACATCTAAAGTTAATGCAAGGCTCCTAGGGACAATCTTGCTTTTTGATACTATAGCCAACTCATTCCCAAACCATGGGTAGGGAAAAAGTGAACCACAAAGAGTCTTATGTGATGTACAGTCATTGGGGAAGGGAACCAAAAGCTTGACTTCAACATTTTCATGCTGCGTAAAGAGTATTTTAGAAGGTACTCAGAAACAATTCCCTTTTTAATTTTGGTTTGTAAGACAACAACTACCAATATGAGTCTTCAGCATGAATATTCTTATTGTAGGAGTTGCACAGTCTATCAAGGAGAGAGCTTACTCACTCTTAGATTTTTTATTTCCTCCTGATGTTTGAGTTTTTCAAAGAACGACTGAAAGAAATCCTATCTTTCTACATGTCTAGGAGCAACACAAACAGCATCTATGTCAGCACCTGCAAAGAGATTCCATTTCTTCTGTTACCATTGGAAGACACTTTCAAACATTAGAACTATGACCAGACAACAAAAGTTTACCTTTACTGTGTATTTCAAGCCTGTAAGAACCACACGTAAATATTTTGCCAACAACATTTGCTACTGCTGAAGGGGAAAGATTCTGTGGGTAGAAGAGAAAGAGTTTTCTGTAGAATGTAAAATACACATTGAGCTACGTGCAAGTTTAACTAGCATGTAAGTTATTTAGAAAGACTACAACAGCCTCCATAAACAATGTCTTCTCCCTCCCATACTGAGTTGTTAGTCTAATAGACTGATACTGTTTTTCTGAAGTGAGTGCTTGCAGCTCACAAACAAAACGAAAAAAAGATGAGTAATGTAGCAGTCATTTCATCAATTTAAACAAAGACCTACTATCAGTCTTCCCTGCAGCAGGCCCACATAAATTAACACAATCTAAGAGCCATACCAAAGGCAAGTCTAGTGAAATAATGTCAAACTAGATTGAGTGCTGCAGGCTGTTTGGGGCAAGATTACTGCTCATTTACCATCTCTCTCGCCCCACAATATGTTGTTTCAGCTTTGTTAACTGCTACAAGTCAACTGATGGAGCCACTTCACAAATTTATTCAGTGCCCCAAGGACTTGAAGAGCTTGATCTGAAGTATCTTTTATACTTTATTTCAATGACAGTTATTACGGATCTCCTTGATACTTAAGAAGAAAGTTAAAAGTTCAACTTCAGCATAAATCCTAGTAGTATCACCTTTAAAAGAAACAAAAAGGCTTCAGCTGTTTTGATAAGAATGTATCAAAAATCCTTACCTTGCTCTCACCAAGTTCTGAAATCCATTCTTTGACCAAGTTATTCAGCTTACCAAGAATGACCAGCCTGTAAAGAAAACTCATGTTAAGTTTGCCCTAATCACCCCCCCGCCCAAGGAGATCAACAAATTTGACAGTCTTGTTATACCCATGGTTCAGTTCTTCCTCATCTTCAAATACCCCAAATGCTTTCATCACTTCAACCAGCTTCTGAGTATGAATGCAATCTCTATCCTTAGGAGGAGCCAAGCTAATTGGAGAAGTAATTCCACAGTGCCTTTGAGGCTGGTTCTGCAGCCTAGGAGTACTGTGGGAGACAATAAAATACTGAAGACTCCATAAAAGAAAAAAAAACCAAACCAACCACCTTACTGGAAAACACCCTTCCACTTAACCGGTTTCCAAATCAGCTTCTGCTCTTTTGCCCAACATTAACATAAATGAGGAAAAAAAGATCCTGCTTATGGTTTTTAGATAACTTGACCTAACTTAGAAGTCACAACTACTTTTAAAAAAAAAATTTGTGGATATAAGAAAAGATCCAAGTTGCTACCCTCTTAAGACAGCTTATTTGCATTACGCTAGAGAGTTAGAACTGATTGCCAGGAAATGAAAAGGTTTGAAATTCACGAAGGGTGACACTACACACAGCACAAGTTTTGGACACATGAAATGTGTTTCATATCAGTTTTGATTTAAGGATATTCCCATCAGCTTCCTGCTAACATTAAACAAGACAATTTAACACTGGCTTCTTTTAGTTCAATGTCTTTGCTGTGCTTCTACTGATTCCGGAAGGACATTATAGTTGATTGTAGAGGAAGGACATATAACAAAGTGGTCTGTTAAACAGAGTTGTTGCAGCAAATTCAGCATTACCTTGGTTTTGTTTATGGAAGAGGATGAATGAAAACATCAACCAATCTGCAGCTAATGTTGCTAGCAGAGCCTTGTGCTTCTAACACAGTGTTAGATTTTTATAGTTCAGAGGCTTAGCTGTACATACATCTGTTTTAATCTAAATCCAAGAGCTGTATGTCAGCATGCAGAGCAGCACAAGTTAAGCTCTGTTTGTAGAAGGTGCTCAAATCTGCTTGAGCTAGCTCACTGCCCAGTTAGGCTGAGCAGGACACCAGGCACCTGGGTTTGGAGGCCCACAAAGTTACTGCCCCTGGAACTCCAGGCACAGCAAGGCATCATTTTCACCTCCAACCCTCCACTTCCCCTGCCTGCTTAGACTTCCTTGCAATCAGAAGCAGCACAGGACTGACATGGCAGGACAACATTAAATTAAAAGCAGCGTGAGTTTTTTTTTTTTAACACCACAGAACCCTTGCTTTAGAAAGGGAAAAAGGGAGAAAGAAACCCCTACTTTGCATTACCAGCTGAAACCAGGGGAGAGAAAGGAGTGGGACAGGAGGTGAGGACTGTACTTAATGGATCAAGGGTCTCTACAGAAACACTAGTAGCAAAAGGGGGAGACACATGGAAAAGGTCTCTACAACTCATCATGCTTGTCAAAAAGCCCATATCCAGACCCAAAGGCTAAAGGCATTAATGATGCCATTATTCAAACCGGACATTTTCCTACTTCATATACGGACAACTTCAAATATTAGCTGGGTTAGTCGAGAGACGCTTAGAACTGTTTAAGGCATCTGACCCACTTTGGCTGGAAAGGGATGAGGAAGTGCTCAAAGGACAGCTTCGACACTTGATTTTAAAAAGGTAGCTTATTGCAGCTCCTTCCTTCCAATTGTTGCCTTTACTCTTCCACTGAGGGAAGATGGATTTCTCTCTCTCAGAGTAGCTTTATCCAACTACAGACATGGCTTTTAGTCATCTAGGGGGTTCCCCCCGCCTCCCTTCTCTATGAGCTCATTTTTCAAACTTGTTTCTATGCGTTTTCCAAAAACATGGAGCGGGGGGGTATTAGGACTGTAGTCCTATCAACTAGTCTCCCCAGTCAGAATGGCTGTTTACTTGCAAGTAACTAGGCCTTGACCTAATTTGCCTTGCCTTGTTTATAGGCATTGTCAACTTCCACTTTATAAGTAAAAATAGTCATAATGAATATTTTCCTTCTTATGATACCATTTTCATAACAAATACAGAAGGAAAGCCTATGTTTAATTGCTGTGCATTACATCTAAATTAAAACGCCTACAGCAGCAACTTCCTACATGCTTTACGTATTACTTGCAGCGTACAACTTGCACTTCAGAAAGTTTGCACAACACAAGAATGGGTTTTAGACTTTGCTAGCATCCAAGATCTTTCCAGTGTACAGAAGGCCACCATCTGCCTTTCGTTGCCCCATTCTTCCTACAGAGGCTATAATTAGAGATTGACATAAAGGACAATATCAATTAGATATAGCAGATATTATTAAGAGCAAATTCTCTTAGTCAAGAGTAGATATTTTTCAGTTGCCTGCATGTATTACTGAAAACTTGATCTCACAACTTAAAATGGCACTTGGAAAGCTTTACTGAGAGTGACTTATGCCCAACAGAATGTGTTCCCCTTTCGGTATTAAAGAAAATAAAAAATAAAAAAATCTTACTTCTCTCTCTCAACTGTACCAGACTGCCAGGCATATACAAAGAAGAGAACTTAAGAGAGAAAGTAGCACACATGGCATACTACCTATTCATCCATCAGCCTTCTGTTCAAATGAGAAGTCTCTGGCAGTTTAATATTTTGCCAACTCTTGCTATGATTTGTCCACCACAGTGAACAGCTCCAACATACTTCAGTTCCAAGAGATCCTAATTTTATACAAGAAGTTAAACTGATTTGTTCCAAGTTTTGTCACTTGTTTATAGCTTCACAAAGCTGCAAGCCATTTCTCCTGCATACTCCGAGAGACAACGGATAAGTTCACACTATTACAGTTCAGGGAGTTGCCTTCAGCCATCAGGACGGTGTATGAGCCTTCACTGTGAATGCATCTCTCCGACTCATGAGGTCAGCCTGCCTCCAGCTGGGTAGAAATTTATCACTCCAGCCTTTTCTACCCTCACCACCTGGGAGGAGGAATGAATGGAAATCAGCTCCTGACCCCCCCAAATTGATAGCACAAAACAAAACCCCCAAACAGCAAACAAACCAAATCCAACCAAGCAAGAAAACCCCCAAACCCTGTGACCTTCACTGAAGTAAAACCAGCTACACCTTCCATTCCTGCTGCACAAACTCATGTTAAAAAAAGCCTGCAGGCACCTGCTGGCAAGTTAAAGCACCTTGTTCCTGATGCCAGCATTCAGAGAAAGCCACTCTTTTTTTGCCTTGAAGCTGGGTTGGTAGCCTGAGAGCAGTGCCAAACTGCAGCCACCAGCAGCCCGTATAGCACAGATAATAACTCATCTTCTCTCGAACCTGTTTTATCTTCTTCCACATACACTTCCTATGCTGTTGCCTCACGATGACGTATTTGGCCTGCTCTTGTCCCTGAATTGTTATTTTCTTGCTTCCTGAATTGGAGATTTTAGACAATCTGTGGGATGGATCCTGGGTTTTGTTCTAGTTTATCTTTAAGATTTTATAAACACAGTGCACCCTTACAATCTATCTATAACACATATATACCAAAAGGAAGGACTGACCTGACACTGCAATAATAGATAAAACAGACTCCTCTCTCTCCAACTGAGAGAAAGCAGCTTGGCTATTTGGGCTGACTAAATTGAAGAAACTCAAAATTGACATAAAATAGCAGTGTTGACTTTTCCAAGAATTTGCTCAATCAGTGTCAACTAAGTTGTTAGAAAAAGAATGTTGGAGGCTGACTTCTATTGGGAAATCAATTTCTACAGCCCTGTTCAGCCAGAAATCACAAGGGTGGCTTTCCACCTGAGCCTTTAAATGTTTTTAATTCTGATATGTAATTATGGTTTCCTCCAAAAGAGTTCCTTTTTCAGAGTCCTCTTTTCAATTAGGTACTTGAGTTTTATTTTAAATAATTTTACTGCAAGCACAGATCCCATTTGTTAAAGCCAATTCAAATTAGGCCATTTAAAAATTAATGACTGCTTGTATTCTTCACAACTATCTTCTGCATACTTACTTCATTATAAATCAGCTGTTGCAGAAGTTAAGTGCTATGGCCTTGTTTAACAGCTTACAAATAGTAATACATTGGATTTCTGCAGAATACTTAGAGTCCCCAGCCTGCTCTGCCACCTGCTGAGCAAATTGTACTGGCTCTCGCTGGATGACCTTTTGGAGTGGAGAGAGGAAAAAGCAAAAAATCCCATTCAGTTTATCTGAAGATAATTTTTTAAAAGACATTCTAAAGTTACAGTTCCTTACCAGTGGTGGGTATTGATTGTCCTTGGGGGCCCAGATGACTTGCTAATGCTGGCTGTCTTCGCACAGGAACCTGATAGCCCTTGTGAATAAACACAGACAGTTGGAAAATAAGATCTACTAAAACATAAGAATCGCTGCATATGTTGAAATAAAGCTTACCTTCTCTTCCAACGAACTGCTGGTTGACAGAGAGGAAGATGTAGAAGGTTCAGCGGCAGTCACCAGAGCAGCAGGAGGTGTAACACTCATGAGTGGTGGTGGAGGCAGTGGCAGCTGCTGCTGTTGTTGCTGCCGAATCTGTTCACAGAGCCTTTTTGTGTAGCCAGCTCCACTCTTGAAGTTGTTCACAGCCTAGAAGCAGAAAAACATTTACAAAAAAGGTAAGATGAAACTTCAGCAGATATACGAACAAAAGCCTTCAAAGAGGAAAACTGCTTGTGTATTCCTGTAAATGCTATCAGTTCTAAAAGAAACCAACATACAGATATTTGAACACATCACATTAAACACTGATATTAATGACTGGTAACTCAGAGTAACTGTATGTAGTGTACTTCAGTGTTAACACCGAATTTGAAAGCGAGGCAATCATGTTAAACAAAAGTGTGACCTGAATTTGCCAGGTTGTCTCTAAAGAGTTGTAAGCTGTGACAACAACAGATAATGTATTTGAAAAGTAAATTTGGCCTTATACAATTGCGCCTTGCTTAAGGAGATGTAAATTAGTATTTTCTTCCCTTTCAGCTTTTGTCCTGATCCAATATCGGGGAGGGTTGTTAAATGATCCCGAGAGCGAGATTAAGACACAAACGAGGTCAGATGCTGTACAACCTTACAACTTTTATTTCCTACAATAACCAATAGCTGCAATAGAACAGAGTGAGGAAGGAGAAAAAGAGGCAGACCTAAGCAAGCGAACGGAAGAGAGGTAGCAAGACTAGTTACCACCACCATGAAGCCAGCAACATCCCGCTGAGTTGGTTCTGATGCCGGTGATGGAGGGTCGGGTTCCTCTGCTGCCAGTCAGGTGTCTCTCCTTCAGAGCCAGGTGTCACAGTCCTTCCAATGTTTTCCATGTTCAGGTCTTCCATTTGTGAGAGGGGAGCACGCAGTTCTCTTATTGTCCCAGTCCTCACAATTTTTCGGAAAAGTCCACCCATTTCCACAGAGCTCATTACCCTATCGGGCAAGCACAGCTCGGCAGGCGCGGGTATGGTGGTTTCTTCGCTGACGTCTTGTGCGTACTCCCCTACAACAGCAGGGTATTGAGGCAGCAGCACCGTGAGGCAGCAGCACCGTGAGTCAGCAATTCAGCACAGTCCCTCACATTCTCCTCTACAACGGTAGGATACTGAGGCAGCAGCACCATGAGTCAGCAATGTGAGTCAGCAATTCAGCACAGTCCCTCACAGCTTTTTACAAATAGCTTTTTCTTACAAGCACTTTATGTAAATGTCATCATGTTACCTGGTGTAGGCACATGTTGGCAATTAAAGT
>NW_010972726.1:15072-27186 GCF_000737465.1 Haliaeetus leucocephalus
CTAGAGGCAGAAAAACATTTACAAAAAGGGTAAGATGAAACTTCAGCAGATCTACGAACAAAAGCCTTCACAGAGGAAAATTACTTGTGTATTTCTGTAAAAGCTATCAGTCCTAAAAGAAACCAACAGACAGATATATGAAACCAACATGCACATCACATGAAACACTCATACTAATGACTGGTAACTCAGAGTAACTGTATGTAATGTACTTCAGCGTTAACGCCGAATCTGAAAGCGAGGCAATCATGTTAAACAAAAGCATGACCTGAATTTGCCAGGTTGTCTCTAAAGAGTTGTAAGCTGTGACAACAACAGATAATGTATTTGAAAAGTAAATTTAGCCTTATAAAATTACGACTTGCTTAAGGAGACGTAAATTAGTATTTTCTTCCCTTTCAGCTTTTTACAAATAGCTTTTTCTTACAAGCACTTTATGTAAATGTCATCATGTTACCTGGTGTAGGCACATGTTGGCAATTAAAGTATTAGGCGAAACATCCGTCCGATGCCACATTGGGCATGTATGTTCCTCAGATTCCAGTAATGCTGTTCTAATAACTGTGTATAACTAGAATAATCAAAATTGTATTTAGCCAAACTAAGGAAGTTTTGGGGGTTCTAATTAATTATAAAAACACATATATGATTAATAGGTGAATATGGTCTTGAACTGAGAGCATGAAGCTAGAAATGTTCAATAGTGTAAAAAAATTCTAGTATGCAGCAAATAACTATACAGTTTTGACATTTCACTATTGTAACATCTGAAGATGTAGCATAGGCTGTGTCTTGATGTTTCAACTAGTCTTTTTCCTACTATCTAGTACAGCGAGAAGTCCCCAACCTCAAGGTTAATGAATAAAACACATCTCAAAAAAACATTAGTAGGTTTGAGTTCTGAAGGTTTTAACCAACTCTTCCATGGAGAAGAATGTGGATTAAATGCTTAACTACCCGCTTGTTGCAGACCACCATAAGTCCCCAGAGTTGGCTATATAATTTAGTATGAAAGAAAGGGCTGTGGACAAACTAGACTCATTCAATATCTAACACTGTAGTCACCTGCAGAATTAGCTACTCTTCTCATATTCATCCTTCCACATGTCAAGAAGATTTAACTAGACACGTAAAAAGGGGAAAAAGCTTGCTGGCTTTTTTTTCCCTTTATACAAGAAGAGCGCTTTCATATTGAGCGTATACTTAAATATTAAATAGAACTGGTAACAAAGTAATTTCATTATCTCCTCTTTCTGCTTTCAGAAAATCAGATGTGATGTTTTGAATTAACAAACATGGGAGTAACACTTACATTTGTCACAATAACTGTTTCCACAGCAGGGAATAACAGCTGCACAAGTCATTATATCCTTACAAATGAGACATAACAACTCATCTGGAACAGGATCATTGGAGGAGGAGAGGAGGATGGCTCCTCTGGTAAAAAGGGAGGCTTTTCCTTCTTTCCTCTAGCATAAGCTTCCCTGGAGGAGGGGTGGGGAAGGAAAAAGAAACAAGTTAAAGATGGGTAAAGGAAAACTTTTCCAAGCTCTGGATTTTTTCAAAGGAAGATAGGAAATGGAATTCTTCTCACTCCACATTAGCCTTCTAAAACATAGGCACTTAGTTTAAACTACTTTCTCTATAGCCACAACACTAGAAGAGGGAGGGGGGAACAATTTTCCTTCTGCAGAACTCTCCCATTCATTGGATCAACTAAGAAATAAGCTCAGACTAGAAAAGTAATTTTTGACAGCTAGAAATCAGGCAAAATGAATCCCACCTCTCCTTTGCCAGAGGATAAATGTAAATTGCAGGATCAGGATAAAGGTAGTCTCCAAGTAATTACATTTTCTAAAAGGAATAAGTCTATGTTACAGCTTCTACAAAAGAAGATCCATGATGGAAAAAAGGAAGTGCTACAAAGTGCATTTTAAAACAGCCACTCCTGTCAACACACAGTAGTTTTTTTCTTAGTTTATAGCAACAGGAAGACTTCAGTCTGTTTCACACATAAGATTTAATAAAAGTCAGAAGGGGAGGAAATCTCAGTCCAACAGCTACCTGCTAAATTTGGCAAGAAGCCTTTGAAACAGAAAACAGAAGGAAAATGAACTTTCAAGAAGAACGACTCCACTGTAAACACTACTGAAATGTTTTGCAGAAACGCAGATTCTTAGCATACCACAAGTTTAACCAAATTCCAGGGGCATGAGCAGGAGGACCACCCTCTTTTAATATTAGAAAGTATCACAGATTTTCAGGTTAAGATACAATGACAATGCTTCCTCCCTTGGAATGACAGATGCTGGCCAACTTGGTTGCATTGCCACTCAAGATATTTACGTGTGGTTTCTCTCCTTCACTTTTTGGTCGGTCCACTTAATTCCATACTTATGCATTAATAGTTGGTATTGCATATTTTTTCAGTGTTTGTCAGCATAGCACCCTTTGTATTGGGCACCTCTATCATGAAACTCCATGGAATTGCTGTGCTTTTTTTTTAATTCTGGGAACAGTCTCAAAATTTTTGTCCTCTTCAAGAAAAGAGAGGCAGACGTACCTCAAGACTCATACTTAGAATGACATTTCCCTGATTATTTTAAGCAGCAAAAGCCTTGAATCCTCTCCTTTCACCTAGCGTAAGGCTTGCTCAACTGTAATACTGCTTCTTCTAAATGAATATAGCCAGGATGTTCCAAAGGCTTGAGCAGGGTTTTGAATTCAAGTGACATTCTTTGGCTTAACTTCAGGTTCCTCAAGGCTGACATGCCTTAGCTCACCATCCACTCAGAGAAGAGACACAAACCTGCTGCTCCTCCTCCAAAGCACAATTCAGAGTGAGAGCTTAATCCAGTGCTCTGAATCAGTCACTTGAGAAACCTACATTCACTGTCTATAGGTGATGGTTGAGTTCATACCTCACACATATACCTTCAGTGACTAACGTGAAATGGCATCAATACTCAACCAGGGACTTAGTGTAATTAAAACACGCAAATATTCAATAGATGGGGTCAAGAGAAATGTCTTGGTTTTATACAAAATAATAAAAACTGTGAACTGTCATTAAAAAGAGTGGAAAACAGAAAAAATTCCAGTAATACTGAAGTATATAAAAATATGCGTGAAAGTTCACAGAGAAAGATCTATGGACATATTTAATGTCTACGACCTAGAAAGAAAAGTCCACCTTTATAATTCCAGCTTCCCCTTGAATTTGGAAGGGCTTTGCAACATTGCCATATAACCTCTGCCTTTCACCCCAAGAGAAACAATTCTTAATATGAGTATTCATGTATTTGTTACGTAACTGCCAAGGTAAAACAATTAACAACTAGAGTAACACCAGAAGTCCCCCACAATCATACCCCATTTGTTGGGCAGTTCTTTATGTAGTGGCCAGGTCTTCCACAACGAAAGCAAGTATATGGTGGTGGAGGTGGACCCAAGGGTTTCTTCATGTGACTAAAAGTTTTTTGGGGAAAAAAGAAAAAGCTAGGCACATGTCTCTCTTGTTAAAACACACATCTCTGCACTTTATCCATAATCTTCAAAGAACAGTTTGGACATATCAACACTTACTTGATTGTATCATATTTACAGCAGGACTGTATCACCAAAGCTTTTATTTCATCTTCTTCGGAAGCACTGGCTTCAGCCAGATTGGCAGTCTGTTTAACAGGTAATTATTTGACACGCACATTAGAAATGCATTTAAGCCCACACAGCCAAAGTCAACACCATTCACCCCATCCTGTAAAGAGCAGCACAACGCTAGCTGAGGTTGCATGAAAACAGCAGTTTACGTAAAATATAGCTGTACTGAAGAGGTTCTGGGGAGTCCTTATGCAATTACAGGGTGTATATGTGCCTGTTAACTTACATGAAAAGAGCATCCTTGGGCACTCAAAACCTTAGGCTTTCTTTGTGCCTTACATTAAGACTTGTGTAACCAATCCAATTTTCTTCCAAGTGGACTGAAGCCATATGCAGCAAAAATTACACTATCCAGTATTTTTAAGATGATTTTTAAGATCCAGACTAGTTGAAGGAGAAGACATCCACTGTACGCTTAATTGAGAAAGATGTATGCAAGGATCATTATTTACATTTTGCAGCATTAAAATGACACACAACTTAAGATTTGGGGAAGTTGCTTTTGCTTGCTGAAATTCAGCTTCTGACACAGAAGCATTGTTTAACCTTCAGGTGCACAATCTCTCTTAAATGCTCCACAGAGCTGATGGGGATAGGTATGTCTTGTGTCCCTGAATACCTGGGACTGGGAAAAGGCCTTGTCGAAATGTGTCTTCACAGCCTTAAAAAGGATGAGAAATCCAGCAACCATCCTTACCATGTGTATTCTAAGATAAATAGTGGCAACACTGTTTATCATGGGGAGGAAGAATACAGCTGGAAAACTGTAAAGAAAACCATGTAACAGCAACACAGGATTCTGGATGCAATGTATGTTATTTCATGAAAAACAACTTGAAATAAAAAATGATGGTTGGTGGGAGTTGTGCATAGTAAAATGTAGCTGGAGTAGGGTCAGAATACTTAAACCAGGGAATCAGAAAGATATTTTGAACATTCGCAGATATAATACAGATAGTAATTCAGGAGCAGAGCGCAAAAAAAAACCTCCTAAGGGAAGATTCATAATGGCCTCTTTCATACACACAGCATTTCTTTCTGTGGAGGTGAGAGCAGGCTGAAAACCACAGAAGACAGCCAGGAAGAGCAGAAAATTCATGGCAGTAAATACACAAACTGCAAAGCATGTTCTAGCTTGACCTCGCACAGGGTCACATGTACCCTCATTTCCCAAGAGCCGGTGTGACGGGTACACTCGATCCCATAACCAAACTAGCCGTAGTTTGGTACAGGCTCCAAAGGAGGTAAAGGCCTGAGCCATAGCCGGGCCAAGAACTCCTCTAGTTTCAATCTCTTCTCTGAAAACCCACAAAGGAGCCGAGTGACCCAGGGAGCACTGCTGCGTATGACCTTGGAACACTCATCATGCGTTTAAGACATGAGTAGGGGGTGGCTTTTCCAAGACTCATTTATCAAGGAGCAAAGAAAGTTGTGGGCACAAGGAGTCTCATCCATACCCTTCCCATCGCATGTAATTTGACTAGGAGCCAGCCACTTTATCCCATAAATATGACAGCCTAAGTGAGCCTTCTTTGAGCTCTCCCTGCTAGGCAGCTTGGCTGCACGGCAGTGATCTCCCCTTGAGCTAGGACACCTCTCAAGGTTGCTCCTTGAGGCAGAGAGACCTGTTCTCAATGGCAGATCTTTGCTAAGTGACTGATAGCATGCTGAATTAATACTAATGAAGCATTACTAATCCATGTAGCTACTTAATATTAACTATTATAAACTTTGTACAGATAATTCCATTAGACATAAACTGTTGTCCAAGTCTGAGACTAAGATTGGACCGAGCCGCCCCTAGGCTCCATAAGGAGTTTAGAAAGCAAGGGGGTCCCCTCTGAACTTCATGACTCAACGGGAGGATCTTCCTTACCCTTTTGCGTCTCTGGTCTCTGTGTGAATCATTCCAGCTCGATTCTAACTCAATTCTCCTTTGTACGTTTCTTCCATGCAGTAATTAATAAGGTGAACCTTGTCATCCAACTTACTGAACCTCTGCAAACCACTGTTAAACTTTGTTAAATTCCATAAATTTATTGAACTCTGTCAAATTATTATTTTACCTCAATAAAACACATTGATGCTTTTCTCCTTCTGAGCGAGGTGCATTCTGCGCCTGAGAGATTGGCGCAGTCGGCAGGATCCTAAATCAGGACTTGCAACAGCTGGCAGCACGGCTTGGGTGGGGGGAAAGTCATGCATCAGACCTCAGGGCTGAGAGAGGAGCGCAAGCATCTGCCAAGGGAGTGTGGCAATACACTCCCCACCCCAGTCAGAAATGAAATTTCTCCAGGCAGGGAGAAAAGGAAAAAAAACCCTAAACCACAGATTGAAATTTGAACTGGCCAATTGAGACGTGCCAGGTACACTGATGTGGCCTTCTTGGCCAATCGGGATTAAATGACCACAGATCAGATTCAACAAGGGTATAAACGGGGTCCCGCTGGAGGACATGTTGGAATCAGTCCTCCTTGGAGCAGCGGGTCTGCAGCTGGGGAGTCCCCCTTGGGTCAGGGCACTGCCTGAGGGTAACTCCTCGAGGGAGAGAGACCTCAGCTTTTAGGTGAGTGATATGCGCATTTTGAGTCATCACTTTTAAATCTCAAGGATTCTTAAGTCGGCTGTGCAGTACTAATTCCCCTTACATCAGTGAGCCTGTGGTTTATAAAATGTTACTGGAGTTCTAACTAACTTTTCTATGGAAGAATAAATCTGAGCTTTAACACCTATTGGATTTGGTTATGCATGCATCTGTAACAACACCCTATAAATATTAACAAAGGAATCACTGACAAAACCATGCAGACAATCTGCAGCTTCATGTATTCCTGCACAGACTTCAGAGATTTCACCTGGAAAAAAAAAAGACAAACAGATTTGGTTCGCTCCAAGGAACCAGAAGCAGATTGTTACTAGAAGGATGGAATAATCCACCTGGTGTTGATTTTATGTTCTTTTGCATAAGCATCTTTTGCTTTCCAAGCATATTTATTTAGGTGTTCAGCAAGCACGAAAGGAACAGCTCCAATGGTTGGCAGTTCTACCAGTACTGGCTGTCCAGGAGAAAAAGCTGGTTCTCTGGGACCACTGAGAGTCTGAGGCTCTGGGGTTAAAGTCAGGGGTTTAGGACAAAATGCATTCAGTTGGGGCATCCATTTATCCCCCAGCAATCATTGACCTGGGTAACTGCATCCCAAAGGTGTTAATGTTACCAAGGCCATAGGTACCAATTGGGTTTCCCCCAAAGCATTTAAGTTAATTAGGTTTTCAGACAAAGTCGAAATTCCACATTGGTCTGCCTCAGTCCACATCAGTGTGGTGATCTGTGCCCCCATATCAATTAAAAAGCTTACTGTTTTTTTCTATGGCTCTACAGCCACAGTAATCAATAAATCCCCTCTCAAATTTAAGGTGAGTTGTCTTATAAACATCCATCCTCCATTTCCCCCCTCACCTTCGGGGAATGGAGGATCTGGTTTCCCATTGCCTTTGTTTCTTCATCAGCTTCTTCCCCGAGGTCTGTCCATGGTAGGGCACTAGGGGCTGGGTCAAAATTGACTTTTCGCCCCAACCATCTTTGTACAAGTTTCTCCAACTTCTGGGTTGGAAGCCCATCCATTAGATCTTGGGGAACACCTCTCTGGAGCCCCAGTTGCCACCATTCCTGATGGCTTAGGGACTTCCCTCTCCCAGGATCAGTAAATCGGACCGATTTTGAATCCTGACTTCTCTTGACCAGTGCTGACCACCCCTCACCTTCTTCCGTGGCTCGTATGGCCCTGCTTTCAGGTCTTTGCCAGAATCCACCAATGGGACCATATTTCCTCCCAAAGTTAATTAGCTCTTGGGCTACTTCCCCCCACGTCCACACTTTTCTCCCTGACCTCCAGTGATTGGGGGTCATTACTCCCTCTAGAGCAGCTGTAACTCTGTCTGCTACAGGGCTATTTTGTATCTTCCCCTGTAGTTAGATCCCAATGGGTTTTAGAGAATCTGGAAGTCCTTGGATTAGAGAAGTCATCCATTCTGGATCCACAGGCATCATCATTGGAGAGCCCTGGTTAGATTTAAGCTCCCTATCATACATCATCTGCAAACAAGCCGCCTTTTGCACATTTTCTACCAATTGATCTACCGTACCTATTATAGCTAGGGGGTCTCCCCTCTCCAAAGGGTTCAGCCCCCTGGCCCAATATGCTGCCCTCTGGTCAATGACCATGAGGCCTGATAATTGCTGGTAGTTAGAAACACACCTGCACCCCAGTATCCTTCTGCTTCCTTCTCTGACAACAAGATTCCATCTCCTCCTGACAATGATACTCTCCAAACATATTCTGTTTCTGATTGCTTTGGAGTCCTTGCAAAATCCTTCCTTAATTTTGCTAACTTAGTCACTGTAAATGGAACCTGTTTAGTAATAACTTGGGGATGATCATCATTATGCACCTCATACAAATGCTCAGTTTTAACGAAGGGATACATATGAAGAGCATTTTCTACTGCCTCTTTTGCTCTCTGTAAGTCCTCCTGGGGATAGATTTGCCTAATCCTTCTCTCTTCTAACTTTGACTCCACCTTTCCACATGAGTCGCTTGCTTTCCACAATTCTTCTCTCAATGCTTCCTTTAGTTTAACATTCTGGTTTCTTTCCTCCTCTAACAACTGCTTGGTCTCTTTTAACTACTCTTGTAGTGATTTAACTGCCATTTTCAAGGAGTCTATCATGGCATCGTCTTGACACAGTCTCTGCCTCCTATATTCCACGGCTGCTGCCAAACTCGCTCCCCAAACTGCACAAATTATTGATTTTCCCTTCCCAGGCCCAACTTTAGCCTCTTTCTGCAATATCATGATCCTATCCACTATACTCTGTGGTTGGAACCAAAGATTTTTTGCCCATTGTCACCACTGGGGAGACGGGCGAGCATGATAGGTTCCCCAAAAGTCATCCAGTTATCTAAATCCCTGTTCAATACTTTTGTGGGGGAATAATCATGAACATCTATAGAGGTGCTGGCACTCATTTTACCAAAGAGGGATTATTTCGTCCTGAGAAGGTCTCACCGTAAATTTGCTACCACTATTCCCCCCCTCCCCGCCTCGCTCTCAGGAGGTCACACCTTTAAAATTTCCGTAGAGACTTGTCACTC
Source organism: Haliaeetus leucocephalus (assembly GCF_000737465.1). NCBI lineage: Eukaryota > Metazoa > Chordata > Aves > Accipitriformes > Accipitridae > Haliaeetus > Haliaeetus leucocephalus. The sequence continues at coordinate 23,886 of NW_010972726.1, forward strand.
ATTCAATTCTATACGTCTCAGTCATACGCACACAAGAGTCTCTGACAAAGCAACTGGGCACTTTCTGTTTCTCCAAGAATCCTGTACATGATGCCAGTTAAAATGTCACACACCAGTCAAAGACCGGGGTGAGGTTTTACTTGTATTCTCGGGAACAGAATTAAGACTCAAAACGGAGTCAAGTGCCAAGTAACTTTATTTGCCCGACAACAGGTTCACAAACTCAAAGGGAAAGAGAGAGAGAGAAATAAAGAAAAGAAAGAAAGAGTTAGTTGCAACAGCTACCACCACGGATCTGTGGCATTCTGACAGTCCGATTCATCTTCAAGTCCAGTGGGAGAACGTTCCATCCGATGCTGGTTGTTTCTGCTCTTTTATTGGGTTGCCTTGTTGTATATCCATACTTCTTATTCCAAGAGCCATTTTGCTTAAACACGCCTACCACCTGGTGGTGGTGCGCATGCCCAATATCATCACTGGGGGTTCTCAAGGAGTCTTAGGTGGTCTTTAGGGGTCTCCAGTCCCCTCTGTCTTGCCGACCCCAGGTCTGGGCACATGCGCAGGGGTTAGGTTAAAGTTTCTTAGAATTAGCTCCACATTCAGGTTCCTAAGAAGACAGGAGACCTCTGGTCTTTTGGTCCCGACTGTTGCTCTGTTGCTATGGCAGTGGTGTCAGTTGGTGGTTTAATGTTCCAGCAATGTCGAGACAAACAACTGACACAGTCTCTTACAGTCTCTTATACCACCCCATGGCTCGATATTGCTGTCTCAGGGATGGTTCTCCATGGTGGCAGGAAAGATAGAGGAAGAGAGAGAAAGAAAGGAAAGAAATAGCGCATGAGATAGATTGCATATAGCATAAGTGGCCTGGTTTTCCGAGGCTCCCTCTTCACCGGTATGGAAGATTCAAATGATCAAAACAAATATGGAAAACAAATAAAAGTATCACATGATGGTTATGCTAATTACAAACATCTTCTTCTAACTATAACATTTTCAAGTCTACTTAACAATATTTTCCTAACATTTCTAAGTTAAACAACAACATCCAATAACTAAGAACATCTAATTAACGTCAGCTAACAAATATATCATGCTTAAATTTAACTAACTTTCCAAAACCAGAACATGCTGTAGACCGATTTTATGGTTCTGAGGGATCAGAAGAAGAAGAAGATGATAAGTTACATGGGTAATTAGATGACGGGCATTTACAAGGACAAAAAACAAGTATTACAAGAACGATTAAAGTAACAATTAACAAAATCAAGGCTGCATAATAAATTAGCACCATCACAGACATATGATCCATTATTTCCCACGATTTTGGCAATACAAAGCTGAGCGATTGTGGCCCTCGTGGTCCACGTGGTCTGCTGCACCTGGTCCACCGGAGTCAGGGTCTGCATACGCAGCAGGAAAATCAATTTCCACACCCCCTTTAGCCTAAAGCACGTGTGTCATCTGGGCCTAGAAACTTCTGTCCCAGATTTAGGCAAAGGTAGGAGACAAAGGAGACAAAGTCCCTGCCCTGGCACACAGCCCCCTTGGGCACAGGGTCCCTGCTCAGAAGGACAGAACTGGGCACCCCTGGCTGCACACCCGGCTTCACACCCCTGCAGCCATTCCCCAGTGAAAGGAGCCAACATGCCCTGTCCTTCTGAAGGTGCAGCAGGGAAGCTGTTCTCCAAAGCACGTCCTTTTTCTCTACACTGGAGAAGCTGCAAGAGTCCTCCTGAAAGACCCCATAGGCTCTGGGATGTGCCAGCTTTAGGAGGCCAATCCAGGAAGTGCCCCTGCGTTGCCCTGCAGCCAGAGACTTACCCTGTTAAGGGCTTTCTCCACGTGAGCTCTCCTCTCACCTTCCACCCCAGACTGCCTTTAATCTGTCTCTCTTCCTTCCCTCCCCTTCCCTCGGTGGCTGCAGGCAGTACTGTAAGCCTTGCTACACTTTGCAGAGGAGCTGCTCTTCAGCAGGGCTGTCTCTCTGCAGCACTGCCTCCTTGCCATGAGCTCCTTCCATCCCCGGAGCCCAGCCCAGCTCAGCAGCAGAGGACCAGCCCAATGTGTCACTTTCTCTGCCCCCCTCTGGGCACCCTCCGGGTGTCCCTGGGGCTCCAGGGGAACCTGCTGGGAAACAGGCTGAAGGAATCACTGATGTTCCCTCCCTCAGCTGGGGAGACACACTTTTTCCAGCAGTGGCATTTCTCCACTCTGAGACAAAATTGCATCTAAGTATCACCGGTTTCGGTCTTATTATTAGACAGGACACCCAGACAGTGACAGGCAGGGATCTCCTTCACCCCTGCTGAGGGAAAGGATTCAGCTGAGTCAATAGAGGCAACTGATCCTGTGTTTCTATTCCTAGCATTTGAAGGAGACTCAGCTCTCACCTATGCCTGCCACAAAGCCACAGGAGGTGGGCTTCCTCTTGCCTCTCTTCAGGTGGGCACAAAATAGGCACCTGCACGTGAGCTCCTTGTCTCAGCTCCCATCTGAATTACTGGAGATGGAACGCAGGAGTGAGATGTTCAGATGCAAATCCCTGGTGACATTTGACTTGCCAGAGGTGGTCCAAGATACATGCAGGTAACTTCAGCCTGTAACAGAGAAGTTCACAGAGACAGGGCAACATCTCAGGGATCATATATGAGCCAGGTGGGAAAGTCCTTTGGCCAAGTGAAATGACAGCTGATGCCCAAATAAAGGCCAAAAGAACCTTTTCCTACTCCTTAGCTTCATGTCACTTTATACAGGTATTCATATGAACGATTGCAGTCATGTACCACAGGGACAGCTAGGTCTCTCTCTTTCCCATCAGCTGAATTTACTAGCTCTCCAGTGACTGTAACAGCATTTGTCCCATGGTCACCCCTACATTGCCTAACAGAATTCAGGGCAGGTACTGTATTTAATGTTCAAATCCAGGCCCGCAGAGCTACATGAGAGGCCAAGGCTGACATGGACCACACAGGACCTACAGGAAAGCAATTCCTATTCAGGGTGGGTGTGTCACAGACACCTCAGACGGCATCACAGAGACTGCGATTTGGTGCCTGTGTGCCACTGACTGATGTGATCAGTCAGAGGCATCAGTCATCAGCTGTCATCAGAGAGGCAAGGTCTGTCTCTTCTCTACCCAATAGCTGCAGGCATTGCATGGACATGGCTGCACATCACACAGGAGTCTTTACTCACTCCTTTGATGATACAGTCAATGAAAAGACCAATCATTTTGGCAGTGTGCCTGGATACATCTTGTCTTCTAAGAGAGCATCCTCCAAGCACAGCAATGGTCCAT
>NW_010972726.1:33065-33282 GCF_000737465.1 Haliaeetus leucocephalus
AAAGGTGATTCTCCTGTCCAAATCTTTTCCTCATAGGAGAAATAACAGTGCTGTGAATAAGTGTCTCTCCCCAGCAGAGAGAGGGAACATCAGTGATTGCTTCAGCCTGTTTCCCAGCAGGTTCCCCTGGAGCCCCAGGGACACCTGGAGGGAGCCCAGAGGGGGCAGAGAAAGTGACACATTGGGCTGATCCTCTGCTGCTGAGCTGGGCTGGGCT
>NW_010972726.1:34165-34852 GCF_000737465.1 Haliaeetus leucocephalus
ACCCATCAGGGTTGTTCTGAGCTGCCCTTTTGCACCTGCAAACAGGAACATGCACCCAGCCAGTGCTCTGCAAACAGGCAGGTTTCTGTAAGTCCAAGATGGGTGTGCAAAGGTTGGGATGGGGTCTGTGAGTGCTGACAGGGAAAAGAAATGGCGCAGGGAAACACCTCCCAGGAGGAAAATCTCCAGCCAGCAAGAATATGATCAGGAATGAGAGGAAACAAAACCAAGAAATGTTGTGGGAGAGAGAATACAGAAAACTCTGTATGATCTCCTCCAGTGCAGACCCCTTCCTCTGAGCAACCCCCCTTGCCTCCTCTCCCTCCCAGCAAAGCCTCTGCCCTTCAGAACTGGGGGGTCCAAAGCATGAACCATGTCCTCAGCAGCCAGAGCTCCAGCAGAGCCGTGGGTGCAGCTCTCCAGCCACGTGCCCATTTCCCTCTGCAGAGCTCAGGGCTGAGAGCATCTACCTGGCACTGTTGGTGTCTGGGAGGAGGTCTGAATAGCCGAGTAAGCAGAACTTTCCTGAGTGCCCGGCTGCCTCTCCCCTTGCCTCTCTCAGCCAGACCCTCACTGTATTGTTCCTTGTTTCTCTACTTGTCTGTGTACTGTTATCTTGTTCTTGCTGTCAGGCTGTCTGGGGATGGGACTTTCAGCTGCAGAGTCACACTCTGACCTTGTGGGTCC
>NW_010972726.1:35723-37019 GCF_000737465.1 Haliaeetus leucocephalus
TTCCTTAGTACTGGGAGGTCAGATGCTGACAAGACCACCTGAGTTAGGAGCAGTTTCATCTCACAAAGTTGAACAGCAGGACTGTCTCCTGCCCCCACGGTTCCTGTGAACCCACTGCTGCAGAGCAGGACTGTGTCCTTGGCATCCTGTGGCCAGAGGCCCTTCTCCTCACTGCACACTCAGCCAGCACCAACCAGGGCTCCAGCCAGGGAGATGAGGAAGGTCTCCTGGAAAAAGAAAATGGGGTGTGTGTAGCAGAAGGAATATCTATGGGAAATGGCTTGGATTCTTCTCAGAGAAGTCTCCCCTACCTTGCTGCGTTTTCCTCCTTGGACAGGTCCCTATGCCCAAATGAAGCAGATGTCCAATGGCACCTCCATCACTGAGTTCCTCCTCCTGGCATTTGCAGACACGCAGGAGCTGCAGCTCTTGCATTTCTGGCTCTTCCTGGGTATCTTCCTGGCTGCCCTCCTGGCCAACGGCCTCATCATCACCGCCATAGCCTGTGACCACCGCCTCCACACACCCATGTACTTCTTCCTCCTCAACCTCTCCCTCCTTGACCTGGGCTCCATCTCCACCACTGTCCCCAAAGCCATGGCCAATTCCCTTTGGAATACCAGGTCCATCTCCTACCCAGCCTGTGCTGCACAGCTCTTTCTGTTTCTCTTTTTGTTGTCAGCAGAGTATTTTCTTCTCACTGTCATGGCCTACGACCGCTACGTTGCCATCTGCAAACCCCTGCACTACGGGACCCTCCTGGGCAGCAGAGCTTGTGTCCACATGGCAGCAGCTGCCTGGGGCTGTGGGTTTCTCAATGCTGTGCTGCACACTGCCAGTACATTTTCACTACCCCTCTGCCAAGGCAATGCTGTGGACCAGTTCTTCTGTGAAATCCCCCAGATCCTCAAGCTTGCCTGCTCAGACGCCTACCTCAGGGAAGTTGGGCTTCTTGGGGTTAGTGCCTGTTTAGCATTTGGGTGTTTTGTTTTCATTGTTCTGTCCTATATGCAGATTTTCAGGGCCGTGTTGAAGTTCCCCTCTAAGCAGGGACGTCACAAAGCCTTTTCCACGTGCCTCCCTCACTTGGCCGTGGTCTTCCTGTTTATCAGCACTGCCATATTTGCCTACCTGAAGCCCCCCTCCATCTCTTCCCCGTCCCTGGACCTGGTTGTGGCAGTTCTGTACTCAGTGGTGCCTCCAGCAGTGAACCCCCTCATCTACAGCATGAGGAACCAGGAGCTCAAAGACACGCTGAAGAAGCTGATTCAATCACTTGTCTTTCAGCAGCAATAA
>NW_010972726.1:41532-42188 GCF_000737465.1 Haliaeetus leucocephalus
CCCACACCTCTGCCCATGGGCCCAGGAGACGATTGAAGCCTAGGCCTGAGTTTCAGACCCAGCTTGATCTATGCTGTAGGGCTACTGGTCTCCAGACACAGCCAGAGACACAGCCTTGCCTGTCCATGGACCTTGTTGATTCGGACTTGCAGGCTCACTTCCCAGCTTGATCTTTATGAGTTGCACAATGGATGGACTCTGTGACCCCCCAAGTGCCAGACCCCAGCTGAGTCATGGAGGCCTAGGGCCTTTCTGCTTCCTTTCTTCCTGTCATCCCTTGGTCAGGTTTTGGGAGGAGAGGAAGGAAAAGCAGGGGTGGTTTCCAGGTGCCAATGACTGAACTGGGGGAGCAGAGCCATCGCATGTGAAATGATCTAAAGGCTATGCCAGTTCAAAGCTGGTATCTTCTGCTGCTATCTCAGAGGCCTTAAATCTTCAGCAAGAACCTGGCAGCTCTGAGATCCCTCCATCTCCCTCTCTTGTAGCAATGAAGCTGATAGTGCCCCAGTCACAGGCTTTCTTTCAATTCTGTTTGGAGCCTAAAGCACCCCATTGGTCTGCAGATATGCCAGGAAACTTGCCTAAGGAACCCACTCCTGTAGACAAGAAGGTGGATGTTCCCAGGAATGACTAGGAGGTGTGGCATACCCAGAGCT
>NW_010972726.1:43161-44059 GCF_000737465.1 Haliaeetus leucocephalus
GAATGACAGGAAACTCCACAGACTTCTTCCTCTGCCCAAGATTTATTGCTGAGCATGATGTCATATGGTATGGAATATCCCTTTGGTCAGATGGGGTCAGCTGGCCTGGCTGTGTCCCATTCTGTCCCAACTTCTTGCCCACCCCCGCCCTACTCACTGGGAGGGAGCAGAGTGAGAAACAGAGAAGGCCTTGACACTGTGCAAACACTATTCAGCAACAGCTACAATGCTGGTGTGTTACCAACACTGGTTTAGGCACCAGTGCAAAACATAACACCATAGGGGATGCTACGAAGGAAGTGAACCCCACCCCAGCCAGACCCAGGACACATGAACCAGGGTCCCCAAAATGGACACAGTAGTGTACAGGTGGTTTGACAAGTGATGGGCAGGGGACACAATAATTTCCCTCACTCTTTTGGCGAGGCTCTTCTTTCTACACTCCAGGACACTGCCGGCCACCTCTGCTACCAGGTAGCCCCGGATCATGTGGATCACTGCTAGATCGTGTTTTGCCTTCTGTCCCCCAGCACCACCAGGGCTGTTTCCTCAGAGATGCTCTCTGGCCAGGCAGTCCCCTTCCCCTGCCACTGCAGGCTGTTAGTCTATCCCAGGCGCAGGATCTGGCCTTTGTCTTTCTTGTATCTCACAAAGTCCCTGACAGGACTGTCCTTCTGCCTGTTAGGGTTCCCCTGAATGGCATCCCAAGGCACGGGCATGGTCCTCCCAATATAGTGCCATCAACAAATGTGATGAGAGTTGCCTCCTCTGGGTCATGGATACAGGTGTTAAACTGCACAGCGCCCAGGAGAGTCCCCTGTGCAGCCCCACAATGCCCCAATATGTCCCACTGGCCTCCAGGTAGGGTATGACCCCTTCACCACTAGGCTCTCAGCCT
>NW_010972726.1:44098-44436 GCF_000737465.1 Haliaeetus leucocephalus
CATCCAGACTGTAATGTCCTAACTTGAGCAGAAGAATATTGAGGGAGACCATGCTAAGAGTTTTGCTGAAGCTGAGGAACATGACATCCACTTTTTATCTCCTCAGGCACAACTGCAGGCTATCAGCTTGGCGAGGCGTCATTTACCCCTGGTAAGTCCATGTTGACAGTTCTTCCCCTTTAGGCGCCCAGAAATGTCACTCAAGAGGACTCTGATTGCACACTCTTCACCAACATCAGCTTGTACAGCCTGGGGTTCCCTGGGTTGCACTTTTGGCCTTTTTCAAAGATGGATGCGACATTTTCTTTTCCTCTCTCACAAGTGACCTCTGCCAATCC
>NW_010972726.1:47753-48504 GCF_000737465.1 Haliaeetus leucocephalus
TGTCCCTGCTCAGAGGGGATCCTCAGCACAGCCCTGACGATCTGCCTATAGGACAGCACAATGAAAACAAAACAATAGAAGTGCACAAGGACACTAACCACAAGTACCCCAACTTCCCTGAAGAAGGAGTCCAAGCAGGCGAGCTTGAGGATGTGGGGGATTTCACAGAAGAACTGGTCCACAGCATTGCCCTTGCAGAGTGGTAGTGAAAATGTATTGGCAGTGTGCAGCACAGCGTTGAGAAACCCACTGCCCCAGGCAGCTGCTGCCATGTGGACACAAGCTCTGCTGCCCAGGAGGGTCCCATAGTGCAGGGGTTTGCAGATGGCAATGTAGCGGTCATAGGCCATGGCAGTGAGAAGATAAAACTCTGTTGTAGCACAGAAAACAAACAAAGAAAGACCTGGGCAGCACATCCTGGGTAGGAGATGGCCCTGTTGTTCCAGAGAGAGTTGGCCATGGCTTTAGGGACAGTGGTGGAGATGGAGCCCAAGTCAAGAAGGGATAGCTTGAGGAGGAAGAAGTACATGGGTGTGTGGAGGTGGTGGTCACTGGCTACGGGGATGATGATGAGGCCGTTGCCCAGGAGGGCAGCCAGGTAGATGCCCAGGAAGAGCCAGAAGTGCAAGAGCTGCAGCTCCCGTGTGTCTGCAAATGCCAGGAGGAGGAACTGGGTGATGGAGCTGCTGTTGGACATTTTCTTCCTCTGAGCATGGGCACCTGTTCAAGGAGTAAAAGGCAGTGAGAAGTT
>NW_010972726.1:49422-50396 GCF_000737465.1 Haliaeetus leucocephalus
ACAAGATCAGTGTGTGACTCTGCAGCTGAAACTCCCACCCCCAGAGAGCCTGACAGCAAGAACAAGATAACAGTACACAGACAAGCAGAGAAACAAGGAACAATACAGTGAGGGTCTGGCTGAGAGAGGCAAGCAGAGAGGCAGCTGGGCACTCAGGAAGCATTACCCTTACCCAGCTGTGCATGCCACCTCCCAGACACCAACAGTGCCAGGCAGTTGCTCTCAGCCCCTGGGCTCTGCAGAGGGAACTGGGCACGTGGCTGGAGAGCTGCACTGTGGCTCTGCTGGAGCTCTGGCTGCTGAGGAGATGGTTCATGCCTTGGACCCCCCGCTCTGAGGGCAGAGGCTTTGCTGTGTGGAAGAGGAGGCAAGGGGGCTTGCTCACAGGAAGGGGTCTGCATTGGAGGGGATGATAGAGAGATTTCTGAATTCTCCCTCCCACAGCATTTCTGGTTTTAGTTTCCTCTCATTCCCTGGTCAATCCCCTGCTGCCAGAAGATTTTCCTCCTGGGAAGTGTTTTTCTGCCCCATGTCTTTTCCCTGTCTGTGCTCACAGACCCTATCCCAACCTTTGTGCACTCACCTTGGCCCTACAGAAACGTGCCTGTTTACAGAGCACTGGCTGGGTGCATGTTCCTGTTGCAGGTGGAAAAGGGCAGGTTAGAACAACCCTGCTGGATCCAGCAAAGGTGATGCTGGTGCTGTCCACAGGCAGAGGAGTAGCTGAAGGCACTTTAGGTGGCTCCTATCAGACCTACTGGTGACTCAAAGTTACAGCTCAGGAGTCTCAGGGACTTGTTCAAGCATGAGAGCTCCTTTTCCATTTCTCCCCACAAATTGCCCAAGGGAAGGAAAGAGAAAACACAGACTCAGAAAAGCTTCTTACCTTTATAGCAAGCCCTGCCTTTACCTTCCCCTTGAAAAGTCTCCTCAGAAATGTCCTGTGGTGTTCTGGAGCTGTGAGAAGGCCTCAC
>NW_010972726.1:50561-52230 GCF_000737465.1 Haliaeetus leucocephalus
GGCACAGGGTCCCTGCTCAGAAGGACAGAACTGGGCACCCCTGGCTGCACACCCGGCTTCACACCCCTGCAGCCATTCCCCAGTGAAAGGAGCCAACATGCCCTGTCCTTCTGAAGGTGCAGCAGGGAAGCTGTTCTCCAAAGCACGTCCTTTTTCTCTACACTGGAGAAGCTGCAAGAGTCCTCCTGAAAGACCCCATAGGCTCTGGGATGTGCCAGCTTTAGGAGGCCAATCCAGGAAGTGCCCCTGCGTTGCCCTGCAGCCAGAGACTTACCCTGTTAAGGGCTTTCTCCACGTGAGCTCTCCTCTCACCTTCCACCCCAGACTGCCTTTAACCTGTCTCTCTTCCTTCCCTCCCCTTCCCTCGGTGGCTGCAGGCAGTACTGTAAGCCTTGCTACACTTTGCAGAGGAGCTGCTCTTCAGCAGGGCTGTCTCTCTGCAGCACTGCCTCCTTGCCATGAGCTCCTTCCATCCCTGGAGCCCAGCCCAGCTCAGCAGCAGAGGACCAGCCCAATGTGTCACTTTCTCTTCCCCCTCTGGGCACTCTCTGGGTGTCCCTGGGGCTCCAGGGGAACCTGCTGGGAAACAGGCTGAAGGAATCACTGATGTTCCCTCCCTCAGCTGGGGAGACACACTTTTTCCAGCAGTGGCATTTCTCCACTCAGACAAAATTGTATCTAAGTATCACCGGTTTCGGTCTTATTATTAGACAGGACACCCAGACAGTGACAGGCAGGGATCTCCTTCACCCCTGCTGAGGGAAAGGATTCAGCTGAGTCAATAGAGGCAACTGATCCTGTGTTTCTATTCCTAGCATTTGAAGGAGACTCAACTCTCACCTATGCCTGCCACAAAGCCACAGGAGGTGGGCTTCCTCTTGCCTCTCTTCAGGTGGGCACAAAATAGGCACCTGCACGTGAGCTCCTTGTCTCTGCTCCCATCTGAATTACTGGAGATGGAACGCAGGAGTGAGATGTTCAGACGCAAATCCCTGGTGACATTTGACTTGCCAGAGGTGGTCCAAGATACATGCAGGTAACTTCAGCCTGTAACGGAGAAGTTCACAGAGACAGGGCAACATCTCAAGGATCATATATGAGCTGGGTGGGAAAGTCCTTTGGCCAAGTGAAATGACAGCTGATGCCCAAATAAAGGCCAAAAGAACCTTTTCCTACTCCTTAGCTTCATGTCACTTTATACAGGTATTCATATGAACGATTGCAGTCATGTACCACAGGGACAGCTAGGTCTCTCTCTTTCCCATCAGCTGAATTTACTAGCTCTCCAGTGACTGTAACAGCATTTGTCCCATGGTCACCCCTACACTGCCTAACAGAATTCAGGGCATGTACTCTATTTCATGTTCAAATCCAGTCCCACAGAGCTACATGAGATGCCAAGGCTAGCAGGAAGCAGACAGGACTGTGGAACAAGTACTGGAGGTGACTTAGAAATTAAACCTATATTAAAGGTATGGTATTGTTCACACATTAAGGAAAGGTTTAATAGCAAAGAAGCTTTCAGGGTGGAATGCAATGGGCATGCAAGGAATCCATTCCATAGTGGTTCCCTAGACAACTTTGCCTGCATACTGGCATGGAGGGTGGAACGGGGTGAAGATTCCATGGCCAGGGTCTGTGAATCACTGCAGAAATGGGAACTTCATGG
>NW_010972726.1:52240-52466 GCF_000737465.1 Haliaeetus leucocephalus
TGATAAACTGCATATTTCACCCCCTGGGCCAACAGTCTGTCATGTTTCGACAGAATGCTGTCTTTTGTGTGAACTATGCTCATTATAATATCATTATAATACCAAAACACACCTCCATCCCAAAGACTACCTGCCTCCAAGTTGTGACTACCCCCTCACTGAGCTTGTGCTCTGAACTTTTGTTAATCTATACCTTTAAAAGTGAAGCGAGAGAATTTTATACCAA
>NW_010972726.1:52721-55969 GCF_000737465.1 Haliaeetus leucocephalus
ATATAGAGTTGCTTTTCTGATTTTGCATGCTGTATTATTCATAATCTTAATGTTTGGACATGCTTGTGCAGACTGTATATCACTGGCAATCCATAAGAACCTGTAAATCTGTTGCTTTAATAAACTGCACTATTTGTTAAGCTAGCTGTAAAAGCTTCTCACTGGGCGACGCCAAACTCTCTAATTCTGGCCATGTGAGTCCATGGAGCGCAAATAACCTGAAAGCGCAGTGTGGTATTAGTGCATCCATAATCATAACATTTCCATAAATTGAACGTGACTGGACTAATAGTGCCAAATTGGATATCAGTCAGCATCTAAACCTAGCCACCCCCAGTCCCTCCGATATCTGAGGATAAACTGAAATGCAAGGGGGTTTATTTTCTGCCAAATTATTTTACCCTTTCACGTGACACTGGGCATCATTCGGTGGGTGGTAAGCAATTGCATTGTGCGTCACTTGTATATTCCAATCCTTTTCATTGTTATTATTGTCATTTTATTTTTGTTATTATTATCGTTATTAGTTTCTTTCTTTCTGTTCTGTTAAACTGTTCTTATCTCAACCCATGAGTTTTACTTTTTTTTTTCACGATTGTCTCCCCCATTCCACTGTGTGGGTGGGGGGAGTGAGTGAGTGAGTGGCTGTGTGGTGCTTAGTTGCTGGCTGGGGTTAAACCACAACAAAGAGGCAATGGGGAATAGGGACTACAGTCAGTTCCTAACAGTTCGCCTCTGCTGCTCCCTCCTTACACTTTTCCTGTCACGTTTTTCCCACAGGCTACTCTTCTTCCTGGAAATATCCAACTTCCCTGGCATTCGATCCTCTAGAGGCTGCACCTGCTCTATTGTGGGCCCTCCAAGGGCTGCAGGGGAATCTCTTCTGCAGCATCTGAAGCTTCTCCTCCCCCTCTTCTTCACCGACCCTGCTGTTTGTAGGAATTTTTCTCACTCTTTTTTTTCCTTACTGCTGTCCCACTCTGCAATTTGTGCCCTTTCTTAAATACACTTTCACAGAGGTGCCACCAGCTTTGCTGATGGGTTAGCTTTTGCCAGCAGTAGGTCTGTTGCAGAGCTGGTTGGACTTGGCTGTGTCCAGCATGGGATAACCCATTGTCTCTTCTCCCAGGGGCTCCTGCTGCCCATCCGCTACCAAAAACCTGGACACAGACACCAATATAGAGCAAGAAGCTTGGCCTTGCTAAATGACACCCCCTGCTCTTCCACTGTCAAGAAATCCAACCTACCCATTGAGGGGGAAGAGAGAGAAACAGAGGCGGCCTTGACACTATGCAAGCACTGCTTAGCAACAGCTAAAACACGGCGGTGTTATTAACACTGTTTTGGCCACCAATGCAAAGCACCTTAGGAGCTGCTATGCGTAAAGTTAACCCATCCTAACCAGACCCAGTACAGTCTTCATCCTTATTCCACAGCTTTTTCATCATGCTCAGGACCCACATTGACTGATACACCTGAGTGTACACATTCAATATATATATACAATCACTCCATTCCTATATGTTGTTGCATTTTTACACCCTACTCAAACCTTTCCTTTCTCTCTCAGTCCCCCAAATCCCCTCTTATCAACACTTACAACTTGTACTACATACTTAAATGATCTTTACTTCCAAGAGTCATGTTTATACACCCTCATTAACCACTGTCCCCTGTTCCTTGACACACACTAATATTATTCACCCATTGCAGCACCACCCCTGCAAGTGTCCATGAGAGAAGACAATGACTTGGGCCCCATCTGTCAAGGTGATCACTCAGGACAAGTGAAGTAGTGTGCTGGATCCTTGGCTGCCAAGACCAGATTGGACTGGATCACCTGTGCACTTGCCCCCATGAGGATTGACCTCTGTTGGTTTGAGTGGTTCCTGCTGCCTTGCTTCCTAGAACATACAACTTACATCCTGGATTATTTTCCCACAAGGTCAAACCTCCTTGAGGTACACACCAGATCTCCCATCCTTCTGCATGTCTTACCAAGGGCACCCAGGTCTTTGAGCAAAGACAATCTCACATATGGGCTTTCTTTTTTCCAAGGGAGGAGCAGCCCACACTGCCTTCCCCAGCCACTTCTCTGTGTACACTACAGGGACCTTATCTCCTCCCACAGTATGTACAGGCTTTGTTTGGGCAGGACCAGGATGGTTAGCAGATCCTCTGGTGTTTACCAGGTGAGTGGCTTCTGCTAAATTGATGACCTGTCCAACATGACATAGAACAGCATCACTGTGACTTCGGTCTGTTTTCTCAGCTTCCTTGGATGAAGCCCCTCCCATCTCATGGACTGGTAAGGGTTGAGTTTGTTCAAGTGACTTCTGACTTGATCCCCACCCACTGCTGGTTGTTCTCCATGGGTTTTGCCTCAAGGCACAAGGGCCTGGGAGACCTTACTGAGGAAGGCTGAGACAGAGACAACATAGAGTATCTCAGACCTATTTACACCTGCCCTTCCTAAATTCTGCAGTGGCCCCACATTACTTTGTTTCTTCTTTAACTCTAACTCTAACTTCATTAGTAACAGCTCATCTTGGTGCCATTGTATTCCCCTGACAGAGTCAACTGAATATCTGCATGGGCCATTGCAGGAGGCTGTCCATAAAGACCAGCTGTACTGAGCTCTGCTGACTGCTGACTGAGCTGTACAGTGCTCAGTACTGTGCTCTGTTCTCAGTAAGACCCTGTGTCATTGATCCTGAGAAATCCACAGGTTGCTTAAAGAAGATATTGTCCACTTCCTTGCCCTGACTGCACTTACCTTATGTCCTGCCACAACATCACCCTCAATGGCCTTGCCTCTGACCCTCACTCAGAAGCGCCCAGCCAACCTGTTGCCCATCCCATAGTGAAGTTCCATACTTCCCAGCAGCTCCATCAAACAGACGATGAGCGTCTCCTGAAGACCCTGTATCCATCCTGCACATCCCCTGAGTTGTGCAAGCTGTCCCACTACACCTCAGCAGCTATTCCATCAATGTCACACTTCTGTGATGGCACAAGGGGCTCCAGCTCCTCCTGTCTGTGCCCAAAGCTGAGGGCATTGATGCACATTTGGACTGCAGCACCTCAGCTGTGACACCGGGGCCAACCTCAGACTTGTCACAAAGAAAACTGGTACCAAGTCCCATGACCCCATATATGTAATGGTTTTGCTTCATAGGCAGAGAGGTGCTCAAAAGGGATTGCAGATGGCAATGTAAAAGATGATATGAGATGTAGATGTAGATGAT
>NW_010972726.1:57544-57874 GCF_000737465.1 Haliaeetus leucocephalus
CCTCTTCCAGTGTTTGACCATCCTCACAATTAAAGACTCTTTCCTTGGGTTCAGATTGCATTTCATGTGGTTTTAGCTGTGTCCATCACCCCTTGTCTTGTCACTGGGAACTACTGAGAGAAGTTTGGCTCCCTTGTCTTCATGTCCTCCCATCAGGTATTTATATACTTTAATAAGGTCCCTCTGAGCCTTTTCTTCTCTAGACTGAACAGTCCCAGATTTCCCAGCCTCTCCTCCTATGGAAGATGCTGCAGTCCCTTAAACCATCTGTGGCCTCACCAGTGCTGAGGATAGGGGAAGGATCACCTCCCTCCATCTGCTAGCAGTGTT
>NW_010972726.1:59140-59697 GCF_000737465.1 Haliaeetus leucocephalus
TTGGCAAACATGCAGCACAACAAATTCTAACAGTCACTCTTGAAAACAAATGCCAGGTGTTCCAAGCTGCTCCTGCACTCCTCCTTTTTTGTTTAGGAGCATCAGATTCACAAGGAAGGCAGCGAGGACTCTAGCTTCGAACTGACGCAATCATTGTACTGCTCCTCAGATGATTCTGGTTGCTGCAAACACAAATTATTAATAACCCTCCAATAGTGATACAAAATTAGATACACAAATTTAGACCTTCAAATCATGTTTTTGGATTTAAGCATTGAACACTATTAGACAATTCTTTGAAAAACACCTTATTCTGCTAATTTTATATATTTCCCATTTGATCTTGTAATATCTGTGCAAGGTCTTAGATCTCTCCTGCAATATTAGTAGCAAATGCACCTTGCAAATGCGCCTTCACCTAATTCCAATCACATACACTTTCATTCCCTTGTAAAGGAGTTACACAGAGCCCTTGTTTTTGAAATTCCCAATTGCAATGTAATTTCATTCTATTTTTTCTATCTCTGTCTGAAGGGTTGATCCTGGCTGGACACCAG
>NW_010972726.1:62698-63488 GCF_000737465.1 Haliaeetus leucocephalus
AATATTGAGTGGTTCCAATGAAAATAAAGCTAAAGCGTGTAAAACAGCCTGTAATTCCACATGCTGTGTGGAACCTTGTAACAGAACAACAGATGTGTGCCATACTCCATTATCTAGCCAGGCAACTGCACCTCATCCAGTTTTTCCAGAGCCATCCACAAAAACTGTACGAGCATTAACAATAGGAGTATCTGATACTGTCGCCTGTGGTTTGATGTTTAATGTGTGAAGGTTTTGCAGTAACTTACATTTAGGCAGTGAGAAAGAAATTTTGCTCTTGAAGTCGGCCAATGCGATTTGCAGTGATTGTGATTGAACAAAAAGGTAATCAAAATCTTGTTTTGAAAAAAGAAGATACAAGGTATTGGGATCAAAACCAATGAGACACTGAGTACGTGACCGTGCTTTTTGTGCCACAGTCACAATCATTTCTAAACACGGTGTAATAGTTTTCTTTAAAGTGTGAGAGAAACAGCCATTCCAAATATAAAATTTTCTGAGCGACTTTATCATGTTGCCCTACAATAGCAAAAGGTTGTTTTGGACCTTGTATGACATACATACACATCAATAGGTAAAGTTAAGTCCCTTCTATAGGCTTGTAATGTAGATATCTTTTGTGAAACAAAATTTACCTCTTCCTTGGCAGCTGGAGTTAAGATCTGTGGTGATGTTAAATCAGGATCACCTCTCAGAATATTAAAGAGATTACTTAATTCCTCTGTGGTTATACCTAACATAGGCTGTACCCAGTTTATTCTTCCTAATAATTTTTGAGCATTGTTCAGAG
>NW_010972726.1:63604-64137 GCF_000737465.1 Haliaeetus leucocephalus
CCAAAGGTTTGCAAAGAATATTCAAGATGTTGCACAACACTTTCCAAATACTGTGTTGTTTCTGTTGCAAGTAAAATATCCATGTGATATATTATAGCATTTAGAAATGCATCTCGGCTCGGTTGAATAGCTGCAGCAACTACAGTTGGACTATTCATCATGCTCTGAGGTAGCACTGTCCACTGATAACACTGCACAGCTCAGTGTTATTTACACTAGGCACTGAAAAGGCAAAACGTGCACAATCATCAGTGTGTAAAGGAATCGTGAAGAAGCAGTCTTTTAAATAAATTACTTGTAATTCCCACTGTTTAGGGATCATTGCAGGATTTGGCGTTCCCGGCTGGATAATCCCCGTAGGTTGTAACACTGCATTTATCACTCGTAAATCCTGTAATAATCTCCATTTTCCCAACTTTTTTTGAATAACAAAAATCAGTGTATTCCATGGACTAGTTGAAGTGACAATGTGTCCTTGCTGCAACTGCTCTTGAATTAATTTATGTGCTTGTATCAGTTTGTCCCCTTTTAAC
>NW_010972726.1:65827-66405 GCF_000737465.1 Haliaeetus leucocephalus
CCACTAGTCCCATTGTAAATTAATTGTGTAACCCATTTTCACAAATTGATTTCCGTAATTCATCATTTCATAAGGTAAACCATCATGCTGTGGTGGATTATGAGGTTTGTATATAACAGGAAAAGTGAACGTGGTATCACCTTGCTGTAGAGCTTTTTCTCGACAGCGTTGCATCAAGCTATGTGTATTTTTTCCCAAATCATAAAGTGAATTGTCACATTTAGTATCAAAGTCTGTTAAAGACGGAGCTGAAGGCACCATAGCTTTTTCTCCACACCGCTGTAAAGCAGGAGCCACAGGATTAGACAGAGGCACAGAGTTAGAGGGATTAGTAGGAGAAGGAGATACAGGCAGTGCAGCAAAGCCAGGTTTTGTTTTAAGTTCTGGAAACCCTGGAGAGGGAGTACCAGGTGACTGGGGTGGGGTGGTGGGGGATGGTGGCGGCATGGCGGTGGCTGTGGCGGGTGCAGCGGCCGCGGCAGGTGGCAGTGGCAAAGCGGGTGCGAAAGCGGCGGGAGGCAGCGGCGGGGCAGCGGGGACCTGTATGCGGTGGTAAGGGTCGGCGACCCCGCGGAGCC
>NW_010972726.1:66511-66735 GCF_000737465.1 Haliaeetus leucocephalus
TTTTTCAGAGTCCAGCCTGCCTGATACAAAAGAATTATTATCAGAATCAGAATCCTGCTCATTAGCGGCCTGCTTACAGACTGTCTCCTCAAAAGCAGTTATCAGGCTGTATTGGTATGGTTTTCACAGCCGGCTGTAAATGCACCAGCGCAGCATAAATAAATCTCCATGTCATAATTAAATTTTCTGATACACCAAAGGCCAAAGTTTTTTGCGTTTGTAAA
>NW_010972726.1:66754-67479 GCF_000737465.1 Haliaeetus leucocephalus
AAACCTCGCTATCAAAAGTTCCCTCTATGGGAAACCAGTTACAATTATCCTTTACCCATATTAAAAGCAAAGCAATTTGTCCCCCTGTTATTTTATACCCAGAGGCCTGTAAAATCTGCTGCAAAACATTTAAGTAGAGCTTATGCTCCTGAGAAACTGACTGCCCCATGCTACCGCAATCTCACAACTCACCTGTTCCACAGGGGTTACTGTTACCTATTTTCTCGGACTTATGGCCACTTCTTCAAAACTCTCCCCATTAGATTGCGTGGTCTCCAGAGTGAAGGGGAATCACCTCTTTTCTTCTCTTGATCACGTCGTCTTCTTCTCTTGATTACGTCGGGCTCACCATCTGCGGCGACTGAATTAAGCGCTCAAGCTATCTGTGCAAGTTTCCCTTTATTTCACAAAAGAATCCAACTTATATATGTTTCAGCAAAGATCTAGAAAGAACTAATGGCATACAGCCAATACTACTAACACAGGAGGGCATATCTGGCCCAGCTGGGATGTTTGCCAGTCCTCAGAACAGTTAAAGATAAAAACATTCCATACACTTGGTTGTGACTGTCTTCAGCCACATCTTCCCAGGCCTACACAAGGCCATCCTCCAACCTGACCTTGTGAAACTAGTTCTTCAAGGCTTGGCAAACATGCAGCACAACAAAGTCTAACGTTCACTCTTGAAAACAAATGCCAGGTGTTCTGAGCTGCTCCCACAGTCA
>NW_010972726.1:73142-73799 GCF_000737465.1 Haliaeetus leucocephalus
ACCAGCTACTAGGAAGACAGCTAACTACATCCCAGATGAAACCAGGACAGTATCCACCCCTTATTCTATACCATTGACGTCATGCTCAGTTCCCATAGCTTTAGTTACATCCCAGTCAATCATCATCACCTTTTCTGTCCCTTTGAGAAATATGAACAATGATATATATATATATGTATATATGTATACACACACAGAGATGGCATTCCTGTAGTTTATGGGTCATGTTCATAAAATGTTTGTTGAGTTCATTTAGTTTCTGACTCTGGGCTCCATCTGTCATACCAGTCTTTCTGGGCAGGAGGGATGGTGCAAAGTCCTCTCAGTCGGTAGAGCAGAATTGGGCTTCAGTGCGGTGTGACGAGCAGATAACATTTGACGCAGGAGGAGCAGGAGGATGGTGTGCACTGTTGGATTGTTGCATGCTGGAGTCAGTTCTGGTTCCATCACTACTGTGCTTCGCTCAGTTTTATCACAGTTCTTTCTTGCTTGATCTAAGTGATTCTTACTATAGTACTACGGATAGAGCACATAACAATTATAGTAATGATAACATACAGTAGCAGGGTTATATAGCAACTAATATCATACAGTTTAATTCTGGCTATTTTCACCTAAAATCAAATCCCCTTGAGGCACACATTGGACTTCCCCATC
>NW_010972726.1:73939-74945 GCF_000737465.1 Haliaeetus leucocephalus
ATTTTTAACATCTTGTCCTGTCCGGACTGGTCCAAGGGCTACTGCATGAACAATCTCCCGTTTAATTTGTTCAAAGGCTTGCTGTTGCTCAGGGCCCCATTTAAAATCATTCTTCTTCCGGGTCACTTGATAGAGAGGGCTTACAATCAGACTGTAATTTGGAATATGCATTCTCCAAAAACCCACGACACCTAAGAAGGCCTGTGTTTCCTTTTTATTAGTCGGTGGAGACATAGCTGCTATTTTGTTAATCACGTCCATTGGGATCTGACGACGTCCATCTTGCCATTTTATTCCCAAAAACTGGATCTCCTGTGCAGGTCCCTTGACCTTACTTTCTTTTATGGCAAAACCGGCTTTCAGAAGGATTTGGATTAATTTCTTCCCTTTCTCAAAGACTTCTTCTGCCATGTTGCCACATACGATGATGTCATCAATGTACTGCAGGTGTTCCGGAGCTTCACCTTTTTCCAGTGCAGTCTGGATTAGTCCATGGCAAATGGTGGGGCTGTGTTTCCACCCCTGGGGCAATTGATTCCAAGTGTACTGGATGCCCCTCCAAGTAAAAGCAAATTGTGGACAGCACTCTGCTGCCAGAGGGATTGAGAAAAATGCATTAGCAATGTCAATTGTGGCATACCACTTGGCTGCCTTTGACTCTAGCTCGTATTGAAGTTCTAGCATATCTGGAACAGCAGCACTCAGCGGTGGTGTAACTTCATTCAGGCCGCGATAGTCAACTGTTAGTCTCCACTCCCCATTAGACTTCCGCACTGGCCATATGGGACTATTAAAGGGTGAGCGGGTTTTGCTGATCACTCCTTGGCTCTCCAGTTGGCGAATCAACTTGTGGATGGGAATCAGAGAGTCTCGGTTGGTGCGATATTGCCGCCGGTGCACCATCGTGGTAGCAATTGGCACTTGTTGTTCTTCAACCCTCAGCAACCCCACAATCGAAGGGTCTTGAGAGAGACCAGGCAGGGTAGACAGCTGTTCAGTGCCCTCC
>NW_010972726.1:75942-76183 GCF_000737465.1 Haliaeetus leucocephalus
GGCTCAGAATTCCCTTCAAGAGGATCAGAAATAAGATCAGCCCTTCTACTCTGTTTGGAAACTAGAGCAGCATTTTTTCCTGGAAGAATCCTCTTTTGTAGTGGTTTTTCCTTGCAACTCATGTACCCGTGCATTTAGGACCGAGGTAGGTTTTCCATCCCACTTCCTCATGTCCTCTCCATGATCACATAGGTAAAACCACAGGGCACCTCGCGGTGTGTACCTTCTATATTCTCTCTCT
>NW_010972726.1:76977-77272 GCF_000737465.1 Haliaeetus leucocephalus
CTTCTGCCACATGGGTCGTGTGCATTGGACTTCCTCTGGATCTTTGGGTAATTGTGCGTTGTCTGGGTCATGATGAATCATCTCTAGCATGGCTAATTCCCTCAGATACTGGATACCTCTCTCCATGGTGGTCCACTTGCTTGACTGACATATAACATCTTCCTTAAAGGGGTACCTTTCCTTCACACTTGACAGGAGTCGCCTCCAGAGGCTGATGGCTTGTGTCCCTCTTCCAATTGCCTTGTCAATGCCACCTTCCCTGGCAAGCGATCCCAGCTGCTTGGCTTCCCTACCT
>NW_010972726.1:77826-78223 GCF_000737465.1 Haliaeetus leucocephalus
TATTATAATGAGCAAAGTTCACCCAAAGGACCTGCTGTTGCGTGTGAGTACCCCAGAAGTGGGCACGTGTGATATAAACCGGAAGTGTAGGGCGTTAGCTCGACAGAACCGCCATTATTTTACCTCCTTGCTTCAGTGGATTCAATGCAGGGAGCAAGCGTTCTCGTTCCGATCGTTCCAATCGTTCGGGTTGCCTACCCCTGCGATCACAGAGCCTGGCTACGAGGTCTCAGCTCCGCTCCACCCTCTGTGTTCCTTTTCAGAGTCAGCGTACCAAGCTCCCCTGGTGTTGCTGACGTCTAAAGTTGCAGGTCACGTTGCTTAGGGAGCTACCACGGAACCAATTCTTTATGTGTCCACTGTATTCCACCCTGGAGGTTCACCTTCCCTTGAGGGG
>NW_010972726.1:78853-80053 GCF_000737465.1 Haliaeetus leucocephalus
GCAGGTGATCAGTCTATAACATCCCAAGTAGCCTACTGGGCTTGGGGTGTGGACCCCAAGGAGAGAGGAGAACCTATTACTATCCAGGTAAAGGGACTGTTGGAGTTAACGGAGGGAGTGCAAAAAGCCGCCTGTGTTCACACCACGTATGATGGAGGGCAGCAAGGGATACCGATGACTGCACTGGTGGATCCCCACCACCTCAGACCCCTTTTAGAGGTCTGCCAGATGCTTTAAAGATACACGTCCAGTCCCTCAAAGAAAGAATCAGGGCGCCATTGAGCGCAATCAGCAGAACCCCCAGAGGCCTCCTGCGCATGTGATGACTTGGGTGGAAGTACAGCACAGCATAGTAGTTCACCGGTGCGAGATGGGATGGGTGGACCTGAGCAGTGGCACGGAGGGCAGCAGGAAGTTCTGGCCAGCCAGTTGTAAACCCTGCCCCAGCGGTCTTGATCTCGGGATCATTCAGGTTGGAACTATGATACCAGAAGGAACGATCTCTGGCGGAAGGCATTGGCACTGGGGGCACCCAGAGCCATGTTGCACAGGCAGTCCACTGATGACATCCAGAAGTTGGTGGAATTGCTGGAGGGGAAAGCTAGAGACCAAAGGGAAGCGCCAGCAGCCCCGCCCCATGGGGAAGAGAAACGGAATCCTTTCGCATCACTGCGAGAGTAACTGGAAGGGCTAAAAGCTAGAAGCTGCGGTTTGGGGTTCAGGCCACCCAATCCGCATGGTGAATACCTGCTGATAAAGAGCCTTATATACACATTCCCCCACTATCGCCCACAATGCTTTAGCCAAGCCCCTTGATGCTGTGGAAGTACCATCAGGCATTCGCATATATCAATATATAGATGATATCCTAGTCGGTGGGGATAACAAGGAACAGGTAGGGCAAGTGGCTGAGGCCATCTGGAATCTGTTAGTCAAGAATGGGCTAGACATTCCATCTTCTAAATGTCAAGATCCTGGACAAGAAATTAAATTCCTGGGGGCATGGTGGATAGCTGAAGCACTTGCGGTGCCTGATGACACTCTATCAGCTATTGAAAAGGGACAGACTTCAGACAATAAAACGGAATTACAACAGCTGTTAGGTACTTTGGGCTACTGGAGAAAACACATACTAGGGTTTTCAGTGATTGCCCGCCCTCTCTATGACTTGCTCCAAAAGAACAGGAAATGGGATTGGAC
>NW_010972726.1:81365-81702 GCF_000737465.1 Haliaeetus leucocephalus
CAGCAGGAAACGAAACTTCTCCAGGCAGGGAGAAGAGAAAAAAACCCCAAACCCTAGAGGCTGCAGGGTGAAAGTTGAACAGACCAATTGAGAAGTACCAGGTACGCTGAGGTGACCTTCTTGGCCAATAGGGATTAAATGAGCACAGATCAGATTCAACAAGGGTATAAACGGGGTCCCGCCAGAGGACATGTTGGAATCAGTCCTCCTCGGAGCAGCGGGTCTGCAGTCGGGGACTCCCCCTTGGGTCGGGGCACTGCCCGAGGTAACTCCTCAAGGGAGAGAGCCCTCATCTTTTAGGTGAGTGATGTGCACATTTTGAGTCATCACTTTTAAA
>NW_010972726.1:81960-82426 GCF_000737465.1 Haliaeetus leucocephalus
TGCTTGGGGAAACCAGGATACACTGTACAGTTTTCCTACACTTGGCATTGCTCACCCTCACATCTCGCTGCCCACAGGAAGAGCCCTGACTCACCTGTGAGGGACAGGATCTGTCTTCCCAAGGCCTGGAGATCAGGGCTTGGCCTTTCTGCTTCATAAAACAAACCAAATATTTTCTCAGCATTGTAGCCACCTTCACAGTGCTTTTGCCTACCTGCAATCACAGCCTCCAAGTATCTGCTCTAACGAGTCCCTGGGGAGCCTTTGTCAGTAATGGCCCTCAGTGGGGCCCATTAATGCTTCAAGGTACTTTGCTTCTGACTTTGGCTTCTTGAGAAGTTTCTTTCCGTCTGCTCTCAGTAGCTGAGGTTCATGGACTCAGCCTCAAACACACCATGGGGCTCATTAGGATACAGAAAGTTCTAACGAGCCTTGTTTCTTCCTGCAATTTTCTCCAAGTCTTCAA
>NW_010972726.1:82457-83231 GCF_000737465.1 Haliaeetus leucocephalus
GTGTAGTTAAGGAGGAAGGTTTCAGAGTCAATCTAATAAAAATGATTTTTTATTTTAAAGAACAGTTTTTCTTACTTTTCAGTTTAGAGAAGAGGTGATAGAAGCGTTCTGTGTTTCACATTGGTGCAGACTGTCTCCTCAGGATGAGTGGGCATGTACAAAAAGCAGTCCCTTGAGGTCCGACACTGTAGGGACAACCGTGCTCCTCACCTCCCCAGCCTTGCCATTTCTCTCACTGGCCACCTGGGTCTTACCTCACTTTTCCTGACATCAGACTTCTCCACTGAAGTCTGCAGCTGGATGTTACAGCTCCTTTGCACCATCTTCCACCTGTGCTCCTTAGAGAACTCGCTGCCCACAGGCACAGAAGGATTTTTCCTCTTTGCAAGCAAAGAACAGTAAAGCATGGTCAAGTTTCATAAACAATAAAACACACTCCGCAAGCATATGCTAAGTACAGCCGGCTCCTAAAGAGGTTGCCTTTCTACAAGGGACAATCTTATGAGAAATATTTTAGGTCGGTAGATACAAAAAGACAGATATAAACATAATTAAAGAGTTGTCTAAGGAGGCAATTAGACTGTTGAAGGACAGGTAAGCTTTTAGTGTCTGAAGCTCAAAACAGCAGCATAGGTGAGAGGTATCTAAATGAACAAAGATTAAAGGGAGGGGAAACCTGGAGAAGAGTGGAAAGAGCCTTTGCCCAGACCATCTGCTGAAAAGATGATGTTAGAAATGGTCATTCTGTCCTGGACAGGGGAAAATATATGAAAG
>NW_010972726.1:84371-84970 GCF_000737465.1 Haliaeetus leucocephalus
TGCAGCAGCCCCGTAGGGTGCTATGTTTTGCATGTCTGCCTAAAACAGTATTGACAACACAGCAGTGTTTTGGCTATTGCTGAACAGTGTTTGCACAGCGTCTAGGCCTTCTCTACTTCTCACTCTGCTCCCTCCCAGTGAGTAGGCTGGGGGTGGGCAAGAAGCTCTCGGGGGGACACAGCCAGGACAGCTGACCCCGACTGACCAAAGGCATATTCCCTAACATATGATGTCATGCTCAGCAATAAAACCAGGGGCAGAGGAAAAAGGAGGTGGATTTTTTTGTCATTCAAGGTGCCTGTTGCAGGGAGAGCGGCTGGGTGTCAGTCTGCTTGTGGGAGGTGTTGAGTGATTGTCTTTGCATTGCTTGTTGGTTTTGGTTTATGGAGGGTTTTTTACCTCTTTCCTTTGCCTATTGAACTGTTTTTATCTCAGCCCACAAGCTGCACAAGACCTCCATGTGCATGGGAAGGGACCTGACTGCCTGAGGAGTGCCCTGAGGGGAAGGGCCTGGGAACCATGACAATGCCATATGAGCCAGTGGGCTTCACGTTTCAAAAGGAAAGTGGAGAAACTGGAGAGGGTCCCAAGGAGGTCTG
>NW_010972726.1:88292-91324 GCF_000737465.1 Haliaeetus leucocephalus
ATATTACCGCGTAAAAACTAAGTGTCCATCAGGTTTTGTGGTGACTTTCCATGGAGTTTTGGGTGTCTTTTTCACTCTGGTGTGATGAATCCAAGCGTTCTGTTCCTTGATTCTGATTGCAGTAAAGGAGGTGAGTAGTACTTGGAATGGTCCTTCCCACTGTGGTTCCAGGGTTTTTTCTGTAAGAGACTTTACATATACATAATCCCCAGGTTGTATATTATGTACAGGTCCATCTAAACCTCTCCCTCAAGTCCCAGCCACATGCTTCCTGATTTTATTGAGCTGTTTACTTAATGCTATCATGTAAGAGGTCACAATTTCGTCCCCAGCTTGTACAGACACCCCTTTCTGTATTTCATAGGGTCTTCCATATAACATTTCAAAGGGGCTCAGTCCTTCCCTTGCCCTTGGTCTTGTTCGTATATGCAAAAGGGCTAAAGGGAGAGACTGAGGCCATGTCAGATTTGCTTCTTGTCCCAATTTTACAATTTGCTGTTTGATTAAGTGGTTCATTTTTTCCACTTGACCACTCGACTGGGGGTGATATGGAGTATGAAGCTGCCAATCTATACCCAAATGGCGTCTAATTTGTTGTACTATTTTTGAGACAAAATGTGGTCCTCTGTCAGAGGACATGGTTGCTGGAACCCTGAAACGTGGTATTATTTCTTGCACTAATATTTTAGTTACCTCCTGGGCTTTAGCCGTTCTTGTTGGGAATGCTTCTGGCCAACCTGAAAAGGTATCAGTTAATACCAATAAATATCGATACCCCCCTTTTCTTGGAAGTTCTGTAAAATCAATTTGCCATTGTTGTCCAGGCCCATTGCCTTTTCCAATCTGGCCCATTTCTAGTTTGGGGGTATTCTTAGGATTAGTCTGAAGGCAAAGATCGCATTGTTGAGTCACTTGTCTCACTGTGGTATATAAATTTTTAGCCACAATTTCTCTTATCAAATGTTTATACAGAGCCTCTGTCCCCCAATGTCTTTTCCTATGTTCCTTCCATATCAAATGCCATAATAAGCAAGAGGGAACGATTAGCTTTCCCTCTGGGGTATGAGCCCACCCCTTTTCATTATATGACCCTTCTAAATCTGTGATGAGCTTCTGATCTTCCCTGGTGTATTCTGGCTTACCTTTTAGGGAGATTTGTCTATCAGGAATTAAAGCCCCTTCTGTTTTTACCTTTGTTCTGGCCACTTCTTTTGCCTCTTTGTCCGCCAGTTCATTCCCTTTTTCCAAATCTGTGCTCACTTTCTGGTGTGCCTTAATATGCATAATTGCTACTTTCTTAGGGAGCTGGACAGCTTCCAGTAACTTCAGAATTTCTTCTGCGTGTTTGATATTTTTCCCCTGGGAATTCAATAGTCCTCTCTCCTTCCAAATTGCTCCATGTGCATGTACAACTCCAAAGGCATATTTTGAGTCTGTATAAATGTTCACAACTTTGCCCTGGGCCAATTCCAGGGCGCGGGTTAGAGCAATTATTTCTGCCTTCTGTGCGGAGGTGTTCATGGGCAAAGCCCCTGATTCTAGTACCTCTTGGCTGGTGGTGATGGTGTATCCCGCATGTCGATTACCATTTAGGACATAACTGCTTCCATCTGTGAACCAGGTTTCTCCGTTTTCCATGGGGCTGTCTTTCAGGTCTGGGCAACTTGCATATGGTGCTTCGATGGTTTCCAAACAGTCGTGATGTACTGGTTCTCCTGTGTTCCCGCTGAGAAAAGAAGCTGGGTTGACAATGTTAGTGACTACAATCGCCACGTCATCCTGCTCTACCAATATAGCTTGATATCTCAGGAATCTTTGTGGAGAGAGCCAGTGTCCACCCTTTGTTTCCAGTACTGTTGATACTGTATGAGACACTAAAACAGTCATTTTCTGGCCCAGAGTAAACTTTCGGGCTTCCTGTATGTTTATTATCACAGCTGCAACCGCCCACAGGCATGTAGGCCAACCTTTTGCAGTCGTGTCTAACTGCTTAGAGAGGTAGGCAACTGCCCGTCGATATGGACCCAGGTTTTGTGCTAATATTCCCAGGGCAATGCCCTGCTTCTCGTGGGAGTAAAGAAGAAACGGCTTACTCACATCTGGGAGTCCTAAGGCCGGGGCTGACATCAAAGCCTTTTTCGGTAGCTCAAAGGCTCGTTCGGTCTCCTTGTTCCACTCAAGGTGTTTCTGCTCAGTGGCTGTCAACGCATACAGTGGTTTAACAAGCAATCCATAATTATAGATCCACAATCGGCACCACCCTGTCATTCCCAGAAAAGTCCGTAACTCTTTTACTGTCTGAGGTCTCCGAGTTTGACATATTGCCTCTTTACGGGCCTGTCCCAAAGTTCTTTGTCCTGCACTAATTTCATAGCCCAAATAATTCACTTTGCGTTGTATTACCTGTGCCTTCTTCTTGGATACCCAGTACCCTTGAAGTCCCAGGAAATTCAACAGACTCACCATCCATGTCATACAATCTTTCTCTGTTTTAGTGGCGATCAGGATATCATCCACATACTGTAACAGCTTTCCCTCCTCAGATGGGGTTTCCCAGGATTCTAAGTCTTTTGCAAGCTGATTGCCAAAAATGGTAGAACTATTCTTAAATCCTTGTGGCAACACCGTCCAAGTGAGCTGGGTCTTTCGACCACTCTTGGGGTTTTCCCATTCAAATGCAAATAATTTTTGGCTGGCTTCATGGAGAGGGAGGCAAAAGAAAGCATCCTTCAAATCTAAAACAGTAAACCAAGTTAATTCAGGTGTTAATACGGTCAACAGGGTATATGGGTTCTCCACTACTGGGTAAAGATCTTCAGTTATCTTATTCACCGCCCGTAAGTCTTGGACCACCCGATATGACCCATCGGGCTTCCAAACAGCTAATATAGGGGTATTGAATTCAGACTCACACTCTTTTAATAATCCCAACTGCAAAAATTTTTCTATCACCAGCCGGATTCCTTCTCTGTCTTCCTTCTTTAGGGGATATTGTTTAATCCTTACCGGCTTTTGGCCTTCCTTGATCCTAA
>NW_010972726.1:91341-92635 GCF_000737465.1 Haliaeetus leucocephalus
CAATAATATTTCTAAATTCCTACTCTCTGTAGGGCGTAATTTCTGAAGTTTGTGCCTTATATCCCCTGTAGACTGACCCAAAACCAGGGAGACTAATTGTTGTATTCCTACCTCTGACCCAGGATCCAGCGGTGTGCTGTGGTGCATTGCGTCCCTCAGTCGATCCAGGAATTCGGATGGAGGCTCGGAAGGACTCTGTTTAACTGCACATAAAGCTGACCAATTTATAGTTTTGGGGATCGCTCTCTCCATTCCTTTTGTAATCCACTCCTGATACCCCTGCAATCTTTCCATATGTGCAGATCTATTAACATCCCACTTTGGGTCTTGGAGAGGGAAATATTCCTTAATGTCCCCTCCTGTAATCTTATAATGATCTTCAGCAAGGTTCCCTGCTGTTTTTAAAATCAGCTGTTTCTCTGTCTGAGTCATATATTCCAATAATAGCTGTATATCCTTCCAATCAGGGTTATGCTGTTTTACAATAAATTGGCAATGCTTAGTTACACTTTCGGATCACTCCTATAATCTTTTGCCACCTTTTTCCATTCCCCTACGTCAGCAGTAGAAAAGGGTACTTTGATTAACATCGTCCCACCATCCGGCCCCACCGCCACTCGGAGAGGTGCTTGTAAAGCTGTTGAGGTAGTTTTCTTCCTAGTACAGGAAGATACAGGGCCGTCCGGGGGGGTCGGAGTTCTATCCGAGTCTGCATCCTGTTCCTGTGGTCGAGGGGGAGGCTTAAACAAATCAGTTTGATCTTGTTCCGGTACCTGATGAAATTTTATTTGTCTCTGTACATCTTTGTCCAATACTACATGCCGAACAACACCGCCTCAGTTTACCTCTAAGCCCCTTGTTGTTCTCTCACTCAAGTGCAAGCACCATGGGGTCCTGTGGGGGTACCATTCCACAGTCCCTTTGCCACTCCGGATGATTTCGGAGGGTGAAAAACATGTCTGCATACAAAACCTCATCCCATTTTCCTTCTCTCCTTAAAAACAGCATTAGTTGTAATAGAGTATTATAATCTAGTGATCCATTAAGTGGCCACTTAGCATCACTTTCTAACTTATACAATGGCCACCGTTGATTGCAGTATTTAATAAGGTTCTTTTTACTTTCCGTACCGCCGGTCCCAACAATATCTTTCCAGTGGGCAATTACACAACCCAGAGGACTTTTCCTCGATATTCCTCCTTGATTGTTTCCCATTTTATAACTTCTCCTTTTAATAAGCTTCCATGCAAATCGTTTCTTACACTTCTTTTACAGTCTTCCCCAGTTTTCCTCC
>NW_010972726.1:92773-94328 GCF_000737465.1 Haliaeetus leucocephalus
GGACCCCAACCCCCCCCCGCAGGCCTTCCAACCCCCCCGCCACAATCTGTTTGCAACCTCTGTTTACACCACACATATTCCAGGACATATGAGGGCATACACTCATTTCCTGGATGTAAAAGACACCATTCTAATACCCACATTTATGCGATGCACCATACAGGGACTTTCTTATACCAACACCACAAAATGATTAAGGTAATCAAACTCAAACTTACAATTACAACTTTAACATATAAATTCAAGTTTCAAATCATCAGTGAGTCACACTTCGTTTGTCTCCGGCCGTACCCCTTCTGGAGTTACGAAACTGTGGAGCAGAACTCCACACATGCTCTGCAGCTGAGCTGTGTCTCTTTTACTCAAACATTCAATCCACAGTTTTAGACATTTACACATTAACAAACATATATACACATATAAATCTCAACATAATATTTCCACATACTCACATGAAATCTTTAACATTAAATTTCCAAACATTTATATCATACAATCATTGCTTCAGTTGACCACCTTTCAGCAGCTGCAAAAATGTACCAAGCGCAATTGCGAGGGAGTCTACTTACCCCAAAAATGTACCAAGTGCAATTGCGAGGGGGTGCGCTTACCCTTCTCCTACCTCTTATATACCAGTCATCGACAGGTCCGTCCTGGCTCCCAATACTGGGATGCAGCGATCACCCCGGATTTGCTCGATCTACCCCCAAGATCGCTAGCGGCCGCTCTATCGGTCAGCAAATCCCCCCTTGTTACCATACAGGGTACCCTCCTCCCATACGGGGACTACGCTGCACGCCAGACGTCTCTGTGTGATTTACCAGCTGCCCCGGCCCGTACTTTTACAGGCTCCCCTTGTAAAACATACCGTTTGGTCCGCGGCTTCAGGAGGTTGTTGTCTGCTCCTGCGGTGAGCAGCTGGCAGCGGAGGCTCCTCCGAGGAAAGTGCTCGGGGCACGCCGAGGGGCGTCCGCTCCGCAGTCGGTCCCGCAGCCGAGCAGAGAGTCTCCTGGCTGGCTCGCCAAACTGACGTGCGGAAAACAGACTCCACAATCAGTGAGATTGTAAAGTAGGTATGTTCATTCAGCGCTGGGCGGCACGGGGGGTAGTCCCACCAAAGTCGTGCGCGTGCGACTCGGCAGTTCGCCTCAAGTTTATACAGTCAGGTATTACATATTCACAATACGCCTATACATATGCATGACCTATCCCCGCTTCATATTAAAATTAGCTCCAAGAGGTCATTTCCATAGTCTCCTCTCAACTGCGCTTGCGCAGTGCCTCTTTATGGTGGTCGTCTGGTGGTCGCAGAGATGAAGATAGATGACTCCTCTTCGTCACCGCTAGTAACCTTTTTTCATGCGCAGGCTCAGTGGTTTCTTGGTATTCACCCAAGCTACAAGACCAGTCTTGGCTGGCTCTTGGGGCCAGCTCCTGCTTCTTATCAGGAACTGTCTCTGCCTCATTGGCTGGTTCTTGGGACCAGCTCTTCTTATCAAGGACTGTCTCTACCTCAGCTAATTTCAACAATGTAAGCACTAAACATCATCTTTCA
>NW_010972726.1:94376-109718 GCF_000737465.1 Haliaeetus leucocephalus
GCACCAGCAAAAGCTCTGCCTCCCCTGGGCCCTCTCTTCCCTATGAGAGAGGTCTTCCACCAACCCCACCCTTCTTCCACCTTCAGCTTTGGCAGCTGCCTGTGCCTGGCCTGCCCACTTGCCTTCACCACTCACCTTTGTAACTGAGGCCCGACACATATCTTGGCACTCCCACTGTAAGCTGGCACCCACCCCACACCTGGAGTCTACCTGGCCATGGAGGCAGGGAGAGGCCAGGTCCCCTCTGCCCGACACTGGGCACAGCTTTTCCCTGGGAATGTCCCCAAGGAGCTCTCTTCATGTGTGTGTCAGCCTGTGGCCTGGCAGAGGAACTGGGACAAGGGCTGCTGGGGCAGGGCTGAAGTAGCTCAGCTGGGAGAGCGTTAGACTGAAGATCTAAAGGTCCCTGGTTCAACCCCGGGCTTCAGCAACGATTGTCTCCTGTAGATTTTTGCAGAGACTGCCTGCCTGCCTTCTTCCAGCCTGCCGTGGCCCAACTTGCTCCTTCACCTCTTGCCAGAGCACTGCCCGTGCACTGTAGCTGCAGATCTGCAGGTTAGAATGAGCCTTCCTCTTGCACTGCAAGCCCCCAGCCTTCCCCTGGACAGGACTCTCCATTCAGTGCTTCTTTGGGGTGGTCTCCAGCCATCCCTCCTTCCCTGCTCCACAGCACTTGGCATCTCTCCTTTGAGGGGGTCTCTGCAAAGACCCTGTCTCTCTCCTCTTTGCCATTCTCGATGGTGCACAGACTGTTCCCCTTGTCATAGACACATCACAGGAGAAGAGCGTCTCTCCTACTAGCAGGCATCAAGGGGATGTAGCTCAGTGGAAGAGCGCCCGCTTCGCATGTGGGAGGTCCTGGGTTCAATCCCTGGCATCTCCAGGGGTGGTGCTTTTGCCCTGACTGCCCAGCCTCAGGCAGGTGTGGGCTGGAGCTTGGGCACTGCTCCTCTCCAGGCCCTGTGGGCCTGCCCTGCCCACCAAGGGCTTGGCTGTGAGCTGGGCAGGGCTGTGGGACTCTCAGCTGGAGTCTTCCTTCCACCATCGCCACTGGCTTGAGCAGAGCCTCAGCTCAGGGAACCTGGATCTGCTGAGGTCAGGCACAGCCCTGCAGAGGTGGGACTGGTGGGGCCGGTGCCCACCTCTTGCTCCTGGGGTGTGTGGTGACTCCGTCCACCCTGTGCTGGTAGGATCAGGGAGTCACAGGTCTGTCCACAGCCGTGCACAGGCAGTGAGGGCCAGGAGATGGTGCCTCGGCTGCTCCTCTGGCAATAACCCCCACAACCAAAATGGGGCATGAGACATGGATTCTCACTGCAGGGTGCCCAGCACCCTGGTGAGCCAAAACTCAAAGAAATAAGGCTGTTCTCCTATGGGCTTTAAACAGCCAAGCTCTGCCCAGCATGGGGGTTGCAGTGCTGAGACTTGGGGGTCTCACTGTGACCCCCCCTCAGGCAGGTCCTCGGGAGCTGCAGGAACAACCACAGATTTGGGGTACAGCAACAATCTTGCTTTGCTGCAGAGAATGGACCCAGCCTGCAATGCCAGACTGTTCAGGTCCCCAGATGCCATGAAACAGGCTCTTCCTGCTCAGGCGTGCTGCCCCCCTCAAGCACACACAGGCCTGTGGCTCATCTCCCCAAGGAGGAAGAGGAAAATGTCTGCCAGGTGCCAGAGTAAGGGAGAAATATTACCCCTGTGGGAGGGCAGAGCTGGCAGTGAGGTGGCACAGGACAGGCACTGGCCTCTTCTCCCCAGTCCCCACTTGGAGCACCTTGAGTCTGCACGTCAGTGTCCATACTGTCCATAGCCCCACCATCCTGTGTTCAGAAGATAACACTCCCCCCTTCTTTACTTCACTTTTATACCTTACTTCTCTGAGATGCAGGGCTGGAGCTTGCCCCCATGGGAGTTTTCCAGGGGATGGAGGCTGTGCTTGCAGTGCCCATGTATGTCACCCATCACCGTGGGGGTCTCACCTTGGGAACGCTGCTCTCCCATGGGGTCTGCCAGCAGGAAGTCTCTGGGGTATGGGGCAGAGGAATCTGTGAGTCTTGGCTTCTCCCAGATCCCCCCAGGATCACCACAGGGGTGGAGGAGCTCCCAGCAGGGAATGGGGCAATGCTGAAGTGGGAGAGGGTGCTGGTGACAGCCACCTCCTCCCCGCTTCTCCTCTAGGGCCAGATCCTGCTGCTTGCAGCAGTACTGAGCTCCACCAACTCCCCAAAGGGAACCCTGCCACAGACAGCCAATGCACCTTCCAACCCGCAGCAGAGGAGCCTTTTGGGGAAGTGCCAGAGGGGTGTGGAGACCCACCAGCAGGAGCAGGGAGGGAAGTTTGGGCACCAGGTCCTGCCCAGGTGTCAAACCCTTCTCCCCGCCTGGTTCCTGCATAAGAGGTTTCTCTGCCCATGGGCACTGGGGCAGGTGAAAGCCACAGCCAAGGGAGAGGAACCCTGGCTCAGCTCCCAGCAGTGCCTCTTTTAGGGGAGGGACACAAAATCTCCTCTGCCATGGAAATGTGCCCACGTGAGCATCCT
This sequence comes from Haliaeetus leucocephalus, assembly GCF_000737465.1. NCBI lineage: Eukaryota > Metazoa > Chordata > Aves > Accipitriformes > Accipitridae > Haliaeetus > Haliaeetus leucocephalus. The sequence continues at coordinate 96,917 of NW_010972726.1, forward strand.
CCCAGATGAGCCCTTCTCCAGGCCAGAGGCTGGACCATGGCTTCTGGCTGCAGCACACATCTCCTGGGGATCTTTTCTTCATCCCCCCAGCCCTCCAACAGTGCTGGGGGAAAGGTGCCCCCATCACCGTTGCTTCCCTCTCTTCTGTGCCTGCACACAAGTACTGCCCTGACACAAATCCAAACTGACATCCCTGGTGAGGCAGCAGGAGGGCAGGGGGCTGGAGGAGAGCAGGAGGAGGGGGTTCAAGGGCTGCCGTGGGGCCTTACAGCCTCTGCTCAGAAAGAAGGCAGCTCAGTGCCTTGACAAGAGTGCTCAGGGTCTGCGAGGGCCCAAGGCAGCAGGAGCAGCCCATGGAGACTGGGGTCCTGGCAGAGCATGAGGAGAGGGAATCCCAGCCCCGTGTGTCCCAGAAAGCAGCTCTGCACCTTGTGCTGGGGCAGTGGGGAGCAGAGCTGCCTCCTAACCATGGTGGGAGGTAATCCATGGGCCATGTTCCCCCCTGGGGCTGGCTGGGATGTTCAGGGCACTGTGGCCACCTCAGGGCTCACTTCTGTGGGGCCACAGCCCAGGGCTTACCCTGACACGGCAGCTCTGTCATGGCCTCTGCACTGTGGGACCAGCATGGCCCAGGCCCTGCCTGGGGCAAAGAGCAGCTGGGAAACCCTAGGGCGAGGAAATGGGTGCTCAAACTGAGGTGCATCACGGAACCTATCAGAGAGCCATTTTGACTAGAAACTGCCTGTGGCCAGTAGGATGGAAATGTCTCTGTCAGCAGGATTATTCCCCAGGGACCATGGGCTCTCACTGCTTCACAGCCTGACCCCAAGCCTGCTGTCCCTGAGACATGCCCATTTCCCCACTTCCATGACTTTGTTCTCTGCTCCTCCTGACCAGCCTCAGGAAGATGCCCTGACACTTGGGCAGGCAAGCACCAGCTCCGGGTCAAAGCTGAACACAGCTGTTCTATTATGAACAAAGATGATGCACAGCATAAAAATGGGAATAAAAATAGAGGAAACTCCAGGCGCTTTCTGTTGCCCGTGGGACAAGGGAGATGGTTCCCTGGTGCTCGTGGCTCTCCCAGCTCCACAGACCTCTTCTCCCTCCTGGCTGCACCCAGCTGCACAGCAGGGATGGGCTCTCATGGCCTTGGGCTCGGGGACTGTTGTGCACAGAGCTCCGGTGTCACAGCCATTGTGTCCTCAGGGGGATGTGCCAGAGACACCTCTTCAGCATCATCATAGCCCATGCTCCCCAGGGACAGGGGCCACGTGTCTCCTTCAGCTCCAGGCACCCCAGCACTTGTCCAGGAGCGCAGGCTGGCCCCTGCAAGCAGCAAGGCAGGACAATGCAGTTCGGCCCATGGGGTCTGTACAGCATCTTCCTCCCTGCTCCTCACCACATTCAGCTCCTTCTCCTACCCCTAGTCCCTCCAAGGAAAACGCCTGGGACAGGTTCCCCCTTCCCAGGAGGCTGGGGTCTCAGGACAGCAGTGACTTGGGTGGCCCCAGGGTTGGAACCCCAGGAACCAGCAGTGCTAAATTTCCCTCTCACCTCCGGGTGCATCCCTGGGCTCTGCTCCCTCCTCTGGCTCCCTGGGCATTTCCCTCTCTCCCTGCCCAGGGGCAACATCCTCCGTGGGATCAGAAACCTCCCTGGCATCATCATAACCATCTGCTGGGTCACCTCCAGGTGGGACAAGAACATCTGAAAAGAGAGGGGAGCTGGTGACAGTGAGAAGGTACATCCTGCAGAGCAGAGCGAAGATGTGCAGGGACACAGGGCTGAGACACGGGTATTGGCAGCACCACAGGAGACCCCCATGTCCTCCCCATCTCCAGCGGTGACACTGAGTGACACCTCTGTCCATCACATGTCTTCAGGGAGATCAACTCCTTCTTGCCTCTGTTACCTGCTGCTGATCCCAGACCATCCTCCTCCTCGCTGACCCCAGGGTAGGACTGCAGCTGGGTCAGGGACTCCTCTGAATAGGAGCCTGGAGAGATGCACAGTGGGTGTTATGGAGCAAGCCCCACTGACCTGGCTCGTGGTCAGTGCTGCTGGGGAAGGGGGACCCACAGAGCTGGGGCTGCGTGGGGAGGAGGGCTGGGAAATCACCCTGCCTCCCTGGGGCAAACCCTGTCTCAAAGGTGCTCCCAGAGCTGCCCTAGCACAGCCCCTTCCCTCACTCCGCGGGTGTCCTTGGGGTGCAGGGGCAGGAAGAGAGGGGCTGTCCAGCTGGGACAGGCAAAGCTGTTTGTTTGGGAGAAAGCTCCCGTTCCAGGCCCAGGACCTGGATGGTCTCCCCACAGACCATGTGGCCCCAGGGGGGCCGTGGGCTGGGGGGCTTCAGGGAATCAGCCCAGGGTTGGGGCCAGGGGAAAGGGTCCTGCAGATTTGCCTCCAGGGAGGACCCACCCCCACCTGAGCGACCAAACCTCGCCTGCTTCTCCCACGCTGGGCTGTAACCAATCTCCTCGTACAGGGCCTCAGGGAAGGGCTCCTGAGCACTCCTGGAGCCTGGGGACAGAGGTAGGGCTGGCAGAGGGACAGGCAGAGGGGCAATGGGATCACACTGCGCTGCCCCAAACCTGTTTCTTGGGCCAGCCCAGGACTGGCCCGATGGCACAGCCCCACTGCACTGTCCAGGCACAGCTGCCACATCCCCAGTGAGGGCAACATCACTGTGGAGATTATCTGGGGCAGTGTCACCCTCGCATCATCCTTTCGGAGACAATGCTCATGCCCCTCTGGCCCCAGGGTCATGCACCCCTTGTCTGACCCTGGAGCAGCTCCCATGTTTCTTCCACTTGGAGCTTTCCCCTAGCTGCCCCATGGGTCTAGAGTATTCAGGGGGTGGGCAGGGCTGGGCAGAGGGGACAGCCTGGAGGCCTGACACCACGGGGATGGACCCTTCTGCCCTGCACTCCTCCCATCATCTTCCTTGTCCCAGAGTCCCCCCCCAGCACTACCCAGAGCATTGTCAGCCTTGGCCATCTCCCTTCTGCTCACATTTCCCCCAGCCCCGCTCTTCCATTTCTTCCCTTGCCCCATCGCTACCTCCCCCCGCCTCTGGGCTCTCTCCACCCCTTGCTGCTGGTGCCCCACAGCCAAGCACTCAATGGGGTGGTGCATGGGACAGGTGGCAGCACACAGTCTCACCCCCCAGCTCTGCCTGTGCCCCTCACTGACACCCCGCAGCCCTTCCAGGAGGTATTTCCCCCTGGGACTGCTGTGGAAAGACCAACCTCTGCACCCAGCCCTGGTGCTTAGTGCTTGCCCAGCCAGGAGGGCCAGGAGCAGGCAGAGAAGGGCCCCCAGGATGATGCAGATGATGACGGGCACTGAGACTCTCCCGCTGCCACTCAGACGGCCCTGGGGGGAATCTGTGTGGGCAAGAATATGGAAAGGCCAGCAGCAGGCCTGGGTGAGGGGGAAAAAGCACCATTCCTGACCCCCATCACACAAGGCAGCAGGGGATGGAGGGCCCCAGGGATGAGCGATGGAGAAGCTGCTACCCTGATGAGTAAATGACAACCTTCCCTAGCCCCCTCACCACCAGACCAGTGCCTTCTCCTGGGAGTTTCACACCTCAGCAAGGAGCCCCTTCCACCCAGCTGTGGGTCACAGTCTGGCCCTGGGGATACCCAGATCCGGGGGGAAGACAAGTTACCTGCTCGGGGTGGGGATGCTGCTGTCCTGGGTGTAGCTGCAGAGGAGAAAAAGGAGAGCTGGGCTGAGAGGGTGGGTATGTGGGTACCGGGGAGCCTCCTCCCCAACACACCGTGTGTGTGTCTGTGGATGTCCCTGACACATCCCACCCAAATTGCCTCTCCTATAGTGCTAGAAAGAGAGGCCGGGAAAGGGCTCAGTGCCTCTGCTCCGGGTGGCAGGCAGGATGGCACAGATAGCCCAGGGGATAACCCTGGGGCTGCAGGGCCCCACGGGCAATGGCCAGAACACATCCAGTTCCACCAAGGCTGCTCCCCACTTGGCACCAGGCTCCTGCACTCCACAGGAATGTTCTTGCTCTTGGGAGGTCAGGGGCCATGCCAGGACCAAGGGGGCAAAAGGCCTTCCCCCTGAGCAAGGGGTCCCAGCCCTGCCACTCACCTGAGCAGTTCACACCAGCATCTTCCTTGTGCCGGCAAGCACCGCCATCCCCAGGCCGGGCCCAGCAGTCCTGCAGAGACAGCTCTGTCCCACGGCACTCCACCTGCTCCAGCCAGATGGGGCCCGTCCCCATCCCAAACGCAGCCTCATGCAGGGCAGACACCGCGGGGCCACAGCCCAGCTGCCTGCACGCCACCTCAGCATCCCGCATGTCCCAGGAGTCGTCGCACACCGTCCCCCAAGAGCCACGGTGCCAGACCTCCACTCTGCCCGAGCACCTGTCCTCACCTCCCACGGCACGAATCTTCTCCCTGTCTGGAGAAGGCAAAGACCTCCCATGGCACGGAGACAGCAGGCAGAGCCCTGCCAGACAAGAAGCATCCACAGACGAGCAGCTCCCTACCTGTGCAGCTCGTGGAGTTGGGGCACGGGGCCAGCGGGATCGAGGGCATTTCTGGGCGTCTCCCTGAAGAAGGAAACACTGTGGTGAAAGGGCTGGTTTGGGAGATCGTGCAGAAGAGAGCAGGGCTGAGCTCTGCTTGTGCCTCCCTCTGCCATCTTGATAACAGCAGCAACTGAACCCTGGTCATTGAGGGGACAAGCACAGGACTGTGGGGGGACCCCGACTGCTCAGCCCCAAAAGGTCCCTGTTTAACAGAGCAGCAGGAGCGTGTCTATGGAGGGGAGGCTCTTCTGAACCCTGTCTGGTCTCTTCTGAGACCTCACCTGGAGATGCCTCTGCCTCCCCCAGGCGCTGCTGGCAACCTGGGTGGCAACTGCTGCTGGACGTGTGTGGCTGTGATCGCTTTTCTGCCACCAGCAGCAGAAGGGACTGACATGGAAAGGAAAAGCCCCTCCAAGCTCTTTTTCCGCATTTGGCTGTGCTCAACAGGGAGCAGGAGCTAGAGTGACACTGGGGTGCCCAGGTGGCTCAGAGTTACCATTGCAGGTGATGTGGGCCTCCTCTTCTGGGTCTTCACATGACTGTGGGTTCCAGGGAGCAGAGGGACACTGCCAGAAGGAGCTGGTTTTCTCCCCACACCGCACCTTATCCAGCCACGTAGGGCCAGACATATTGCCAGAAGGCAGCTGTGTTTCCAGGGATCCTCCGTTCCCGCAGCCCAGCTCCTTGCATGCCAGTGACACCGTGTCGAGAGTCATCAAGTTGGAGCAAATGCTGCCCCACGTTCCGTTGTAGAAAACCTGCAGGCGCCCGGAGCAGCCATCACTGTTCTCCAGCCTCAGGGCCATGAACTCTGGGAAGAAAAGTACCAAGAGGGAACAGGCTGGTCTGAGGCTGTGGGAGCCAGGACACCTCTGCACCCCCCAGGCCCACAGCTGGGTAGGGCCATGGCCAGTACATCCCCCTTGCACCCAAAGGTAGAGAGAAGTCCCTGATGGACAGACACCCCTGCCCTTCCTGCAAACCCTCAGGGATGGCTGAGCTCCCCAGGGACCCTCAGTGGGACTGAGGGTACCCGTGCATGGGTGTCCACAGGACATGCTCGGGCAGGAGCTCAGAGGCAGCCAGGGACAGCCTTGGCCATGCCCGTCTCTCCTTGTGTCCTGGCCTCTGCAAGAGCCAGGTTCCCTCTACAGCTCCCGCCACAGACCTGAGCAGATGACTCCCGCATCCTCTTTGTGCCCGCAGTCGTGCTGCCCCCAGGGCCTGGCAGGGCAGTCCCAGAGAGCAGCTTCGGCCCCAGAGCAGTTCACGCCATCCAGCCAGATCTGCCCGGAGCCTTCCCCAGACTGAGCGGAGCCGGCTGCCTCCACTGCCCCTCCACAGCCCAGCTGGTGACAAACGACGGTGGCATCAGACAGGTCCCAGCCATCGTCACAGACAGTCCCCCAGATGCCCTGGTAGTAGATCTCCACTCTCCCAGCACAGCGCCCGGTCCCATTCACCAGCCGGACCCTCCGGCTCCCTGTAGTGGGTAGAAACCCCAGTTGCTGTCAGGGGCTGGCTGCCCACCCACCCCATCACCTGGGGTGCCCGTGCAGCGCCGCTCACCCCAGCAAATGACTCCCACATCCTCTGCTACCCCTGCCGCCGGTGCACTCTCGAGCAGGGAGGTGTTGCAGAAGGCCAGGCTGGCCTCGTGCCCTGCACACCAGACGCCTTGCAGCCCCACGGGACCCGTCCCTCGCTCAGGCTTTGGGGGGTTGTAGGCTGTCCCTGCCTCTCCACACCGCAGCTGCCGGCACACCACACTGGCCTCCTGCACGTCCCACTGGTCATCCAGGACTCTGCCCCACGTCCCATGCTGGAAGATCTCCACTCGTCCGTCGCACCGGCTCTCTCCACCCACCAGCCGCAGGGATGCAAAGCTGGCTGAGCCTGGGGAGAGCAGAGATGCCACAGCCATTGGTGGCACCAGGGAGCATGGCATCCTTCAGGGAGCAGGGCGAGGGGGGATTTTCCGACCAAACACAACAAGATTGAGCCTTTTGCTGATGAGAAGCGAGGGCAAAATCCTCTCTGCAGCTCACACCCAGGTCTGCTGCTGCTGGGGGCACCCAGGCACCTGCTTCCTGGGTGGTGGGATGAGGCTCTGCAGAGCTCTCTCTGGGGATGGGATGCAGTTGTCTGCAGCCAGAGGGATGGACCACAGCCCTGCTCTGGGCTTTTCCCACAGTAGGAGAACGGAGGAGCCCAGGCCTGGTGGTGGTGATGGGGCCTATGCCACTGCCCTGGGGGCAGATGCCTGCCTCCATTCAGCCCTCAGCTCTCCCAAAGTATAGCGGTCACTCTAAGCAGGCAAAGCCCTCCAGATGGCTCCTGGGGAAGCCAGGGTTTCTCCAGGGAGAAATTCAGCCTGGTACTGTCGTGGGACCCCTGGTTTGTGTGGCCACATCACACACAAAGGGCAAATGGAGTTAATGCAGCATTTTTCCATCACTCACCTGAGCAAACGACAACAGCGTTGTTCCCGTGGGAGCATGGTGAGGCTCCCAGGGTGATCACTGGGCACTGTCCCAGATGGGCTTCTGTCCCGTCACAGTGGAATGAGTCTCTCCAGATGGGGCCAGTCTCTCTCCCAAAATGCTCTCCTCCAGGAATGGACTCAGCAAACCCACAGTTGAGTTGACGACAGAGAACGTGGGCATCCGAGAGATCCCAGCGGGAGGCACAGAGGCTCCCCCAGGTCCCCGACACCTGGACCTCTACCCTCCCTGCACACGCTGTGCTGCCGTTCACCAGCCTGAATCCTGTGTATGCTGGGGACAGAGGAGGAGGAGAGAGGGTGGATTGGTGCTCGTGTACCCTCAGCAGCCGGCGGAGAGGCCAGAGGGACAGCATGCCTTCTCCTTCTGCACTATTTTCATGCTGCAGACAATCCCATCATCCCTCCTGTCCTCACACCTGGCCCAGCACGGTCCTTGCTCTGTTCCCCAACCCCTGGCACAGCCCTGGTGTTCAACACCTCCCTGAGTCCTTACGTGTGCAGGTGACAACAGCGCTGTTCGCGTGGGTGCAGGGCTGGTCCCTGGAGGACCCTCTGCGGCAGGAGATGAGGCGGGATTCATTCCCCACACACTGCAGCTCTCCATCCCAGATGGGACTGACCCCTTCTCCAAAGTGAGCTGGCCCAGCGACAGGCAGGGCCACGCCGCACTGCAACTCCCTGCAGACCACATCAGCAGCTTTGGGACCAAAGTGTGAATCACAGTTTTCCACCGGTCCCCGTCATGGATCTCCACACGTCCTGAGCAGTGTCTCTTCCCTTCCACCAGCCGGACAAATCCTGGAAAAAAAACATAAAAACTGGGAGTTCCCAGAGCCCTCTGGCAGTTAAATGCCCATGTCCTGCATCATCCTCAAGCAAGCCATGACCAAACTGCGCATTGCACATTCCAGAGGAAGTTGTTGGGGGGGTGTTGGTGACACAGGCACATCCAGACCGCCACACACCCCACCTCTACACCATCAGAGCACTTGAGGTTGCGTGTCTGTCACAGACTCACAGCCACAGGTACTGCTCAGACAAACTGCTCCCACACAAGGCTCCCTGTGTTGCCTGGCATGGTCTCCCCAGCACTGCCATAGTGTGAGAGTTTGGATCCAGGAGAACTGGCCCAGATGATAATGACTGCTGCAGCCTGCTCAGCCCCTGCAGAGCTTGGGGCCAGGCAGGACCATCACCCGGATGCAACCAGAAGCACCCTCTGATCCCAGGGCTGTTCCTGGGGTGTTGGAAGGTTCATTTTAGGCAGAAGATGTCACAGAGCACAGAAATGGTGCAGCTGCCATCATGCCTGGTGCCTGTCCAGATCCCTCTGATGTCTGCTCGGGGGCAGGTTGTCCTCAGCCAGGGACACAGTGCTCTGCCTGGAGGTGTCCACAACCCAGATGGATGGCCGGACAGAGGGGCAGGAGACTCCCACTGGGCCCATGCCAGCTCTCAGAGAACAGCAGGCACAGAGGAGGGTCAGTAACTGCTGCCAAAGACCCTGTGTCATGGGGCAGTGTGGGGAACCATGGGCAGGCAGGAGGGCTTGGGCAGTGGGTCAGCACTGCCTGCACAGGGTCATGTCCCCACAGGACTATTCATAGCCCCAGGGACATCTCAGTACCAGCCTGTGCATGTGGTGGTGCAGGAGGAAACAGCCAGAGTCAAGCAGCTGCCAAGCCCCTAACCCTCGCAAATGCTGGTCCACACAGCCGAGCCCTGGGCACAGGCAGGAAAGGGCTTTGTGGCCACCCTGCTCCATTCCCCAGGGCCCAGAACTCATCCTCTCTGAAAAGACCACTTGATTCAGGTGAGGTAACCATGTCTACAAAGGGGAATGACCCAGGAGGATCAGCCATCTCATGCCATTCCTCCAAAGCGTGGAGTGCCGAGCAAGTGCCCCCAGGTGTTTCCAGCACAGGGACCCTCAGCATTGTTGGCTGCAAACTGGCAGAATGGGTGGAGATCGATGAAGCCCAATGGACACCCCAGGGCAGGGATGGAGGATTCATCTGCAGCCCAAGACACTGACTGAGGGTGACTGAGACACTCTGGCAAGGACAGTTCACCCTGGGGTAGGCTCACTCTGGGCCTTCCCGAAGGACTGGGGACATCAGCAATGACAGTCCCAGCCTGGCAGTTAGACCAGCATCGCTGGGCCCTACTCTGGTGTCCACTTGTTGCTCCCTGAGGGCACAGCCAAGGAACCTTCCCCCATCCCAGACCCACAGGTAGGCAGCAGGCTGTCCCCTTACCTGAACAGATCACTCCAGCATCCTCACTGTGGTCACAGTTATGTTTACCCCATCCTCTGTGTTTGCAGTCAGACAGGGCAGACTCGGTGCCTTTACAGTCAACAGCATCCATCCAAATGGGGCCAGATCCTGGCCCAAAGTATCCATACTGAGGAGCTCCAACAGCAGACCCACAGCCCAGCTGCTTACAAACCACCACTGCATCGTTCATGCTCCAGTAGTGACTACACACAGTCCCCCACTTGCCACCGTGTTTCACCTCCACTCTTCCAGCACAGCGCCTGCCGCCATTCACCAGCCTCACCTCTGCAGCCCCTTCAAACACCAACATGGGATGGGTCAGGAGAGTGCCAAACCTCAGCACTGCAGGTCTGGGGGAACCCGTGACCTGGGCTGATTCAGAGGTACTGGGGTAGGAGCCCTCTCCCCTCCAGGCTGTCCCTGGTGCAGTGCAGGGGTCCCTTTTGTCCCTACAGGCTGCGCAAGGTTGTGGGTGCCCATTTCCAGCCCAGCTGGGTCACTCACCATCCCACTGCACAAGGCAGCTCTTCCCATCCCAACGGCCACCTGTCCCCACCCACACACTGCCCAGCGCTTCACTGGGCACCCTCTACTCCCCAGCCTGGCACCCCCTCAACAGCTCCTTGTACCCAGGCCTGCAGCTTCCAGCACCACCCTGCACCTGCCCCAGCACCATCCAAACCCACCCCCACCCCCAGGGCTTTTCACATTCTCAGGTAGCACTGAAATAATGCTGACGATCCCCCAACCCATGTCCCATCCTTACCCCTGGTGTCAGCCCAGTCCCGACACTGGACCAAGCTCCCCAGGAAGGATGTCTCTCTACTGTAGAAGCCCCGGTCCCCTTCTCTCTGTGGGGTCCAAACTGCTCTCATGGGGTCAGGGGTCCCCTGGACCAAGGGGGCAGTGAGCAGCACACAATCCCTCCGAGGTACCCTAGAGCTCCGCAGTGCCCTGGGCATCTCTGGGTGCTGCCATCACCAGCTAGGCCACCACCAGCTCCAGAGGTACAGTGCTGGGGAAGAGGGGATGCCAAAGGGGTACCCCAGGACAGGGTGTCTATGAATCCAGCCAAGCACAGGCTGCCCTGAACACTGGAGCCCTGGAAAAGGAGATATTCTCGCCCACCCAGATGGGCACAGGGTCCATGGACCTGAGCACCTTCTGCCCCTCATCTCAGTAGCACCTGCAAAGAAACGCCGTTCCCAGACAAATCCCAATGACCACACTGGTACCTGCTGGCTGTGGGCTGTGGAACAAAGGAGTTGGCACTTACCCCTGCACAGCTGTACCCAGAGGAGCAGCCACAGCATCTGAGGGGACAGGAGTCCCTCGGTGCCCATCCTGAGCCTCCTGCCCTGCCAGAACATCCCTGCTACGTTAAATTCCCTGCCACGGCTCCTGGGGACTCATGGGGACAATGACGACGGGAGGGCAATATATCTCTGCAGATGCCAGCCCAGCTACAGGAGGAGCCAATCGAAGCAGCAGCACCTTTTTAGACATTATCGGGAGCCATCTCCCCTCCGACACAGCCCAGCCCTCCAATGAACTTCTCCAGCGCCATTCATGACCATATATGAGAGATGGCTCCGCTACAGGTGTCACGTCACTGTGGTGGGGGGCCGTCACAAGACAGGGCCAGTTGTGGGGGGGGAACAGGTTTTTCACCCCCTGAACTGTGCCGTGTGGACTAGGAGCACTGAGCATCTCCTGCACCAGGCACATCCAAGAGCCCCAGGTGCGAGTGTCCAGCCACCCCTGTGCCATGGGAATCACAGGGCTGAGACTGCACCGGGGGCTGTGTCAGGAAGGGAAGGAAACAGCCCCTGCCCCTGCTTCAGACCCCGCTCTGCTGGGAGCAGCAGCTGGGAAAGGGCCTTAGCCCAGGCCAGAGCCCCATCCCAGCAGCGCTGGCTCACCCGTCCCTCCCTGGAGAGCCCTACGGAAGGTCGCTCCCAATGAGCTGGAGCTGGGACATGTCTCTGTCCCGGCAGCAGACATGCAGCCCAGAGGCTCAGACACATCCCTGACTCTCGGCATGTCACCGAGGGGCCGTTATTCCCTGCAGGCGAGTCGGGAGCTGCAGCCTGCAGGTGCACAAACCACAGCCCACGTGGCCTCGCAGCGCTCCCCACGCTCCGGAGGAAGTCTGTGGTTTCCTCCTGGCGCCGTGCCCAGGCACATCCCTGCGGTGCCCCCGAGCCACCCCTACCCCGACTGCTCCAGCCAGGGCTGCAGGGGCTGCTCCTTCGGCCTCGCAGTGACAGGGCCAGGCGGATCCCGTCCCCTCTGATGCCCTTGTGACAGCACACGGCCACCCTGCACCGAGCCCCACAGCCTTGGGGTGCCATGGGTGACGTGAACACTGCCATCCTCCCACAGCCACCGCTGTGTGCTCATGATTTATACTGACAGTGACCTCACACCCCTCCTACTGCCACCACTGCGTGTGCCTGAGTTACAGTGCCACAACTGTGTGCGCGGTGTATGGACTTCTGCTAATGATGGTTCTTCCAAAAAGCCGTGTTTGGTCGTGGTCTGAATATTATTTTGGTGACACCAGAAGCACCTACCCAAGCTACGTGCCAGCTCCTGGCCTATCAGCTCTCCAGGCACCAGTGACATCACAAGTTCATCCATACACAGCCACGTGCATACTCCTAGCCTATCTGCTACTCAGCCACAGGTGACGTCATAGTATCTGCATCTGACATGGGCCTGCTCCTGGCCTATCGGCTATTCAGACACCAATGACCTCAAAACCACTGACATAAACTAGGGGCCTGCTCCTGCCCTATCAGCTACTCAGGCAGCAGTGACAACAGCAGCACCTACACGTGCCATTGGCTTACTCCAGGCCTATGAGCTACTCAGGCATGAGTGACCTCATAAGCACAGACACAAGCCATGGGCCAGCTCCTGCTCTATCAGCTACTCAGGCACCAGTGACCTCACACGTACGTGTACACCCATTTGCCAGGTACTTGCTGGTGCAGTACTCTGTCTCTGGTGACCTTACAAGAACCTATAAGGGCCATGCACTTGGTCCTGGCCTATCAGCTCTTCAGCCCAGAGTCACAACACAAGTACATACCCAAGCCACATGTCTCCCTCTTGCCTATCAGCTACTCAGGCACCAGTGAGCTGGCCACCAAATATCCACCTACTTGCTATCTGCTTGCCTGTGAGATGCAAAGGCACAAGTGACCTCACAAGCTCTGACATAAGCCATGCCGCTACTCTTGGCCTATCAGCTACGCAGGTATCAGTAATCTCACAACCACTTACACAAGCCATGTGCCAGCTCCCAGCCTATGATCTACTCAGGCACCAGAGACCTCACAAGCACATACCAGCCTATTTTCTGTGTGCTTGTCTGGTGGGGTGACCCCATGTGGCAGCCCCCACCCAGTCCCTTGCTCACTCCCCACAGGTGGGATGGCGGAGGAAAAT
>NW_010972726.1:110799-111558 GCF_000737465.1 Haliaeetus leucocephalus
GCAGCTAAGCACTAGATTGAGGCAGAACAGGAGGTTCCCAAGGCACAGGAGTGCCAGGGAAGAGCGGAGGGACCCAGCCAGAGCCGGCGGCTCTCGCGAGAGAGGCTGATGTGGCATGGGTGTTGCCAGGGGCAATCGTGGGAGATTTGAACGGCCCTGAGGAGCACCAGCGACCAGGACCACGGCGAACAGGGCGGGCAAACAGGGCGTGGCGCATCAGAAAGGGCTTGGCACGGCAGTTTGAGCAGCAGTTCGCACAGGCAGGGCATGCAGGTAGGGCGCAGCCCTCCCCCTTCCTAGCTCCAGAAGGCTATTCAAGCGGTGGGCATCGGCCCAGAGGGAGACTCAGGGATGGTTGCCACTCAGGTGAAAGCCATTGCTAGGAAAAATGTGGCGACACAGGCAGAGCTCCCATGTACATGTGCAGCTGTCCAGGTCTCTGGCTGCAGGGAGGGCCTGGGCCTGAGTCTGTCACTGATGACGGAGGGCAGCAGGGGCACCTCTTGTGTGAGGTGTGACCAGGTGGATGATCTGCTCAGCCTGGTGGCAGAGCTGAAGGAGGAAGTGGAAAGGTTGAGGAGTATCAGGGAGTGTGAGAGGGAGATAGATTGGTGGGCCCACACCCTACCATCCCTGAGGCAGAGGCAGCAGATGGAGGCTCCGCAAGAAGTGGAGGTTCCCCTGCCCTCTTGCCACCAGGCAGGAGGGGACCTAAGAGATGGAGGGGAATGGATACAGGTCCCTGCTCGGGGAGGCAGG
>NW_010972726.1:112322-113345 GCF_000737465.1 Haliaeetus leucocephalus
CAAATGCATCTATGCCAATGCACGCAGCATGGGCAATAAACAGGAGGAGCTGGAAGCCATCGTGCAGCAGGATAGATATGACTTAGTCGCCATCACGGAAACATGGTGGGACGACTCCCATGACTGGAGTGCTGCAATGGATGGCTACAAGCTCTTCAGAAGGGATAGGCAATGTAGAAGAGGTGGTGGGCTGGCTCTTTATGTTAGGGAATGTTTTGACTATACAGAGCTACACGATTCTGATGACAAGGTTGAGTGCTTATGGGTGAGGATGAGAGGGAAAGCCAAGAAGACAGATATTGTGCTGGGAGTCTGTTATAGACCACCCAACCAGGTTGAAGAGATGGATGAATCATTCCACAAGCGGCTGGCAGTAGTCTCAGAATCGTGTGCCCTTGTCCTTGTGGGGGACTTTAACTTTCCAGACATCTGCTGGAAATACAACACAGCAGTGAGTAAACAATCGAGGAGGTTCCTGGAGTGTGTGGAAGATAACTTCCTGACACAGCTGGTAGGTGAGCCAACCAGGGGAGGAGCCTTGCTAGATCTGTTGTTTACGAACAGGGAAGGACTGGTGGGAGGTGTGATGGTCGGAGGCCGTCTTGGGCTTAGCGACCATGAAATGATAGAATTCTCAATTCTTGGTGAGGCAAGGAAGGTGGTCACCAAAACCACCACTATGGACTTCCAGAGGGCGAACTTTGGCCTCTTCAAGGCACTGGTTGAGAAAGTCCCTTGGGAGACGGTCCTGAAGGGCAAAGGGGTCCAGGAGGGATGGCCATTCTTTAAGAAGGAAATCTTAATGGCTCAGGACCAGGCTATTCCCATGTGCCGCAAGTCGAACCGCCGAGGAAAACGACCGGCCTGGCTGAATGGGGAGCTTTTGCTAGGACTCAAGTAAAAAAGGAGAGTTTATCATCTCTGGAGGAAAGGGCGGGCAGCTTGGGAGGAGTACAGGGATCTTGTTAGACCATACAGAGGGAAAATTAGAAAGGCAAAAGCTCAGCTAGAACTAAATCTGGC
>NW_010972726.1:114524-115195 GCF_000737465.1 Haliaeetus leucocephalus
TTTCCCGAGCTGCTCTCTTCCCACTGCCATGCTTTCCTTCTGAAACCTTGGGTTGGTGGAAGGCCTGAGTGCTCTTCAAGCTTGGTTACAGTCCTGCTGTGTGGCAGGCCTGTGACTGCAGGCAAGGACAGGCAGTGGGCACTTGTGTGACAGAGCTGGCCTCCATTGCAGCATTTCCATCATACAAGGGGATCTCCTCAGGCCTTGTGCCACAGATGCCCCCCACCCCTGGGGCTCACCCCTCTCCACCCTGGAGGAGCTGCTGTGCCCTTCAGAGGGTCTGGGGCTGTGGGGTGAGTGCCCAGAGCTCTGCAGCGCCCTGTGGTGGGCACTGCTGTGGGGCCATGACAGACTGGGCTGTGGTGGTGAGAGGGCAGGGAAGGTGGAGGGAGGTCAGGGGTGGTGGGAAGAGTTTAGGGGGAGCTGTGCTGGGCTGGAAAGTGCCCAGGAGAGAACAATATCAGTGTATAACTTGTAGTGTTTGACCATGCAGGGCAAGGACTCACACTGGGGTTTTGTGGTGCAGAGGCAGGGCTTGTGGAAAGCATGGAAGACATGCAGGTGTAGGGGAGAGGAGGAGTTTGATCTGTGCCCTTGGTGCTGTGGACAGACTGGGAAGGTGGGTCAGGATTTTTGTCACCCACAGCATCTCTCATTGGCCATTTCCAGCT
>NW_010972726.1:115205-115914 GCF_000737465.1 Haliaeetus leucocephalus
GCTGGTCACCCCGGGTTTACGGGTGAGTTTCGCTGTGAGGCCACCTCCATCATCCTGGTGGTCCAACGGCTGGTTTGGGGGAACAGACAGCCCTGCCCAGCTTCTGTTCTTCCCCAGACCCTGGCAGACCCTGGAGCAGAGCTGTCTGCAAAACCCCATGTAGGACAAGGCTGCGGCAGGGCTTGGGTCGGGTGCTGGGGAAGCTGAAAAAGTAGCAGGATCATGGTGGAACTGTGATCTGAAGGCCATCTTTGGGATCACAATGGGGGGAAGGTCCCCACCCCTGACTCTCCCCTTTCCCATGCTGTGCCTGCACAGTGGGGCAGTGGGACTGTTTATGGGCAGTGGGGCTGGGCCAGCACAAGGACAGGGTGCTGACAGGGGCCATGAAGCAGCTGCCAGGAGGTGCCATCATGGACACTTGTTCTAAGAATTGTACACCAGAGGCTAATCCCTGAGAACTTATAGCTATTTTTGTCGTGTAAAAAGAAAAATGAAAGAGCATTAGTTCATCATCATGAGTACAGAATAGTTCCCTTGCAGCAATGTCCTGCTACTGTTATTACTGACAGTACCATTAATTCCAAAACATCCTTGAGATCGTCCATATTTTTCCTAGGCTCCAAACCTCATGCTGCTCAGACACGGAAAGTACTACCTCAAATCTCTGCAAACCAAGTCTCTCCCACCTGCTCTTTTACCCCAGGAC
>NW_010972726.1:116667-118877 GCF_000737465.1 Haliaeetus leucocephalus
AGGGAAGGGTTTGTGAGAGACATGGTTGTGCAGGGAGAGAGCCATGCACATAAGAATTCAAGTGAGCCTGGGGCTAGTGGAGCACATCTTTGGTGCTAGAGGAACATAAACAAGGCTTTGAAAGAAGCCAGATGGGTTGCAGGGAACTCAGAGATATTGTCTAAGCCTCAGAAAACTACAGCTTTATGTTTGAAGAACAGTGAGGACAGAGAGCTTTCAGTTAGCCTTGGGATATCATTGGGTCAGAGTGAGTTGGGGAAGCAGGGGGGAGAGTTAAAATCTGCAGAGAAACGATCACTGACATAGGACAGTATAGGACAGCCTGTGGTGGGGAAAGCCAAGGGCTTTGGTAGGGCTGGGACCCAGAACTGAGGTCCTTGTTCTCTTGGCTAGGGCTGCTGACTTGTGCGCTGAGTGGTCTCCATGTATGTCAGCACTGGCATGATTGCCCATCTGAAGCCCCCCTCCATCTCCTCCCCATCCCTGGATCTGGTGGTGGCAGTGCTGTACTCACTGGTGTCTCCAGTTGTGAACCCTCTCATCTATAGCATGAGGAACAGGGAGCTGAAAAATGCCCTGAGGAAAGTGATTTCATGGGCATTATTCAATACCGGTAAACTTCCAGTCTTTTTCCACAAGTGACTCCCATACTAGGACCATGCTTTCTTTTATTATCATTGTTGTTATTGCTCTTTGGGGTTTCATGTTCGTAGACCAATACTTGGACTTCCCGTACTTCATGTGAAGCATGAACCTCCTCTGTCTCACCTGGAGGACCATATAAAAATGTGTCTTTGTAACACTGGGCCCAAGCTGACTCCCTCATAGCATCGCTGTAACAAAAAGGGATCTTCCCTGTGCACTGCCTGATGGTAGGGCTGTTTTTCCAAACCTCGTGTCAGGAACAGCCCTGAGATACTGCACCCCAAAAAGGCCTATAGATCCATGGTTTCAAGGGCAAAAAGCTCATTGTCATCTTGTGACCTGCTAGAGGGGTAGACTTAGGACTCACCTGTTGGTGCCTGGTGACAGTGGAGATGATGAGTCGTCACTGAGATACAAACCGAGTCCTCTCCCACATGTGACAGGGCAGAAGACATCTTCCAGGAGGGGAATCTGTAGCTGCCTGGATATCCCAGGGGATCTCCATGGGCAGCGTGTGCCTGGGGTGTGACTGGAGCTCCACAGAGTAAGAGATTGCCCAGGTGGAATCACGCAAAAGCGTTAATTCCAGGTATTCAGAGGGAAAGGAGGACTCTGCAGTCACAGGTAGAGGGAACCCAGCTGTCACAGGGAAAGGGGGCTGGAGAGATGCAAGAGCTGGCTGAGGACTCCAGGGCCAGGACTGTCATGCTGCCCTGGGGTGTGGGACTGGAGAGGGCAGAGAAGGGGCAAATGCAGTCAGTATTGGGGATCACCTATCATATGAACACAGAAGAGCCAGAGAGTGAGTGGCCATACAGCCCAACCCTGAGGAAGGACCTTTGCTGCATGGTCACCCCTGTCTTCCTCCAGGTCTCTAGGATACCCAGCTCTGCTGCCATTACTAATACAAAGGGAACCAGTTTCCTACCAACACTCATTACACATCAAGTCCCATAGCTCTTGCCACAGCCAGACTCTCAGCCAAGCCCATTCTCAGACACCTCCGGCTAGATCAGGTGCTTGTCTTGACAGATGTTGAAAATCTCCACTGATAGAGATCTCACCAGCTGGCCTGGGTCCTTGCTCCATTGTTTGGCTCTGAGGCTTTTTTCCAAACCCTGGCTTTCTCAGCCTCTCCTTGTACACAATGTGCTCCAGGCCCCAACCATCCTTCTGGCCTCTGCAACTTTCTCTCCAGTCTGTCAGGGTCTTCCTTGTGCTGGTAAGCCCCATACTGGATTCAGCAGTCCTGAGGTGGTCGTCCTGCTGTGGGTTAGCCTTGCCCAACACCCAGACACCCACCCAGCTGCCCACTCACACCTCCATCTCAAAAGGACAAAGGGAGAAAATAAGATGGAATAGCTCATGGGTCACGATAAAGACAGGGAGATCACTTACTAATTACTGTCACAGGCAAAGAAGGGTTGACTTGGGGAAGATCAATTTAATTTATGCCAAGTAAAAAAAGGTTGGATTGTGAGAAACAATGACAAAATTATTCAAGTCCATTGCCCTCACACTTTCCCCCAGGCTCAGATTACTCCATTGCTCCAAGTTCTTCTACT
>NW_010972726.1:118887-119785 GCF_000737465.1 Haliaeetus leucocephalus
TCCCAACCCCAAGAGGAGCATGGGGGATGGTGAAGAGGGAGTTAACAGACAGTACAGAACAATTCAGCTGCTTCTTCCTCCTCACACTTCTCCCCTGTTCCAGCTTGGATCTTCTCCATGGGATCCCACCATATTTGCAGTCAAGGCTATGTGGTGTTCATTTCTTTCTGTCTTACCTTTCTCCTTTATACTCACAGAATCACAGATATGTTGAGATTGGAAGGGACCTCTGGAGACCATCTAGTTCAACCCCCTCAGCTGAGGAAGGGTCAGCTGGAGTATGTTGCTCAGCACCTTATCTAGGTGAGTATGGATTAACTCCATGGAGGGGGACTCCACAATCTCTCCGGGCAGCCTGTTCCAGTGTTTAACCACCCACACAGTCAAACAGTGTTTTCTTGGGTTCAGATGGAATTTTATACCCATTAATAAGATCCCCCTCAGCCTTTTCTTCTCCAGGCTGAACAGTCCCACATCTCTCAGCCTTTTCTGCTAGGAAAGATGCTCCAGTCCCTTAAACCAGCTTTGTGGCCCTTTGCTGGACTTGCTTGAGTAGGTCAACAAGTATGATGCATTGGGCAGCCCAGCACTTGACACAGCACTCCAGCTGTGGCCTCAGCAGTGCTGAGTAGAGGGGAAGGATCACCTCCCTCCCTCTGCCAGCAAGGCTTCTCCTAATGCAGCCCAGGAGGCTGTTGGCCTTTGCCATGAGGGGGCATTGCTCGCTCATGCTCAGCTGCTTGTCCTCTGGGACCTCAAGGTCCTCCTCTGTGGAGCTGCTGTCTAGCTGGTGGACCCCAGCATGATTTCCACAGTATAGTTGGATCACAGGCTGTCCTTCCCAAGGAAACTGTCCTTCTTGAAGATGACCTTCACCTCTGTCACAGGTCCCACAGTG
>NW_010972726.1:120303-121422 GCF_000737465.1 Haliaeetus leucocephalus
GTCAGGGCCCTGGGCAGCATCACCTGTGGCTTCCACCCACACCTCTGTCCATGGGCCCAGGAGACCATTGAAGCCTAGGCCTGAGTTTCAGCCCCAGCTTGGTCTATGCTGTAGGTCTACTGGTCTCCAGACACAGCCATAGGCACAGCCTTGCCTGTCCATGGACCTTGTTGATTCAGACTTGCAGGCTCACTTCCCACCTTGATTCTTTATGGGTTGTACAATGGAAGGACTCTGTGGCCCTCCAAGTGCCAGAACCCAGCTGAGTCATGGAGGCCTAGGGCCTTTCTGCTTCCTTTCTTCCTGTCATCACTTGGTCAGGTTTTGGGAGGAGAGGAAGGAAAAGCAGGGGTGGTTTCCAGGTGCCAATGATTGAACTGGGGGAGCAGAGCTATCACATGTGAAATGATCTAAAGGCTACGCCAGTTCAAAACTGTTATCTTCTGCTGCAATTTCAGATGCCTTAAATCTTCAGCAGGAACCTGGCAGCTCTGAGATCCCTCCATCTCCCTCTCTTGTAGCAATTAAGCTGATAGTGCCCCAGTCACAGGCTTGCTTTCATTTCTGTTTGCAGCCTAAAGCACCCCATTGGTCTGCAGATATGCCAGGCAACTTGTATAAGGAACCCACTCCTGTGGAGAAGAAGGTGGATGTTCCCAGGAATCTCAGGAGGCGTGGCATACCTCTAGCTGTGTTCAGGGAGGTGTGTTCAGAGAAGACCTTGACACTGTGCAAACAATATTCAGCAACAGCTAAAAGACGAGTGTGTTGTCAGCACTGTTTGAGGCACCAATGGAAAACATAACACCATAGGGGCTGCTACGAAGAAAGTGAACCCCACCCCAGCGAGACCCGGGACACTTGAACCAGAGTCCCAAAAATGGACACAGTAATAACAGGTGGTTTGACAAGTGATGGGCAGGGGAGACAATATTTTCCCTCACACTTTTGGTGAGGCTTTTCTTTCTACACTCCAGGACACTGCTGGCCACCTTTGCTACCAGGTAGCCCTGGATCATGTAGATCACTGCTGGATTGTGTTTTGCCTTCTGTCCCCCACCACCACCAGAGCTGTTCTTCAGAGTTGCTCTCTGGCCAAGCAGTCCCCTTCCCCTGCCA
>NW_010972726.1:121432-136835 GCF_000737465.1 Haliaeetus leucocephalus
CTCCAGGTAGCTGTAGGCTCTTCTTAGGTGGCCCCATGCCTCTTTCAGCAGGCTGGAGAGGCCCAGTTCCCTCAGACTCTCCTCATGGCTCATGCCTTAAGCCCCTCACTCCACCTTGGCAGACCTCCTCCAGACCTTCTCCAGTTTCTCCACTCTCCTTTTGAAATGGGAGGCCCACTGGTTCATATGGCATCATCCTGCTGCCCAGGCCCTTCTCCTCAGAGTACTCCTTAGCTAGCCAGGTCTCTACCCATGCTGCTGCATGGAGTTGTTGGGCAGCTTGTGGGTTGGGATAAAAACAGATAATAGGTGAATGAAAAAAGATTAAAACAAATATAAACCCAACCCAAAAGACAATGCAAAGGCAATCACTTACCACCTCCCACAAGCAGAGTGACACCCAGCCAGTCTCCCTTCGACACCTTGAACGACAGGAAACTCCACCGCCTTCTTCCTCTGCCCAAGATGTTATTGCTGAGCACGATGTCATATGACATGGAATATCCCTTTGGTCAGATGGGGTCAGCTGGCCTGGCTGTGTCCCATTGCCCCCCACTCCTCACCCACCCCCGGCCTACTCACTGGGAGGGAGCAGAGTGAGAAACAGAGAAGGCCTTGACACTGTGCAAACACTATTCAGCAACAGCTAAAATGCTGGTGTGTTATCAACACTGGTTTAGGCACCAGTGCAAAACATAACACCATAGGGGCTGCTACGAAGGAAGTGAACCCCACCCCAGCCAGACCCAGGACACTTGAACCAGGGTCCCCAAAATGGCACAGTAGTTTACAGGTGGTTTGACAAGTGATGGGCAGGGGAGACAATAATTTCCCTCACTCTTTTGGCGAGGCTCTTCTTTCTACACTCCAGGACACTGCTGGCCACCTCTGCTACCAGGTAGCCCCGGATCATGTGGATCACTGCTAGATCGTGTTTTGCCTTCTGTCCCCCAGCACCACCAGGGCTGTTTCCTCAGAGATGCTCTCTGGCCAGGCAGTCCCCTTCCCCTGCCACTGCAGGCTGTTAGTCTATCCCAGGCGCAGGATCTGGCCTTTGTCTTTCTTGTATCTCACAACGTTCCTGACAGGACAGTCCTTCTGCCTGTTAGGTTCCCCTGAATGGCATCCCAAGGCACAGGAATGGTCCTCCCAATACAGTGCCATCAACAAACATGGTTAGAGTTATATCATGGGTCATGGGTACAGGTGTAACACTGCCCAGCACCCAGGAGAGTCCCTTGTGCAGCCCCACAATGCCCCAATATGTCCCACTGGTCTCCAGGTAGGGTATGACCCCTTCACCACTAGGCTCTCAGCCTCATCATCCAACTGGTGTTATGCCCATCTCTTTGTCTATCCATCCAGACCGAAATGTCCTAACTTGAGCAGAAGAATATTGAGGGAGACTGTGCCAAAAGTCTTGCTGAAGTGGAGGTAAACAACATCCACTGTGCTCCCCTCATGCACAAATGCACTTCCTTCATCATGACGGCAATCAGGTGGGCAAGGCCTGATTTACCCTTGGGAAGTCCATGCCGATGTTCTTCTTTTTTAGGTGCCCAGAAATGTCACCCATGAGGAGTCATTCAATGGCACACTCCTCATCAAAGTGACCTTGTACAGCCTGTGGTTCCCTGGGTTGCACTTCTGGCCTCTTTAGGAGATGGGCGCAACATTGGTTTGTCTTCACTCTCAAGAGACCCCTACCAATTCCATGACCCTTTACAGAGGACATTCCAAAGAAATATCAGTCCTCCCCTGTAACTCCCTTACCACTATTCTGCCTGTCCTAGGTGTATTTAGTTGCTCTAGTCTTTCATATACTTACACCTGTCCTGACACAATGACCATTTCTGAAAGTCATCTTTTCAGATGCAGACTGCCTAGGCAAAGGCCCTTTCCATGATGCTCCACTTCTCTCCTTCCCTTATTCTTTGTTCATCAAGATACCTCTCCCCTGTGCAGCTGCTTTGAGCTTCAGGGAGCTAAGAGCTTGCCTGTCCTCCAGTAGCCTAATTGCCTCTTTAGCCAATTCTTTAATTGTGTTTATCTCTAACTTTTTAGTATCTGTCACAAACATTTCTCATAAGACTATCCCTTGTAGAAAGGCAGCCTCATTAGGGGCAGCTTGTTCTTCGCATGTGGTGGAGGAGTGTGACTTATTGTTTATGAAACTTCATCATGATTTTCTTTGCTTTGCTTGCAAATAGGAAAAATTCTGCTGGGCCTGTGTGCAGCCAGTTCTCTAAGGAGAGCAGGGGGGAGATGATGCAATGGAGCTGTAACCTCCAGCTGTAGAGATCAGTGGAGAAGTCTGAGGCAAGGAACAGAGATGTAAGCCCCAGGTGGCCAATGTCAGAAGTGGTGAGGTTTGAGAGGTGAGGAGCAAGGGTGTCCATCCAGTGTCAGACCTCAAGGGACTGCTTTTCCTGGCTGTCCAGACCTCCTGAGGAGACACTCTGGATCATTATCACTTGGAGAATGCTTCTATCACCTCTTCTCTAAACTGAGGAGTAAGAAAAACTGTTCTTTAAAAGAAAAAAAACCATGGGTATAGGTGCACTTTGAAATCTTCCTCCTTAACTACACTATGAAATTTCTCTAATTAGCTGTACAAGTCTTGAAGACTTGGAGAAAATTGCAGGAAGAAACAAGGCTCGTTAGAACTTTCTGTATCCTAATGAGCCCCATGGTGTGTTTGAGGCTGAGTCCATGAACCTCAGCTACTGAGAGCAGACTGAAAGAAACTTCTCAAGAAGCCAAAGTCAGAAGCAAAGTACCTTGAAGCATTAATGGGCCCCACTGAGGGCCATTCCTGACAAAGCCTCCCCAGGGACTCGTTAGAGCAGATAACTGGAGGCTGTGATTGCAGGGAGGCAAAAGCACTGTGCAGGTGGCTGTAATGCTGAGAAAACCCTTGGTTTGTTTTATGCAGCAGAAAGGCCAAGCCCTGATCCCCAGGCCCTGGGAAGGCAGATCCTGTCCCTCATGCATGGCTCAGGGCTCTTCCTGGGTCAGCAGGATGTGAGGGTGAGCAATGCCAAGTGTAGGGAAACTGTGCAACACCTCCCAGCCTCCCCAAGCAGGGGTGAGGAAGAAACTAAGTCCAGAGCCTCAAAACCAGTTTTGCCTGGTAGGCCTTGGTGGCAGAGGCAGCTGACAAAGCCAAGACAACAAATACCTTGGACCTGTTCTGCCTTTCAGCCTTGCCAGAGCACTTGGCCATCTCTACTGCAGGCTGTCATAACCTGTCCCATGCCTTATCTCTTTCCCTTCAGGCTGTTGACGTCCATCTTGCTTTCCCACCTAGCTCTCACCCCAGCATTTCTATTCCTTCACGGATGTGTCTCCAGCCTGGCTGGATTTTCCTTGAAACACAAGGCCATGGGCTGATCTGGGCTCTCTCTGGGTGACCTCTTGCACCACAAGGCTACCCTTTGAGTGACATTTCTTTCTCAACACATCCAGTCTGAACCTTCCAAGCTGCACTTTGTGCAGGTTTCCTTCTCTTCCCACTACCAAGAAAAGCTCCATCATCTCTGAAGCCACCCTTCAAGCAGGTGCACTCTACTACCATCGTGCCCTGAGCCTCCACTTCACCAGGCTAAAGAAGCCCAAGTCCCTCAGCCTCTCCAAAGAGGCCCCATCCTGGCAGATGTCCTCTGGGACCACTCCAGTTCTTCCCCGCTCCTCCAGACCGGGAAAGAACCCCACACGCAGACACACTAGTCCAGATGTGGCCACACCAGTGCCGAGGCCCGAGGGATGAGAACACCCTTGCCTGGGTGGCCACGCTCCTCCTAATACAGCCCTGTATGCAGTTGGCCTTATTCACTGTTTGTAGTGTTTGCTCTATCAAATGGCATTTTAAATGATACTGCACCGAGGCTGCGTGCCTTTCTTACTGGGGACGTAAGAAACCAGAACCTCCAGGTACAGAACAACCACCAAGTCCTGTGCCTGCTGCTGGCTATCAGATTCTCAGGCAGAAGTGATGTCATAGTCGACATGCCAGCCATGTGTCTGCTGATGGCCAATGACCCCAAGAGATTGGAGATTCCAATGACCTCACACTTGCCTTCATGGCCACGTGCCTCCTACTGGCCTATGAGCTCGTCAGACATAATTGGTGTCGGAGTGATAGCCCAACCCATTAGCCTTCTTGTGGCATGTCAACTGACCAGCCAGAAGTAACCTCACCGTGATCTTCCAAGCCACGTGCCTGCTGCTGTCCCATCATGTACTCAGGCAGAAGAGGTGTGAGAAGCCATATCCGAGCCCTCGTCCTGGACGGGCCTACCAGGTAGTTGGGGAAAGGATTCTCACAATCAACACGCTTTTGCTGGCCTGTCAGGGACACTGGCAGATGTGAGCATCAAAGCACATATCCCAGCCATGATTCAAGGGCTGACCTATCAGCTCCTTCAGAAAGAAGTGACCTCACAGTCCCTTTCCCAGCCATGTTCCTGCTGCTGGCCTATCAAGAAACACCAGAAGCGGCTGACCCTGTAATGAGATATGAGTCCTATGCAAAAAACAGACAGTTTATTGCTGCTCAAAAGCATCCAGTGATTAGTTTTCTCAGGGCATCCTTGATCTCATGGTTTCTCATGCTGTAGATGAGGGGGTTCAAGGCTGGAGGCACCACTGAGTACAGAACTGCCACCAGCAGGTCCAGGGATGGGGAGGAGATGGAGGGGGGCTTCAGGGAGGCAAATATGGCAGTGCTTATAAACAGGGAGGCCATGGCCAAGTGAGGGAGTCATGTGGAAAATGCTTTGTGCCATCCCTGCTCAGAGGGGATCCTCAGCACTGCCCTGAAGATCTGCACACAGGACAGCACAATGAAAACAAAACACCCTCAAAAAGATGAAAGCACTAAACATGAGAAGCTGAAATTCCCTGAGGTAGGCGTCTGAGCAGCAGAGCTTGAGGATCTGGGGGATTTCACAGAAGAACTGGTCCACAGCATTGTCTTGGTAGAGGGGTAGTGAAAATGTATTGGCAGTGTGCAGCACAGCACTGAGAAACCCACTGCCCCAGGCAGCTGCTGCCATGTGGACACAAGCTCTGCTGCCCAGGAGGGTCCCATAGCACAGGGGTTTGCAGATGGCAACGTAGCGGTCATAGGCCATGACAGTGAGAAGAAAACACTCTGCTGAGATCAAAAAGACTAACAGAAAGACCTGGGCAGCACATCCCAAGTAGGAGATGGCCTTGATGTCCTAGAGGGAATTGGCCATGGCTTCGGGGAGAGTGGTGAAGTTGGAGCCCAGGTCAAGAACAGAGAGGTTGAGGAGGAAGAAGTACATGGGTGTGTGGAGGTGGTGGTCACATGCAATGGCATGATGATGAGGCCGTTTCCCAGGAGGGCAGCCAGGTAGATGCCCAGGAAGAGCCAGAAGTGCAAGAGATGCAGCTCCCGCATGTTGACAAATGCCAGAAGGAGGAACTCAGTGATGGAGCTGCAGTTGGACATTAACTTCCTCTGGGCATGGGGGACTGTCCAAGAGGCAAAAGACAGTGACAAGTTTGAAGAGACTTCTCTAAGCAAAACCTGATGCATTTCTCATAGAAATCCCACTGATATTGCCTCTCCTGTTTCAGGAAGACCTGTGGCGGGTCCCTTTCATGGGCTTGGGTTGGCGCTGGCTGAGGGTGCTCCAGGGAGCAGGGGGGTCTGCTGTGGGCTCTGCAGGAGTCACTCCTGCCCTACAGCAATGGGTACGTAGGAACTCAGTCTCTTCTAAGAATAAATCCAATTTTGTGACATCAAAAAGCTTTTCAGCATTGTCACTCCAAATTCACCCAGTCCCGAGCCTGAAAATAGTTCCTCCTGGTAGGCCTCCGTGGCAGAGGCAACTGCCGTAGCCAAGCGAACAAAGACTTTGGGCATTTCAGCCTTGCCAGAGACCTTGGCCATCTCTGTTGCAGCCTGCCCTACACTGCCCAAAGCCTGCACCTCTTTCCCTTCAGGCGGCAGACACCCATCTTGATTTCCCACCTAGCTCTCAGCCCAGCATTTCTGTATCTTCACTGATGTCTCTCCACCTTCACGGTCTGTTCCTTGAAACACAAAGCCTTGGGCTGATCCAGTCTCCCTCTGGGTGACTTCTTACACCACAGCACTGCCCTTTGAGGGACATTTCTTTGTGTTCAGTCTGGGCCTCCTCAGCTTCCCTTTGTGGCACTAGTTCTTTCTCATGCTGCCTCTTACTACAAAGAAAGCCTCCACCATCTCTGAAACCACCCTGGAAGCACGCTCGGGCTACTCCGACACCGTCTGGTGCCTCCACACCACTGGGCCAAAGAACTCCAGGTCCCTCAGCCACTCCACACAGGCCATGTGCACTAGGTCCCAAACCCCACCTTGGCCGACCTCCACTCCACACTCTGTGGTTCCTCCCTACTTCTCCAAAACGGGGAGCATCACCCTGGGACGCACCCATGTGTGTGGGTCACACCAGGGCTGAGTTGAGGGGCATGACAACTCAGGTTGTCTGGGTAGCCCACGCTCCTCCTAACGCGGCCCCGCATGTAGCTGGCCTTGTTCAGTGTCCATACTCGACTGGCTCATAGGGCATCCCTCGTAGTGCCCAGGGTCACCTCTCAGTCGGTCAGGTCCCAGCCTCTCCTGATGTATGGGGTTATTCTCCCCACACCCCCCTGACACCCACCTATGCAGGACTGGCCACTTCTCCTTGTAAAACTCCAAGTGATTTCCATTTGCTGAACCGCAGAGTTTCTCAAGGTCCCCATGGACTGAAGAACCATTTGGTCAGCTTTTCATGTTTGCGTGCAGCTGGCTCATCTTGATTGGGGTGTCTCCCACAAGATAACAGCATGAGGACTTGCAGGCCCCTACAAATCCCCTCTCCTGGAGAAACTGTGGGGTCCTGGGGGTCTGGTAGGGGTAAGGCCATAGGTCTGGACCCAGAGGCAAAGTTGCCTTTTATGGCAGAGAGCGGCAGAAACAGGCGGAGCTCTGCCTGGGAATGGACAATGAGTCAGATGAGAGCTGAAGGGTCATGGGCAACCCTGTGGTGGGTGAATGTCTTCTACGGCACCCCTGATGAGGAAGAGGAAGTAGATGAGGCCTTCTTCAGACAACTGGAAGAAGCCTCCTGTTTGCAGGCCCCGGTCCTCATGGCAGGCCTAAACTATCCCAACATTTGCTGAAGGGGACACACAGCAAGGCAAAAGCCATCCAGGAGGTGTTTGGAGTTCATTGACAATGTCTTCCCAACAAGGGTGAGTGAGGAGCCAGTGAGGGGGAATGTCCTGCTGGATGTCATCCTTGGAACAAGGAAGAGCTGGTCGGGGTGTAATAGTCAGGGGTGAGAAAGTAGAGTTGAAGTTCCTGAGAGAAGGCAACAAAGCAAAGAGCAGGACTTCGGGAGAGCAGGCTTTGGTGTGCCAAGAGACATCCTTGATAGTATCCCATGGGATATGGTCCTGCAGAGAAGAGGGGAGAGCTGTTTGATGGTCAAGGATCTCCTCTTCAAGCTCCACAACAGTACACCAGGACATGCAGGAAGTCAAGCAACATTGCAGGAGGCTGGTGTGGGTGAGAAAGGAGCTCCTGACAAAAATCAAGCACGAAGAGGAAGCACAGAGAAGGTGGAAGCTGGCTGCTTTCCAGCCTCAGTGGTTCTGTGATTCTGTGCCAGAGAGAGCTCTGTGTGTGTGTTTGTACATGGGGGAACTCTTGCTGTGAGGCCATCTCCATCTTCCTGCTGGGCCAAGGGCTGGTTTTGGGGAATGGGCAGCCCTGCCCAGTCCCTTTCCTTCCCCAGACACTGGCAGACCCTGGAGCAGAGCTGTCTGCAAAGCCTCACAGGGGACAAGGCTTCAGCAGGACAGTGGTCAGGTGCTGGGGAAGCTACAAAAGTAGGAAGGTCGTTGGGGAACTGTGATCTGAAGGCCATCAAAGGGATCACGATGGGGGGAACTTTCCCACCCCTGACTCTACCCTCTCCCATGCTGTGCCTGCAGAGTGGGGTTGTAAGACCACATTTGGGCAGTGGGGCTGGGCCAGCACAAGGAGAGGTGCCACAAAGCAGCTGCCAGGAGGTGTCAGCAAGGACAGTTACAAAGCAGGAATTTCGATATATTGCATTTGTTGTGGAGGCATGAGTGTAGGAAAAGAAAAACTCACTTGGAGATGCTGGTGGCAAAGGAAGTCAAAAGCAAACAGAAGACCTTTGGTCACTTCTGAGAGACCAAGGCTGAACAAGGGCTGCTGCTGAATGGGGAGGGTGATTTAATAACAGCAGGCACAGCTGGTGCTGAAGGAATGAATGCCTGCTGTGCCTGAGTCTTTCCTGAAATGGTCTCCAGGCCCCTGTGCTCAGGGAAAGGCTTCAAGGAAGAGGAGCGCATGCATTGGCATGAAAGTCAGGAAATCCCGCAAGGACAGATGCCAGGTTCTGTCCCTGCAGGGGACTAATCCTGGCAATGGCACAGGTGGGGGGCTGCCTGGCTGGAAGGAGGCGTTTTGGAAAGGTGTTGGTGGACAGCGAGATGGACAGGACAGAGCCGTGTGCCTTGGAAGCAAGGAAGGACAGGAGCACCCTGGGCTATACGAACAGGAGCACAGCCAGGTGATTGAGGGAAGGGATTATACAGAAAACTGTGTCCAGATTTCAGATCCCAGTACAGGAAACATTTTGGCAATATGGAGCCAGTTTAGCAAAGGGCCCCCATAATGGTCCGAGGCAGGAACACTTTACCTGTGAGGAGAGGCTGAGGGAGCTGGGTTTGTCCAGCCTGGAGAAAGGAAGATCTTGGGTGAAACATGTAGCAGCATTGCAGTGTTCCCAGGAAGACTGAGTCAGGCTCGTGTCCATGGTACAAGACACAAGGACAAGAGGCAATGGGCTGAAACAAGGGGGTTAGTGCACATATAGAGAAATACATTTCCAACATGAGGATAGCCAGATGCTGGAATCTGTTTCCCAGGGAGTTTGTGTGGGCTCTATCCCAGAAAGTGACCAAGGCGTCTTTGGCTAAAGCCCTGAGTAATCTGGTCTAGCCCTGCTTTGAGCAGCAGGTTTTTTCCAGAAACCTCCTGAGGTCCCTTCCATCCTGAAAGATGCTGTCCTTCCTTCCCCTTCATGTTTTCAAATGAGGGGAAGCTCTCAGCTTCTCCCTGCCCACAGAAGTAATTCACATCAGGTGCAGGGCTGATTTATATGTGCCCCCATACATACAGCTCTGACCATAGCAAGAATCCTTCAGTACGCATTAGTGTGATTTCCCCAGGACTATCAGTATCTATTAAAAAAAAAAAGAGAATGAAAACCAAGTCATTCATCTTCCAAAACATAAATATATGCAACACAGTATTCTGCATCTATGGTAGCAGACTTGAAGTAGTGGAAGGGGTAGCGGGGCATCCTGCTGAAGTGAAATAAGTTAAGTTTTGATTTTGAGGTGGCAGAATGACAACAGGTATTTCAGGGCTGGCATACAGAGAGAAATAGAAGATTCAAGCAAGTGTGGGGCTGTGATACTTTGGGTGCGAGAAGAGCATGATGAGAGTATTGGAAGAAGGCAGACAAGTTGTGGGCAATTCACAGGCCTTGACCAATCCTTGCTTGACCACAGCTTTCTGTTTGAATCAACAGCCAGTAAGGCCAGAAGGGCATCAGTATGGCTTGGGAGATCCTAGGGGCCAAGTGTGGTGGGGAAATGGGGACATAGCTAAAGTCTGCCGGGAAACCAGCACAGGCATAGGACAGTGTAGGACAGCCTGCAATGGGGATGACTGAGAACATTGCAGCAGGTGAGACCACCACCAGCCAACACAATTGAGATCCTTATCTTCTCCACCCTGGCTGCTGTCTCTTCTGCTGAGGCCCATGAGAAGACACCAGGTTCTTACAGCCCCAGAGCATTGTTGCCTCCTCAGCCACCCGCTGTGGATCCTGTCCTGCACTCAGCATTACACACCCCCACATCTCACTGCTCCTTGGAAGAGCCCCAAGCATCGTAGGAGGTAACAGATCCCCTTTCCCAGAGGATGGGGGTCAGCGCTTGACTGTCCTGTTTGGTGAAACACATCAAGGGTTTTCCCAGCTACATTCCACGCTTGGTTTTCCACCTCTAAGCAGTGCCTCTGACTTCCTGCTTCACCAGCCCCCAGCGATGGGTGCTTTTCTGGTCATTCTCTCCATGGCCTTTTCAGGGATGGCCCTCACTGGGGCCCACTAACACGCTCGGAAACTTGGAGGCTTGCTACTGACTTTTACTTCTGTAGGGGCTTCTTAGGTCTTTCAGGATCTGCAGTTCAGGAAGTCAGCACCAGAGGGCTCATTAACATGCAAAACACCCTAACGAGTCAAGTCGCTTTCCATAGTTTTCTTTTAAGCCTTCAATTCTGATGTGGTTAATAAGAGCAGTTTCAGGAGTGTAATCAAAGTGAAATGATATGAACACTAAACAACAAGAAAGGGTTTCTTTTTCTCCACCTTATTTCTCTGCTTACACATGAATTGATATCAGCAATCTCTAATCGATATTGATCCTGTGCGTCTCCTAATTCAGTGTGAATAGATATGAAAATCCAGAGCCTTTATGTTACACAACCTGTGGTCAGTCTTCATCCCTACCCCCAACCTACCATGTCTCTCATCAGCCACCTGGGACTTGGAGCAGCCCTGGTCCAATCTGAGCTACCTCCACTGAAGTCTGTAGCTGTGTGTTTCAGCCCATGGGCACCAATTCCCACCTGTGTTACTTGGAGAATGAGTGGCACACAGACACAGAAGGGTGTTTCTCAATTGCCTACATATGAAAACAAAGGAAGGCAGAGTTCAATTAAAAATAAAAGACATTTTTCAGCTAGGTGTTAAGTCCATATTACCTCCATTGAAACCTGCTTCCTACAGAGGATAACCTTAGGCCAACAGAAAACACAGTTTGTGTTTAGTCACAGAACCCACGACCTCCCAAAACATTCCCTGTCCTGGACTTTGTTTGTTTCTCCATATTCGCTCTTTTGCACACAGCGTGTCACACACTGAAGTCACGAGCTGCCTTGATTCGCAGAGGGGAGCAAAGAGACAAAGGGAATGAAATGCTCCCTTTTGAATAGCCAAATCTGCACTAACCCCAACATATCTGGGTTACAGAAACATCTTCAAGCAGACTCCGCATCATCTAGACACACTTGTTTTTCATTCCCTGCTTGGAAAATTACAGGTGACTCTATTGTAGGTGAAGGGTGGGATGAGAGTGATCACCTCTAACACTAGGCACCTTGGGTGCAACTGCCCAGGCTTCCCTTTCTAGTCAAGGGAGAGAAATCACTTGTCTCAGCCAAGAGGCTTTGACACACCCTGCCTGTCCAACAGCTCATGCTCCAGAAGTTCTGCCATTGGTCCTGCTGCACATTTCTCGGTCCCGCATGAGGTCTTCAGCTACCTCAGGGTATCCTGGAGGCAGTGGCCACCCCTGTGTGGGCAACTGCATCAACCCTTCAATGGAGATGATAGGTACACATTGAAACATATGCAGAAAAGAGCTGAGGGTAATAAGTGTGTAAGAAGTCTTCATTTTCAGAGTTTTGAGGGTTTCCTATAAATCCTCAGGATTGTTTTCTCTATTGGCCATTGGCACAGAAAAGACAGCTGATCACGCTTTCTCTCCTTCTACATAAATCTAGATTTATACAGTCATTTCTGAAATGCATTACCTATGAACACATTGAATGGCAAAACTGTTCTCAGGACAAGTTTCTATTAAAACATTTGACATCTGCATTTCATAACTAAACAGAGCTGAGAGCAATGGAGGTTGGAGAGGTTGGATAGAGCCCACTATTATTTCTTTGCTACCAAGCAATGTCCAGAATTGGTAGCACTTCCCTCCTATCCTCCCTTTTTTTGAGGTGGCCAAATCTTTATGGGCTACACAATGGCATAACATCATGGCCCTCCAAGTGCCAGACCCCAACCAACACACCACAGAGGCCCAGAGCACAGCCGATGAAAGGAAATGCCATGCTTATTTGACAAACTTCTGATAAACTTCTCCAATGAAATGGCTGCCTTGGTAGATGACTAAGGCTTTCAACACTGTCTCCCATAAAATCCTGACAAAGCAGCTGCTGAAGGAGAGGCTGGATGAGCAGAGAGTGAGGGGGATTGAAAACTGGCTGAATGGCCGGGCCCACAGGAGGGTGACCAGTGGCACGAGGTCTCGCTGGAGGCCAGTCACCAGTGGTGCACTGCAGGGGTCAATACTGGGTCCAGTCCTGTCCCTTCAAACCTCTATTGTAGTTTTGTGGTCCTGTGGCATCCTTCAGGGAAATCAGCGCTACCGGGCACCTCTCTGAAGTGTCAGTGCACTGATGTGCGCAGCGTGCTGAACAAAGAGGAGGAATTAGACGTCTGTGTGTGGTTACAGTGAGCGACAGTCTCATGTGGAGAGCAGAGACGGTGTGAGATAGCACACAGCAGGATTGCGGCCAGGGATGGGCAGGCTTGTAAGGCAAGGAGGGGGAGATGCCCTTTACGATAGAGAGAGCAATGGGAATGCATGGATCTCTGCCTTGGGACGGGTGATAGGCCTTCTGTGAGCTCACAGGTCAGGATCAGCAGGCAGACCAGCACTGTCCCGAGTGAGCACCATAACAGACAGAACCCAAGCCATGGACTGAAGGAACTCAATGGACACTTTGTGCCCATTTTGCAGGGGTGGTCCATAGAGTAAGGGAATGATATCTGTGTTTAAATGAGACGCTGTGAAGGGGGTGATGGTTACTGAGGCTGTATTGGATACTGTGAGACCTGAGCATGCAGTAAGCAGAATGGAATAAGAGGGGGATCTTGTCCTGGTTTTGGGGATGGGATGGAGTTAATTTTCTTCATAGCAGCTCATATGGGGCTGTGTGTTTTGGATTTGTGACCAAAACAGTGCTGATAACACAGGGATGAGTTAGTTACTGCTGAGCAGTGCTTGCACACCATCGAGGCCTTTTCTGCTTCTCACACCAACCCACCAGCGAGGTGGCTGGGGGTGCACAAGAATTTGGCAGGGGACACAGCTGGGACAGCTGACCCCAGCTAACCAAAGGGATATTCCAGTCCGTTAGATGTCACGCTTAGCAATAAAAACTGGAGAAAGAAAGAGGAAGGGGGGACATTAAGAGTTATGGTGTTTGCCTTCCTAAGTAACCGTTACGCCTGATGGAGCCCTGCTTTCCTTGAGATGGCTAAACATCTGCCTGCCGATGGGAAGGAGTGAATTAATTCCTTATTTTGCTTGGCGCTCATGCACAGCTTTGCTTTACCTATTAAACTGTCCTTATGTCAGCCCACGAGTTTTCTTCACTTTTACACCCTTCTGATTCTCTCCCCCATCCCACTGGCGTCAAGTAAGCAAGTGGCTCTGTGGGGCTGAGCTGCCTACTATGATTAACCACAACACTCCAGCCTCTCTAGATCCTTCTGGATTGCAGTAGTGCCCTCCAGCAACTTGACTGGCTCTTCCATGCTGTAGTGGCATCTGCAAACCTGACAGGAGTGCTCTCCATCAGTTCCTCCAGGGCATTGGTATAGACATGAACCAGGACAGATCCCACGACAAACACTTACAGTTCTCCAGGTGTCACTGGTCTGCAGGCAGAGAAGCACTCGTTCACCTCAACCCTCCAAACCCCACCATCCAACCAGCCATCCAGACTGTAATGCCTTTAATTGGATACAATGCACAAGCATATAAAGGGGGTATGGTGTTGAAGCCTTGCTGAAATCCAGGGAAATGATAGACACTGCTCTCCTCTCATCTAGAAAAGCAGTCCTGTTCATCACAGAAAGATGCTAGGATGGCCAGGCATGACCTACCCTTGCTAATTCAAGTCACTCTCCCTTTCAGGTTCCCAGAAATGGGATTCAGAAGGGCAAGGGCTGTGACACACGCTCACCAAAGTGAGGTGAAACAGCCTTTAGTTCCCCAGCTCATCCTTTGGGACTTGTTGGAAGATGCATGCCTCTCTTGTTCTTTGCAAGTCGTCTGGGACCTCCTCCAGTCTCCATCACCATTCCAAGATGATGCAGAATGTCTTTACAATGGTGTTGGCTGGCGCTCTCAGCACCCTTGGATGCTGGCCATCTAAAGAGGTGAGTCTGCTCAAGTAGCCCCTGACTTGGTCCTCATCCACTGCTGGCTGTTCTCCTCCTGTCTGAGTCCTGCCTGAGGGCAACAGAGACGTGGGAGACCTTGCAGGGGAAGACAGCAGAAAAGAAGTCATAGTGTACGTCAGACCTACCTGCATTTACTCTTTCTAAATCCAGTAGTGGCCCAATTTACTTTTCTTTGGTTTTCAACTCTTAAGGAAGCAGTAGTGGCTCACCTTGTTGCCCTTGACATCCCTTGCTAGCTTGAACTTTGGGGGAGCTTTGAGTCTCCTAATACAATCCCTGTATTCCCAGACAGCGTTTCTAAACTCCTCCGTTGTAGCCTGCCCCTGCTTCCACCTCCTGTGTGCTGCCTTTTGGCACTGGAGCTCGGCGTTGAGGTTCCTGTTTAGCCCAGCTGGATTCTGGAGATGAAGGGTTGTTTTCCCGAGTATCAGGACAGATCCTTCCTGTGCTTGAGGAAGATGTCCTTAAAGGCCTCTCAGCGAGCTTAGACTTTTACCTTTCAGAGCTGCCTTCCCATGGGATCTCCCACTACCACCAGAGCCCTGAGCAGGCCAAGGTCTGCTTCTCTGGGATCCCAAACCTGAGCTCTGCTACTCTCTGGCTTCAGTTCCCTTCAGAACCATGACGCAACAACTTCACGGTCACTGCAGCCAAGGCTGACACGTTAATGTCCCTGAGCAGCCCTGACTCAGCCTCCTGGCCCACCTGGCTGCTGTGATAAGAAGTCGACCCTGAGACTCTCCAGGACCCAATGGGGCTGTTTGCACCCAGTCACTTTGCCCGTCCAGTGAGGGCAAGGTTTGCTGATCTGGAGACTTCCTCAGGTTACCTACAGAAGACTTTGTCCATTTCCTCACCCTGACTGAGTGGTTCTAACTCCTACCTTCATGTCACCATCAGTGGTGCGTCATCTCTTCCTAACCCAGTAATGATTGCACAACCTGTTGTCTACCCCACCATACACATTCAAGTTGCCCCATCCTTTACAGAGGCCATGCCCCAGCCTCATTCTCCCACCTTTCCCAACCATCCCCCAGTGTCTCCTAAAGGACCTGTCTCTATCCATCACAGTACCCAAAATTGTGCAACCTGCCCCACTATGTCACCACAGCGGTTCCCTCAGAAGCTCTGTGATGGAATCAGGGGCTCCAGATCCTCCTGCCTGTGTCCCTTGCTGTGAGGGCATGGATGCACATTTGGTTTGCAGCCACTCAGCAAAGACTTCTCACATGCGGAAAACTGGAACTAAGCAC
>NW_010972726.1:136845-137174 GCF_000737465.1 Haliaeetus leucocephalus
ACTGTGGCAGAAAAAGACTTAACTTCAAGGTTCAAGCAAACTTGAACTTCACTCACAGACTTAACTGCAAGGTTCAAGCAAATGATTTATTTGAACTTCACTTACAGACTTAACACGCCACTATTGCAGGTTTTACAGATACAATGGAGGAATGCACTATTGCAATTTTTTAAGGCAAGAGTAGTACACTATTACAACCACAAGCGATTCACAGACAAACTCAAGCACACACGTGTTTACAAACTTAAAGCATAAACAATATTCACTTACCCCTCCAGGTAAGGGCTCTCAATCCCAGGGAAGCTACCTCGACCGGCATCCTGATCAAG
>NW_010972726.1:137265-148516 GCF_000737465.1 Haliaeetus leucocephalus
TTGATTTTGGCCAGGAGGTCCTTTCTCATCCACACCAGCCTCCTGCAAGATTGCTTGACTTCCTGCCTGTCTGGGTGTACTCTTCTGGTGCTTGAAGAGGACAGCCTTGACCATCAAAGAGCTCTCCCCTCTTCTCTGCAGGACCATATCCCATGGGATACTGTCAAGGATGTCCCTTGGCAGACCAAAGCCTGCTCTCCTCAAGTCCTGCTCTTTGCCTTGTTCCTGAAGTCCTGCTCTTTGCCTCTCAGGAACCTCAACTCTACTTTCTCACCCCTATTACACCCCTGACCAGCTCTTCTTTGTTTCCAAGGATGACGTACTGCAGGACACTCCCCTTCACTGGCTCCTCAGGCACCCTTGCCACGAGGATGCTGTCAATGAACTCCAAACACCTCCTGGATGGCTTTCACCTCGCTATGTTGCCCCTTCAGCAAATTTCGGGGCAGTTTCAGTCTGCCATGAGGACCAGGGCCTGCAAACAGGAGGCTTCTTCCTGTTGTCTGAAGAAGGCCTCACCTGCTTTTTCTTCCTGTTCAGGAGGTCTGCAGCACACAGACACCCACCACAATGTTACTTATGTTGTTCTGGCCTCTCATGCGGACTGTCCAACTGTCCCTATTCAGCAGTGCTCCATGCACGCCTGCTGCTCTCTCACATAAAGGGCAACTTCCCTTCCAGGTCCAGACCAATGGCTTTATCAGTACCTGACCTCCCCAAACCCCTCAGTTTCTCCAGGAGGTGGTTTGAGCCACAGTATCCATCCAGTAGCCAACTCACAGGCTCTCAGGGCTCTCCAATATCCAGTCCAGGCTTATGGTCTCTAAAATAACTGGCTCTCAGGCCTCTTTTTATACTTGCTACCTGCTTTGGTTTGATATTTGCTAGTGGTTTCACCCACTGACATACACATCGACATCTCCTATTTTCCCCCACAACCACAGCAGGAAGCTGAGAGCACAGACCCCGGAAAGCACCTTTCCTCCCAAGTAGCCCCTGCCTTGATGTGCTTCTGGAAAAGTCCCCCTGGGCATGCCCTGGGGTGCTCTGGAGCTGTGAGCAGCCCGGACCTATGCAGCACCCTCTCAACAGCAGAAAGACCCTGCCTTGCTCTGCCAGCAGGTTGCTCCATCCACCCACAGCTTCTCCCCACGGTGCCATGGAGAGATCCCTGGGCAGGATGAGTGCTGACCCCCGCAGGTGGCAGAGTCCCTGCCCCAGCACACAGCCCCCCACAGTGCAGGGACCCTGCTCAGAAGGACAGCCCTGGGCACCCCTGGCTGCACACCCACCTTCACAGCCCTGCAGCCATCCCCAGGAGAGGGCAGCCTCATGCCCTGTCCCTCTGAGGGTGCAGCAGGGGAGCCCGGCTCTGGAGCATGTCCTCCTCCACACCAAAGAAACCCTGAGCGCTGTCCTGCCAGATCCTCGACACTGCAGCAAGGTGTGCCATTTCTGGGAAACCTAAAGTGAAAATTCAGGTAGTGACTGCTCAGCAGTGGTAATTTGTGACCAAGGATTTATCTGGCATGGAGGGCAAGAAGTCCCAACTGCAGAAGGGGTTAAACTGGCTGGAAGCAGGAATGCCAGAGAGAGGAGGACTCCCTGTCAGGGAGTGGTTTCCCTTGGTGATGAGATAAGGAGCAGCCACAGTATTGTCTTGTAGCCATTCTGAAATGGGAGGCTCAGGGGACACTTTTGGGCAGCAGAGCTGGGCTGGGCAAGGGACCCAAAGCCAGGCTGAGGTGTTGTCCTGGTTTCAGCTGGGATAGAGTTAATTGTCTTCCTAGTAGCTGGTACACTGCTATGGTTTTGAGTTCAGTATGAGAAAAATGTTGATAACACACTGATGTTTTCACTTGTTGCTAAGGAATGTTTAGTCTCCAGTCAAGGATTTTTCAGCTTCTCATGCCCAGCCAGCAAGAAAGCTGGAGGGGCACAAGAAATTGGCACAGGACACGGCCAGGGCAGCTGACCCAAAGTGGCCAACGGGGTATTCCATACCATGTGACATCACATCTAGTATATAAACTGGGGACAATGGGGGTGGGGGATCACCGCTGGGGGACTAACTGGGCGTCGATCAGCGGGGTGGTAAGCAATTGCATTGTGCATCATTTGTATATTTCCATCGTTTTATTACTGTTATTATTGTCATTTTATTAGTGTTATCATTAGTATTATTAGTTTCTTCTTTTCTGTTCTATTAAATTGTTCTTATCTCAACCCACGAGTTTTACCTTTTTTCCCAATTCTCCCCCAATCCCACTGGTTGGGGGGGGAGTGAGTGCGCAGCTGCGTGGTGCTTAGTTGCTGGCTGGGGTTAAACCAGGACAGGTGTCCTGTGCTGACCCTCCCAGTATTGGTGATGGTGCAAGTGTATATGAGGAATCAGCTTGGGATGCATCTTTGCAGACACCTTGTAGAACTTCTTACGGTGCTAGGACTCTGCCCAAAGTAGTGTTCATTAAGTTACGCTTTTAATACACTCAAGCAAAAACATGTCTTTAATTCACCTCAAGGGGTACACTAAAACTTCCCCCACCATTCTTGACTTCCGTGTATGTTCATACTTCATGAAGAAAGGCTCAGGAACAACATCAATCAGAGACTGCTGATATCACTTCTTCTGTAAGCAGGAAAAATAGGAGCACTAGAAAAATCGTTTCTTATTGTTCTTTATTTTTGAAATCTTTTCACTTTGACTGCACTCCTGAAACTGCTCTCAATAACCACACAGGAACTGAGGAATTAAGAAAAATTTAGCCCCGAGACTTGGCTTGCTAGGGTGCTTTGCATATCAATGAGCCCTCTGGTGCCAAGTTCCTGAATTGCAGGTGCTGGGAGACTGAACAAACCTCTGGAGAAGTAAAAGTCAGCAGTAAACCTCCAAGACTCTGAGGGTGTTAGCAGGCCCCACTGAGGACCATCACTGAAGAGAGCAGCGAGGCAATGACCAGAAGAGGCGGCTGTCCCTGGGGGCTGGTGAAGGAGGAAATCAGAGGCACTGGTGACAGGTGCAAAATGTTGGGGGCGGGACGGGGACCCAGCCCCACCAAGGCCCTTGGTTGCCCCTGCCACCTACAGTCTCCTACGCCTGTACTGTTTCCCTGCACATTTTAACCACCCCCTGCTTCCCTAGCTCACTCTGACCCCATGATGCCCCAAGCTTTACTGATGTCTCTCTGGTTGTTGCTTCAAACACAAATCAGTGGTTACTGTAGGATTGGCCAATGCCTGGGAGTTCCCCACAGCCTGTCCAGTTCTTCCAAAGCCTTGTGAATGCTCCTCTGCCATCCAAGATGCCCCAGCCCAAAACTCAAGTCCTCACTCCACATCCCAGCACTGAAAGGCATGTCCTCCTTCTCCTGCTGCCTCAAAATCAAAACTCCACCTATTTCACTTTAGAATCACACCTCCCCCACAGTTCAGATCTTCTTTCTGCCTTTAACACACTCCCTGCTACACCCCACCCCACCCTCTCCCTGTAGTCCCGTGTGGCTCATAAACCCTTCCCTCTTCCCCCGCAGTGATGGGACTTAACTCCAGGAGGTTCATGCCTCCTTCAGGATCCTGAGGCCCATCCAAGTTGGGGAGTGAAGGAGGGGAAGAGAGCAAGGTCAGCTCGAGGAGCATGACTGGGCACAGCCACCCTCAGCAGCGAGCATTCTCCATCTCCCAGGCATGCACACAACATGGAAAAATCTCTTTCATCCCTGACTTGCAGAAGAGGGGTCTTCCTTCCTGACATCTTCCCAGGACACACCTCCTCCTCTTCCCCATCCACAGACATCCACTGCTTGCCATTTCTGGCCTCAGAGAGGGTTTCAGGATTTGCTAAAGCCATCAGCCACCTCCTTGTTTCTCACTGACATCCCTCGACCCTCTCTCTGAGCCCTACACATGGCCAATCACTGCTGCTCAGAGCCACTTGCTCTTCAGCAGAGGCCTTGAGATTCCTGCATATTCCTGGTGCTTATTAACTATCTTCCTGGCTCTCTCCAGAGCTCATGGCAAACGTTGTTGTCTACAACAGGGCCTTTATGACCATTGT
Organism: Haliaeetus leucocephalus; assembly: GCF_000737465.1. Taxonomy (NCBI): domain Eukaryota; kingdom Metazoa; phylum Chordata; class Aves; order Accipitriformes; family Accipitridae; genus Haliaeetus; species Haliaeetus leucocephalus. The sequence continues at coordinate 141,320 of NW_010972726.1, forward strand.
TTATGAAATCATTGTCTTTTTAAGATCTTCTCTGCAGGAAGAATAGCCACAGAAAAGCACCAAAGCCACCACAACAGAGTCTGAGTGAAGTGCCAGTAAGAAGCAGCTGAGCAACACCCAAGGCTCTGGCTTCCTGGCAAGGAGTGTCTCCTGTTTGTCACCTTTTCTCATGAAAGGAACAGGAAAACTGTCCATCCCATGGAGCTCTGCAGAAGGAAGATGGAGCTGTATGTTGTGTGAGGTGATACAAGCAGGATCAGCAGGTAGAGAAGACTTCCGTAGGGAAGGCCTTTTGAGGGAGTACCCTGACTTCACCCAGATGAAAAAATGGGACCGGGTAGTGTGCTGACATGATGGTTAGAAGTGTCCTGGGATAAAAGAGTGTGGATGAGAGCAGGTGGGAGAGATTTGGTTTGCAGAGATTTGAGGTAGTACTTTCCGTGTCTGAGCAGCCTGACGTTTGGAGCCAAGGAAAAATATGGAAGATCTCAAGGATGTTTTGGAATTAGTGGAACTATCAGTAATAACAGTAGCAGGACATTGCTGCAAGGGAACTATTCTGTACTCATGATGATGAACTAATGCTCTTTCATTTTTCTTTTTACACGACAAAAATAGCTATAAGTTCTCAGGGATTAGCCTCTGGTGTACAATTCTTAGAACAAGCGTCCATGATGGCATCTCCTGGCAGCTGCTTCATGGCCCCTGTCAGTGCCCTGTCCCTGTGCTGGCCCAGCCCCTCTGCCCATACACGGTCCCACGGCCCCACTGTGCAGGCACAGCATGGGAAAGGGGAGAGTCAGGGTTGGGCACCTTCCCACCATTGTGATCCCAATGATGGACTTCAGATCACAGTTCTGCCATGATCTTCCTACTTTTGCAGCTTCCCCAGCAGCCGACCCATGCCCTGCTGCAGCCTTGTCCCACATGGGATTTTGCAGATAGCTCTGCTCCAGGGTCTGGGGAAGGAGAGAAGCTGGGCAGGTCTGTCTGTTCCCCAAAACCAGCCTTTGGACCAGCAGGAAGATGGAGATGCCCTCACAGCAAAACTCACCTGTAAAACTGGGGTGAACAACAAGTGCTGGAAATGGCCAATGAGAGATGCTGGGGGTGACAAAGGCCCTGAGCCACCTTCGCAGTCTGTCCACACCAAAGGCACAGATCAAACTCCTCCTCTCCCCTACACCTGCATGTCTTCCATGCTTTCCACAAGCCCTGCCTCTGCACCACAAAACCCCAGTGTCAGTCCTTGCCCTCCATGGTCACACACTACAAGTTATACACTGATATTGTTCTCTCCTGGGCACTTTCCAGCCCAGCACAGCTCCCCCTAAACTCTTCCCACCACCCCTGACCTCCCTCCACCTTCCCTGCCCTCTCACCACCACAGCCCAGTCTGTCATGGCCCCACAGCAGTGCCCACCACAGGGTGCGGCAGAGCTCTGGGCACTCACCCCACAGCCCCAGACCCTCTGAAGGGCACAGCAGCTCCTCGGGGGTGGAGAGGGCTGAGCCCCAGGGCTGGGGGGCATCTGTGGCACAAGGCCTGAGGAGATCCCCTTGTATGATGGAAATGCTGCAATGGAGGCCAGCTCCGTCAGACAAGTGCCCACTGCCTGTCCTTGCCTGCGGCCACAGGCCTGCCACACAGCAGGACTCGAACCATGCTTGAAGAGCACTCAGGCCTTCCACCAACCAAAGGGTTCAGAAGGAAAGCATGGAAGTGGGAAGAGAGCAGCTCGGGAAAGACCAAGCACTGGTGCTCCCTGGCAGTGCTGCTGTGGTGTGACTCTTTTCTTCTTCCCCTCTGCACACAGGCACTGCTCCCTGCAGCTGCAGAGAAGGTCTTGGAGGAAGGATCTCAGAAAAACAAGTCACTGCAGGGCCCTTTATTTTGTTTAAACACACAGAGGCTACGGCTCCTCATTTGCACAGCATCCAGGTCACAGAAAATCTGGATAGACTGTGAATTAGAAACCAGAGGAATAAAGACATTTCTTTGTGGAATGCATTCAGATAAGTGAAACAAAAGAAAAAAAAACTAAAAAAATACAATCGACTTAAACACATAAGAAGACACGGAGGGCCTGTAAATGACATGTGAGTACTATGCAAAAGACAACAGAAACTTTATTCCTTCAGAAAAACATCTGGTAATTAGTTTTCTCAGGGCATCCTTGATCTCATGGTTTCTCATGCTGTAGATGAGGGGGTTCAGTGCTGGAGGCACCACCGAGTACAGAACTGCCACCAGCAGGTCCAGGGATGTGGAGGAGATGGAGGGGGGCTTCAGGTAGGCAAATATGGCAGTGCTTACAAACAAGGAGACCACAGCCAGGTGAGGGAGGCACGTGGAAAAGGCTTTGTGCCGTCCCTGCTCAGAGGGGATCCTCAGCATGGCTCTGAAGATCTGCCCATAGGACAGCACAATGTAAACAAAACACCCAAAGACTAAACAGACACCAACTCCAAGTACCCCAACTTCCCTGAGGTAGGCATCTGAGCAGGAGAGCTTGAGGATCTGGGGGATTTCACAGAAGAACTGGTCCACAGCATTGCCTTGGCAGAGGGGTAGTGAAAATGTATTGACAGTGTGCAGCACAGCATAGAGGAACCCACTGCCCCAGGCAGCTGCTGCCATGTGGACACAAGCTCTGCTGCCCAGGAGGGTCCCGTAGTGCAGGGGTTTGCAGATGGCAACGTAGCGGTCATAGGCCATGACAGTGAGAAGAAAATACTCTGCTGAGATCAAAAAGGTAAACAGAAAGACCTGGGCAGCACATCCTGGGTAGGAGATGGCCCTGTTGTTCCAGAGGGAGTTGGCCATGGCTTTGGGGACAGTGGTGGAGATGGAGCCCAGGTCAAGGAGGGAGAGGTTGAGGAGGAAGAAGTACATGGGTGTGTGGAGGCGGTGGTCACAGGCTATAGCAGTGATGATGAGGCCATTTCCCAGGAGGGCAGCCAGGTAGATGCCCAGGAAGAGCCAGAAGTGCAAGAGCTGCAGCTCCTGCGTGTTGCCAAATACCAGCAGGCAGAACTGAGTGTTGGAGCTGCTGTTGGACATCTGCTGCCTCTGGGTGTGGAGCACTGAACAAGGAGGAAAGGACAGTGACAAGTTAGGGCATTATTGTCCGACAAAAATAAAAGCCATTTCTCATCATACACATTCACTGCACCTTTTTCCATTTCAATGAGATCTTCAGCTCTGTTGCTGGAGCTCTGGTTGTTGCCGGCTGAGTGTGCCATGAGGAGCAGGACCTCTGCCCATTGGCTGCCAAGGAGTCAGCCCTACTCTGCAGCAGTGGGTTTCTGGGAATGCTGTCAGTCAGGGGGTCAGTCCTGGTGTTTGAATTGGTCAGATAAAACCGCTCCTAATGTAAAAGTGCTTGTCAGCATCTGCACTCCCAGGACTGAGAAAGCACAATCAAAGCATTGTTTGAAAGATCGTGGGTTTTTTACAGTTCTCCCCCATCTCACCTGGAGATTTTCTTGGATTTCAGAAACTGTCATAATTTCTATTGCACTTGGAGAAAACAAAGTGTGTCCTGTGAGGCAAGAGGATTGCCTGTGGCTTAGTGCAGAGGGAGGGGAGCTGGTCTGTCACTCTGTCTTGTTGCCAGCTACACTGAGCTCTCACCTTTCTGAGATGGAATGTAATCACACCCCTGTGTTAACCTGAAAAGACTCCAGGCACTACTGAGACCAGAGAGACCCGCTGCATACCACGAACTGTCTCCCCCTATCTCAAGGTTTCAGCATCCCACTTCTTGCCAAGAACACACATGGCTCATATCACAAACCCAACAGCATTTCCTCAGTCATAGCATCTCTGTGCTTCTCCATGGGGCATTCAGGTAATGGCAAGATGCTATGGGACAGATCTGCATCCTGGAGGGCAGCTCACAGCTTGGAAGGACACCCCAAGAAAATAGCCAAGTGTCCTGATGATGGTATCTCAGGAAGGGAGAGTCAGCTCATTTCCTAGGGAATGACACAGGCTGCATTGCCCACAGCCCCACAGCTTGGAGGAGAGCTTGGACACCTGTAACCTTGTTCCCATGGTCACAGCTGCATGGGAGGACCCACAAGTTCAGTGTGTGGCTCTGCAGCTGAAACTCCCACCCCAGAGAAACAGCAAGAACAAGATAACAATAGCAATAACAGACTAGTGGAGAAGCAAGGAAAAAAGCAGAGATTGACTGGCTCAGAGAGGCAAAGGCAGAGGCAGCCAGGCACTCAGGAAAGAGTTACCCTTACCCAGCTGTACATGCCACCTCCCAGACACCAACAGAGCCAGGCAGTTGTTCTCAGTCCCTGTGCTCTACTTCAGGAGGCTCCTATCAGACTTACTGATCCCTCAGAGTTACAGCTCAGGAGTCTCAGGGACTTGCTGAAAGCATGACAGCTCCTTTTCCATTTCTCCCAAAAATTTCCCCGGAGTAGGAAACTGAAAACACAAACTCAGGAAAGCTCCTGATGTTTATAGCAATCCCTGCTTTGACCTTGCCCTTGAAAAGTGCCCTCAGAAATGTCATGGGAGATGATCTGGAGCTGTGAGGTGCCCTGAACCACACAGCACCCTCTTGTCAGCAGAAGGACCCTGCCCTGCTGTGAGATGCTTCTTCCACCCACAGCTTCTCCCCACTCTGCTGTTACTGTTCCCTGGCAGGCTGAGTACTTACCCTGACCGGTGGCAGAGTCCCTGCCCCAGCACACAGCCCCCCACGGTGCAGGGACCCTGCTCAGAAGGACAGCCCTGGGCACCCCTGGCTGCACACCCACCTTCACACTCTGCAGCCATCCCCAGGTGAAGGCAGCTGACATGCCCTGTCCCTCTGAGGGTGCAGCAGGGAAGCTGTGCTCCAAAGCACGGCCTTTTTCTCTGCACTGGAGAAACTGTGAGAGTCCTCCTGACAGATCCCATAGGCTGTGGGATGTGCCAGCTTTAGGAGGTCATTCCAGGAACCACAGCTGCATTGCCCTGCAGCCAGAGACTTACCCTGTTAAGGGCTGTCAAGATTTTTCTCCAGGTCAGCTCTCTCCTCTCTCCTCCCACCCCACACTGCCTTCAACCTCCCTCTCCCTTCCCTCCTCTCCCATTGCAGAGGAGCTGCTCCTGGGCAGAGCTGTCTCTCTGCAGTGCTGCCTGCTTGCCATGAGCTCCCTCCAGCCCAGGAGCCCAGCCCAGCTCAGCAGCAGAGGACCAGCCCAAGGCAGCACTTTCTCTGCCCCCTCTGGGCTCCCTCCAGGTGTCCCTGGGGCTCCAGGGGAACCTGCTGGGAAACAGGCTGAGGCAATCAGTGATGGTTATTCCCTCAGCTAGGGAGAGCCACTTCTTTCATGAAATGAAATTTTCCACTCAGAGACAAAGTTACATCTACATGTGACTTTTTTTTTCTTTCCAGAAATATAATCCTTCTCTCAGAGTTACTTTTAATGTACCACTTTTTTCGTGTTATTTTTTAGACAGGATACTCAGAGAGTGAAAGGCAGGGATCTCCTTTACCCCTGCTGAGGGAAGGGATCCAGGGGTCAATGGAGGCATCTCATCCTGCGTTTCTACTCATGGCATTTGAAGGAGGCTCAGCTCCCTCCCATGCACACCACAAAGCCACAGGAGGTGGGATTCCTCTTGACTCAGTTCAGGTGTGAGCAAAATGGACACCTGCATGGGAGCTCCTTGTCTCAGCTCCCATCTGAATTAATGGAGAGGAAAGGCAGGAGTCAGGTGTTCAGATGCAAATCCCTGGTGACATTTGAACTGCCAGAGGTGGTCCAAGATACATGTAGGTAACAGCAAACTGTAATGGAGAAGTTCATAGAGACAGGGCAACATCTTGGGAATCCTGTATGAGCCTGGTGGGAAATTCCTTTGGCCAAGTGACATGGCAGCTTATGCCCAACTAAAGGCCAAAAGAACCTTTTCCTACTCCTTATCTCCATGGCACTTGATACAGGTATTCATATGAACGATTGCAGTCATGTACCATAGCAAGAGCTGGGTCTCTCTCTTTTCCATCAGCTGAATTTACTATACCTCCACTGACTGTAATGGCATGTGTCCCATGATCGTCGCCACACTGCCTAACAGAATTCAGGGCACGTCCTCTGTTTCATGTCCAAATCCAGGGCCACAGAGCTGCACCAGATGCCAAGGCTGGCAGGGACCTCACAGGACCTACAGGAAAGCAATTCTCATTCAGGGTGGTACATCACAGACACTCCAGACAGCATCGCAGAGAGTGCGGTTTGGTGCCTGTGTGCCCTTGACTGATGCCACCAGTCAGAGGCATCAATCATCAGATGCCATCAGAGAGGCAAGGTCCATCCCTTCCCCACCCAAGAGCTGCTGGCATTGCATGAACATAAAGCATGTCACACAGGGGTTTTTACTCACTCCCTTGATGATCCAGTCAATGAAAAGACCAAGAATTTTCAGAGTGTGCCTGGATACATCTTGTCTTCAAGCACATCATCCTCCAAGCACAGCAATGGTCCATATCAAAACTCAGTGGAAGCTCAAAGAGGATTTCAAGGGCACCAAGATGAACTTTTGGTGCTTCAGGAAGTGTTACAGAAGAAAAAGAGATAAGGTAGGACCACTGGTGAATTGAGTAAGATTCAGTGTAGATAGATCTGAGGTACTCTACGTCACAGCCTCGGTTACCACCAGCCAGGTCTCCCAGGCCATTGAGCTGTGAGGCAGGACTCTGGAGGAGAACAACCAGCAGTGGATGGGGATCAAGCGCGGGGTTACTCAAGCAAACTACACCCTTAGCAGTCCCTGGCAACCATAGGGGCTGCATCCAAGGGTGCTGAGAGAGTGCTTTTTCTTGAGGATGTGCTGGTCTGTTATGACACCAGTAAGAAAGGAACATGGACACTGTGAGCTACATTTTAAAATTATGTTCATCATCATTAACACTATAAGGAGAGAACCATGCAGATCATCTTCGGTCCCTTTAGATGGTGGGAACCCCAGGTGGTGTAGCATTGAACGGGCCTTCGGCCCAAATGCAGCAAAGCATGCAGACCCCATCCGTAGAAGACAGTCTCCTGTTTTGGTCATTCAAGCTACTATAGGATTTTCTTACAAGGAACAACTCTACTCATCGTCTCAACAGTCAAACAGAAATGATGTTTTCATGAGAATGTTTTGCTGCACTGTTAGATACAGGCAAGGCCACGCAGGAGATG
>NW_010972726.1:149777-150832 GCF_000737465.1 Haliaeetus leucocephalus
GAAGCTATCGGAACCTCCCTATGGGATGAAATCAGTGATGGGTCTAAAGAAGCTAAAGGTCTTGCAACTTTATGGAAATTAATTAAGACAACTCTGCAAGAAATGAAAGCAGATCGTAAAGCGGCTGCGTCTGCTTTTGCTGCTCTCTCTCCAACCGCAAGCGAAGGGGAAACGTGGGGAGAAAAACATAATGCAGCGAGAGAGACTTTTGGCTTCCCGGAGCTTGTCTGCCTGCTCCTGTGCCCTTGACTTCTGCTCCACTCCCGGGGACTGCCGATATTAATCAGCCATCTGACAGTTCCCAAGCCTCTCTAACCGTACGCTCAAAGGAAACCCTACAGAATCAGGAAGCGAGTAAAAATCCGCCTAGGAAAAAACAGCCCCCAGATGCCGCCACTCAACATGAACAAATTATACCTAGCATATACCCTCCATTGCCTTAGTCTACGCCTGGGTCGCCTCAAGAGTATGAAGAGGGGCCGGAGCTCACTTCGCAGCAGTTGCCGTCAGTAATAGAAAAGCTGACACAGTTGGAGCCTTCTGCAAGCCAAAAAAACCCGCCAGCCGTATCCTTTGATGCACCCCCTCCTCCTCTCCCTCCCGCCCTCTTCCTCCTCCTCCTCCTCCTTCAAACCCTTTTTTACCTCTGCCCCCTCCTTGTCCTGCACCTATACCTCTGCCTTCTCCACCTCCCAGGGAACTGATCCCCACCTTTCCAGGAACAGTGGCCCCTGACCCTTGAAAAGCTGCAACATTTACAATCATTGGTGGATGAACAGTTAAAGGCAAAGCATATTGTGCCTATGACTAGTCCTTGGAATTTGCCTGTGTTTGTGATAGAGAAAAAGATTGGAAAGTGGAGATTGTTACATGATTTGAGACGTATTAATGCAGTATTAGAAGACATGGGTCCTTCACAACCAGGACTCCCGTCTCCCACTATGATTCCAAAAGATTGGTGTTTAACAGTAATTGATTTGAAGGATTTTTATTTTTTTTTTACGATTCCTCTAGATCCATGTGATGCCCCCAAATTTGCTTTTTCTATTCCTTCT
>NW_010972726.1:151535-152180 GCF_000737465.1 Haliaeetus leucocephalus
CCACAAGAAAAGTTAGCTAAAGCCACTTATGTTTTAAATTTTCTAAATCGTTGGTCTGATGCAGGCAGTCCACCGATATTTAGACACTTTTTATCCACGTATCAGGAGCAGCCGGAAATTAGGGGTAAGGCCATGGTTTTAGTTAAGAATCTAGAAACAGAGCAATGGGAAGGTCCATTTTCATTAATAACCTGGGGGCAAGGTTATGCTTGTGTTTCCACAGATACAGGCCCACGATGGACTCCCGCTCGATTTGTACGACCATCATCATCTGGAACATCCTAGATGGTGCGGCAATATGAATACCACCTCAGCCAAAAACTAACGTGTAGGTCACCTTGGCCAACATAACAGGTCAAGATTCTCTGTGCATTGCAACCGCATCACAAAGCCCATGAACCAATAGACAGGATGGCTATGACTCGTGCAGCGCGCCTGGCCAGCGAGCACATGCGTCATAGGTTGCAGCTGAGGCGGATTTTGGCACCCACTGGCCACGTGTGCTGAAATCCGTTCCTCTGCAAATGTATAAATACTGGGATTTTCCGAAGAGCATTGGGCTGGTGTACGGCAAGGCCATCGTTGCCTCTGTGGGGACGCCCACGGAAAGCTGGCACCTACTGATTGCTGGGCTGAGTTCGCGGA
>NW_010972726.1:153592-154622 GCF_000737465.1 Haliaeetus leucocephalus
AAGGGCAGTGAGTAAGGCCAGCAGGAGAGCACAGACCTGGGACTCCAGAGGAGAAGACTTGGACACACTCAGGAGACTGAGACAAGTGGTGCCATGGGAAGCAGCTCTGTTGGGTGAAGGAGCATGGGAAATCTGATAGGCCTTACAGGACAGCCTCTTCCAAGCACAAGAATGATCTCCCCAAATACCCTTGAAGAGAAGCAACCATCTCAGAAGGCTGCTTGTGTGAACTGACTGAGCTCCAGGGCAAAAAGGCAGCAGGCAGGAGGTGGAAGCAGGGAAAGCTGCAGACAGAATGTAGAAACCTTGTCCCAGGATGTAGGGATGATGCCAAAGCCAAAGGTCCCATTGTCTTGAGAGATGCAGGGCAGGATAGAGGCAGCAAGATGAGCTGATACTGGTTCATTAACCGTAAAAGAATAGACAGGGATCATGTGGGCCTGCTGCTGAGCTTCCTAAGTGTAGGAGCAGGTAAGGCTGAGGAACTTAATGACTTCTTTGGCTGTGACTTCTGCCAGGCCTTTGTGACTGGCGACAGGACCCTGGAGGAAAACAACCAGCAGTAAGTGGGGATCAAGTCAGAGGTTACTTTAGCAAACTCAGCCTTGAACAGCCCCTGGGAGCAGAGGGGAATCATCCAAGGCTGGGGAGGGAGCAAGCCAATTTTGTAGCAAGGCTCACTCTGCATCACTTTTGACAGATCATGGAGATCAGGACAAGTCCCTGATGGCTTCCAAAAAAGTTGACAGCTCTCTTCCAACACAGGCCAGAGGATGACCAGGGGAACAAAAGGCTGTTTGACCTCATATTGGAGAGCACTGTGTCCCTAAGCATGTTCTCCTCGATGATGTTTCTGGGTAGATGAAGAGGAAGGCAACTGGGCATGGCCAGCATGGATTTATCCAGGGTGGATCATGGTAGACCAAACTCATGGCTTTCTAGGATGAAAGGGCTGGATTTCTGGATGAGGCTGGATGATCAGTGGTGTGTTTTATTATATGATTGCATACAGCACATCTGGAAGGATGGA
>NW_010972726.1:154632-157746 GCF_000737465.1 Haliaeetus leucocephalus
TTTCCCTCCCCTGTCCAGCTGAGGAGGGGGAGGGATAGAGTGGCTTTGGTGGGCACCTGGCACCCAGCCAGGGTCAGCCTACCACAAGACTAAAGGCAAATTATGCCCAGGCTTGGCTCCTTGGGCTGTTTTGCATGCTAATGAGCCCTCTGGTGCCGAGTTCCTGAACTGCAGATCCTTAGAGACTGACCAAGCCTCTAGAGAAGTCCAAGTCAGAAGCAAACTTCCAGGTTTGTGAGGGTGTTAGCAGGCCCTGCTGAAGTCCGTCACTGAAGAGACCATGCAGGGAATGAGCAGACAAAGTTCCTGTCCCTGGGGGTTGGTGAAGCAGGAAGTTGGATGCACTTGGTACAGGAGGAAATTTAAATGTAGCGGTCACTGTGAAAGCCCTTGATGTGCTTCAGCAAGCTGGATGGCCAAGCCCTGACCCCCATCCCCTGGGGAGGGGGCACCATTTCCTCTTGGGATGATCAGGGCTCTTCCTGGGGGCAATGTGAAGTGGGAGTGTGTGATGCTGCCAGGTACAGGTCAGCAGTACAACACCTTGCAGGTTCTGTGGAGGGTGGCTGAGGAGGCAACACAGCACTGGAGCTGTAAGGACCTCATGTCCGCTAGTGGGGCTCATTGGAAGAGACAGAAGCCATAGCCAAGAGAACAAGGGTCTCTGCTCTGTTGAGGTGTCAAAGCCCCACCAAGGCCCTTGGCCATCTCCACCACAGCTACACTGTCCTGTGCCTGTGCCTGCTTCCTTGCTTCCAACACCAAGCTGGGGTTTTCTGAGGATTTGCCAATGCCTGTCAGCTCCCCACAAGCCATCCCTTTTCTTTTAAAGCCTTGCTAAGGCTCATTTACACCCAAGATTTCCAAGGGCCAGACTTGCTAGAATCCTCTATTTAGCACCACATCCCAGCGCTGAACTGCACATCCTCCTTCTTCTGCTGTTGCCTCAAATTACAAACTCAACCTGTTTCACTTCAGCATGACCCCCGCCCCGATAGTTCAAGTCTTTTCCCTGCCTTTACCTCACTGATACACCTACACGGCACTCTCCGTGCACACTGCATGGCAATGTCTATATCAGCCCTCATTTGCCCAGGAGGGGCCTGCCTTCCTGCCATCTTCCCAGGACAATCCTCTTCCTCAACCTCCACACATCTACATCAGCTGCCTTCCAGTTCTGTTTTCAGCCATGCTTGTAAGGATTTGCTACAGCCATTAGCAATACCCTTGTTTCTCACTAACATTCCTCAACCCTCTCTCGCAGACCTACACATGGCCAATTGCTGATGCTCAGCACCGCTCACTCTTCAGAAGAGGTCTTGAGCATTTTGGATCTTCCAAGCTTCCTCGCTCCCTCCAGAACTCATGACGAGCTTTCTTGGCCACAACAGGGCCTTGACGACCACCTCTTATGAAATGGTTGTCTTTTTATGATCATCTGTGCAGAAAGAGTAGTCACACAAAAGTACCAAATCTATCGAAAGGGGTGCTGAGTGAAGTGTCAGTAAGTACCGGCTGAGCCACCCCCATGCCTGTGGCTTCCTGGAAAGGCATCTGTCCTGAGAATCAGATCCAGCCTTTGCCACTCTCTGGAGAGGAAAACCAGCAGTGTCCAGGCCACCTGGGCAACATAAAGGGCGACCTTTTGCAAGACCACCCTTCATCTGAAGTGCTTTGGATGTGTCCCTGAGGATGGGCTATCATGCCTTATATGGCAGACACTGATTCCACTGGCATTACCCAGGGGGGCTGACACAGATGTAGACTGCTACGTTGCAGATATTTACATTTGGGCAGGTTAATGCTTTTTGGGGTAGATACTGAGACTCCTAGGGAAATCACACAAACACGTGAAGGATTATTGAAGGACTTTCTCCAGCTTCCCCATCCTCCTTAGAAATGGGAAACCCACTGGCTCACATGGCATCCATCATAACCCCCATGCCCTTCCCCCCAGGCAACTCCTCAGCCAGTCATGTCACAGCCTGTCCCAATGCATGAGGTTATTCTGAGCCAGTGCAAACCTTGTCCCCTTTGCCTTGTAAAACTTCTGGAGGTTTCTTTGCCCAAATCCACAAGTGTCTCAAGGGCCCTCTGGGCTGAAAATACACCACCTCAACATGTAAGGACTGTGGGCCACTGCCTCAAGCAGTGGATGAATATGGAGAATTACAGGACACTGCAGGTGATGAAAGAGAACGATGCACTTCATGGAGTTGCCTACCAAGGTGGAAAATGCCACAGGAACCCTCTCAAAAACACCAGAAGAGGCTACAAAAGAAGTAATGCATGGCCAATGGGGAAAAGATTAGCAGGGTAGTCTGTTCTTTTTGGATGGTGCTATGATAGTAAAACAGGAGCACTTGTAGTTTCAGGGAAGTAAAATGGAAGCAAAGAATGTGGTCAGGGCTGTTTGGGGTCACCTGCAAAGCAGCCCAGCACCTGATGTGCATGACTTCTGTGGCCAGGGAGAACCTGAGAGCTTTCCCTCATTTGAAGACATGAAGGGGAGGGAAGACAGCATCATTCATTCACACTGGAAGGGACCTTGGCAGGTGTCTTGACCAATGTCCTGCACAAAGCAGGGTCAGACCAGGTTATTCAGGTCTTTATGTAAACATCTCTTCATCACTTTCCAGGATCAAGCCTTTGCATATTCTCTGGGAAACAGCTTCCAGCGCTTCACTCTCCTCGTGTTGGAAAAGTTTCGCCCTGTATGTGCCCTGACCCTCTCTTTTTCCAGCCCATTGCCTCTTGCCCTTGTGTCTTGTACCATGGACATAAGCCTGACTCAGCCTTACTAGCACCGGTGCCATGCTGCTGCAGGTTCCCCCATGACCTTCCTTTCTCCCAGCTGAACAAGCCCAGCTCTTTTAGCTTCTTCTCACATGACAAGTGCTTCAGCCCTGATCACCTTGGTGGCCCTCATCTGACCTGGATCCAGTTTGCCAATGTCTCTTTGGCACTACAGGGGGCTCAAAGCCTCGGGAATTCTTCTGGATATGATGTAAAATGTTCTGAGGAGAGAGGGATAATCAATTTCCTTGGCTGTGCTCCTGCTCACGCAGCCCTTGATTCTGTTGGTCCTCTTTGCTGCTGGTTCATCTTTTGCCT
>NW_010972726.1:158983-161274 GCF_000737465.1 Haliaeetus leucocephalus
CTTCACTACCAAGCGTTTGATAGAGCTTATTGCAATATAGATTACAGTAATCATAACTACAAGCATTATTAAAGATTAGAGAAGGCTGGTCTCCAACCCCGTGAAAGAAAATCTGAACATATCAAAAGTTTTCCCAACCAGTTGGTCCCTGGTGCAGAAGCAATTGCCTCTGAGTCTCTTGCCGTATTCTCTTGTTGATTTAGTCTTGAAGCCACATTGACACATTTGGAGTGAACACAGCAGGTGTCCACTGACATGTTCAAAACTTTACATATACCCTTCTCTTTCTTTGGCATCTAATCCAATACTGCCCAATTTTTGATAGCCATTTTACCGATATGTTACAACCGATTATTTGAGAGTCCCCAAATTGGCTGATGTAGCATTGGCTAAGGTTGATAGCTGTAAACTCAGTTCTAGGGTGCTCTATCGATGTTCCTCGAGTACCACACACAGTTGCCCCCATGGAATTTCAGGGCATAGTGTAGTACCATTCCAACTCCTCCCCGTGATCCCGTGGGTTAGTTGGAGGATATAGTCACGTCTGGTGTTTCATACTGAACTAGCATTTACTGCACCTGGTGACCAACTATAAACAACATGAGTATACCCTCCTCCCCCATCCAGTCTGAAACTCCAACTATAATTGTCACATTGCTCTCACGCGAGCTCAGGGACTCGTGATATATTAATGTCCATCATTTTGCCACGACATTATCATCCAGATCTTCACCATCCACACCTGCCACCATCATCACTGCCAGCAGAAGCACTGGAATGGCTCGTTTCTTCATTGTCCTAAAAGAAAGCACAAACTAGGCCTCGGTCTCAAAACCGGGTCACCGGGTTAGAAGTCTGGGATTATCCACCGGGCACTGATGTGGCGAGTCTTTCCACTCCCATGAGATGGTCTCAGAGGACCAATGTAATCAACCTGCCATGTGCTGCAAAGAGCCTTGCCTTGTCTGATATGCTGGGCCAGAGCTTGGTTTGGGTGATTAGCCTTAAGCCTTATTTGGCATTGCGAGCAAGCTGTAAGAATTACTTCACAGGTTTTCATAGACAGTGGCCAACCCCGAGATCGGCATTCATAATAGAGATCTGCTTTCCCTGAGTGGCCCCATTTGATATGCAACCATTCTGCTAGTCTATCCCAATCTTCCTTCTCACTGGTGACTGTCCTGCTTTGGGCCAGGTGGTCCACCTGCTGATTCCATTTTGCAGCTGGGGTTCCATCCTGAGCATGTCCCTTCACCCATCCCACCTTTAAAGGTTGGGATCTCCCTATTGCCAGGAGACGTTGCCAGTCCTCTGTCCTCCACACTTTCACATGACCTACTTCCCACTTACTAGATTCCCACTGACATATCCACTCTGTAGCACCCTTAAAGGTTGCGTAACAGTCAGTACAGACGATGGTAGCACCATTCTCTATGGCCAGTAATAAAGCCCGTAGTTCTCCTACTTGTGCACTACCTTCACCCTCTTCCTCGACTGTCTTCCCAGTACCAATCTCCAATGCCACTGCTTTATATTGCCATTTTGATCCCACTTGATGGGCAGATGCATCCGTGAACCACACTCCCTGCACATCTGAGCCTGCCACAAATTCGGGTGCCTCCTCAATTGGAGAACGTTTATACGGTTGACCCAGCAAGGCTGGGTCAGGGTTTACAGGTTGCTGTAGTTTGAAAACCTTAGTCGGACCCTCCTTTAGTGGGAGCAATTGGCTTATTCTTTCTAGGTATGCATACCATTTCCTAACTGTGGCCTTTTGGGCTACTCCCTCCAGAGGAGGTGACTCATTGAGGATTGAATTTAAGAGATGGAAAGGAACCTGTACCATAACATCCTGTGACATACGCAGCTTTTCAGCCTCTTTAACTGCTCTAGTGAGGGAAAGAATCCCTTTCTCCCAATCTGAATATCGTCACTCCATTTCTTTGAATGCAGTGGAGGAGAATAATAACGGTCTAGCTGGTCTCTGTGGCCCCTTTTGAAATACACCACAGTATGAGGCATGTTCAGCAAATCCCCATTCCACCCTTAAAGGATCTTGTGGGTGCAATGGACCTAGTTTCTGATAAGCCTTAAGCTCATCTTTCAGAGTGTTAAGGGCTTCCGTATGTTACAAAGTCCAATCCCATTTTCTGTTTTTTCAGAGCAAGTCATAAAGAGGGCGGCCAATCAAGGAAAAACCTGGTATATGTTTTCTCCAGTAGTCCAAAGTACCTAACAGCTGTTGTAATTCCATTTTATTGCCTGGAGTCTGTCCCTTTTCAATAGCTGAT
>NW_010972726.1:161357-161647 GCF_000737465.1 Haliaeetus leucocephalus
AGATGGAACATCTAGCCCATTCTTGACTAACAGATTCCAGATGGCCTCAGCCACTTGCCCTACCTGTTCTTTGTTGTCCCCACCAACTAGGATATCATCTATGTATTGATATATGTGGACACCTGGTGGTACCTCCACACCATTGAGGAGCTTGGCTAAAGCATTGTGAGCAATAGTAGGGGAGTGCTTGTATCCCTGGGGAAGTCGATTAAAAGTGTATTGGGTCCCTTCCCAAGTGAAGGCAAACTGGGGTTTGTCCTCTTCCCTTAGAGGAACCATAAAAAACATAT
>NW_010972726.1:161751-162015 GCF_000737465.1 Haliaeetus leucocephalus
GTGGGGTATTACTGTTCAATCTTCTATAATCAATTGTTAGTCAGCACCTTTTATCTGATTCACAGACTGGCCAAACGAGGATAATAAGGGGGATGTGCGTGACTGATGATCTCTCGTTTCTCCAGATCGTTAATTACTTCTGAAATGCCCTGTTTGGCTGCGGCTGGAAGTGGGTATTGAGGGACACGGGTTACCTCAGATTGTGGTAGTGCAGGAGCAACCTGCAACTTTCTCACATGAACAGCCTCTGCCCCCCTGCCCCCG
>NW_010972726.1:162658-162862 GCF_000737465.1 Haliaeetus leucocephalus
TATTCTTCAGCAAAAGTTAGTTAGAAGTCCGGTAACGTTTTGTAAAACCACAGGCTCAATGATGTAAAGAGAATTAATACTACACGGCCGACTTAAGAATCCCCAAGATTTAAAGTGATGGCTCAAAATGCACGTATCACTCACCTAAAAGCTGAGGGCTCTCTCCCTCAAGGAGTTACCTCGGGCGGTGCCCCGACCCGAGGG
>NW_010972726.1:163128-164764 GCF_000737465.1 Haliaeetus leucocephalus
TTCATGGGGAGGTGAGTAGACCACATACCATCGCTACTCACCCAAACAGTTAGTCCTAAACTTTCTACCTGTCCTTTGTTGCAGTCTATTCCAGGCCAAATTCTTCTTCCATTATTAAGAGGGGACCAAGTATCATTTAAAACACTACTATAATTTCTACAAGCACATCCCCATCTCAGCGCTTTAGCCACTGGATATAGTCTTTGAACTTCTGCATCAGAAGAATTACAAGTATAGACCTTTGTACAGTTCCATTTAGGATGTGTGATTTTCTCTGTTTGTCTAGTCCAATCTACGTTTCCACAGATAGTTCTGGCTCTGGGTGGATCTAACAAGGGCCCTGTAACTCCAGTAAATTCCAAACACCATGCTCTATTTTGAGTGTGATCCCAAGTTCCTCTCTGCACTTGTCTCCATGGTTTTGGCAACTGGCAGACCCAAGGGGTGTTTGTACAAGTTTCTCCTGAAGGACGATAAATTAATTCTTTTGCCTGTGAGGTGGATGGTTTGGTAATGTTACAATTCAAAATGCTGTAGTTCCTTCTCTCAAAGTTTAAAGAATAATTGCCATCCACATCCATCCAATTTAATCTGCTAAACTGATTCTCATTGTCCCACATCTTTTCCCAAGTTTTGGTTAGAGTCAATGTCAACATTCCCCATGGAATTGGATTTTCCGCTGACTTTGGAATCGGAAGGCAGGCTGTTATCGAGGTTAAATTTTGTACCTTCGCAAAACCTTGAATCAATTGTAAAACTAGGTTATCTTTTATCAAA
This sequence comes from Haliaeetus leucocephalus, assembly GCF_000737465.1. NCBI lineage: Eukaryota > Metazoa > Chordata > Aves > Accipitriformes > Accipitridae > Haliaeetus > Haliaeetus leucocephalus. The sequence goes on from NW_010972726.1 coordinate 163,906, forward strand.
ATCACAGGGACGACTAGTATCAGGATTAGTAATTCAAACAATAATTGCTTCATTTTGTTTATCTTATACTACAGACTCTTTTATCCTGTCAATCCGTGATTCTGCCTTTGTACTTTTACATCTACTCTGATTTATCTTATGTTTAGAACAACTTAAAAGAAAATATTTAAAACCTATAACACACAAAAGGATTTCTGCCCCGACAATATCCCTAGTAACAACCCCAATATTATAAGTTTTACACAACGGTTCTCCCAAGTACATAGCATGGAACTTATTTATAGATTTCCAGTTTCAAAGGACCGGTTTCTTTAGACTCCCAATTCCCTGTTGGTGCTTGCTTTACTCCTGAACAGTGAAGCCAGCGTCCTTCCCCCAGACCTTTACTGCTGTGTATGTTGTTAAAATGACTTGATACGGTCCTTTCCACTTCTCAGCTAGTGGTTCTGAAGTCCACGATTTTACATATACCCAATCTCCTGGTTGGAAGGGATGCGCTGCTGCGTCCAATTCTAAGGCTCCAGCTGTGGAGACATACTGACAAAGTTCTTGTAAAGAGTTTCCTAAAGAAATCCTAACACCCTTTAAAGACATATCTCCAGAAGCGCTCAAGGTATTTGGAACATCGGGCCCTTGATATGGTCTTCCACGTAACATTTCATAAGGACTGAAATTTCCTTTCCCTTTTGGCTGTACTCTGATTCTTAATAGAGCCATGGGTAATGCTTTAACCCATGTAAGTGACGTTTCCTGACAAATTGTACTCAGCTGTTGCTTGAGAGGGCAGTTCATTCTTTCTACTTTCCCACTTGCTTGTGGTCTATATGGGGGTGTGATAGTCCCAATCTATAGACAATAC
>NW_010972726.1:171302-171761 GCF_000737465.1 Haliaeetus leucocephalus
GTCTGGATGGTTGATATCTCTGCTCAAGACTGTGGGGGTAGTGATCTTGGTTGTGATAACTGTGCTCCTAATGTTGCCCTGTCTTTTCAGCCTTCTGCAAAGGGCCCTGCAGAGGGTGACCAGGACAATATTTTTAGCACAAATACAAAAAGGGGGAATTGTCGGGGAATGCAACGAGTCTACGGAATTCCTGACAGTTCGAGAACAGCGCGACCTTGAGCAGCTTGTAGTAGATCCTTGAAGAGTCTGGAAAGATCTGAGAAGACCAGTACAAAAACAAGATAGTGATAAGAAGAACCGTCCTAACGACCTCACCAATCATGAATTGTTAGTTACTAACCAAACCAATCATATACTAACACATACTCTAAAGAAGGGTATAAAAAGGTGTGTTAGAACAATAAAGTAGCCATTTTGCATGATCTATTACTTGTCGTGTCCATCTCTGCTGCGACAGTG
>NW_010972726.1:171823-172465 GCF_000737465.1 Haliaeetus leucocephalus
AGCCTCTTCTCACAGCACATGTGCGCCAGCCCTGACCACCTTAGTGGCCCTTCACTGAACTTTCTCCAGTCTGCCAGTCTCCCTCTGTCATTGTGGGGGGTAAAAAACTAGAGAAGTAATCTGGATGTGGTTTAAAAAGTGCTGAGCAGAGGGGGATAATCCCTTCCGCTGACTGTGCTCCTGCTAACACAGTCCAGGATGCAGTTGGCCACCTTTGCTGATGGCTCACGTTTTGTCTAGTGAAACGCAGGGACCACCAGAGCCTTTCCCACAGAGCTGCTTCCCATGCAGGCAGTCCCTGGCCTCTATCATTGCAGGGGCTTTGTCCACCTCAAGGACAGGACTTCAGCTTATGTTCCTACTGGCCCATCCATTGGCCACCGGAAACTGTGCAATGGTAGCCCTGACTTCAGTGTAGTGTCTGCTTTCCTCAAAACGGTGTTATCTACAAATGCTCTGAAAAAGCACTCTGTCATCTCCTCCGGGTCATTATAAACATGTTAAACAGGGCAGGTGTCAGCATAGACCCCTGCAGGACCCTACTAGCTAGATGCCTCCAGGCAGAGTACCACGCATGGACCATGTCCCTCTGAGCCCAACTGTCCAGCTGTTTTTTTAACCGCTTACTTACCCACCATGCAG
>NW_010972726.1:174966-175695 GCF_000737465.1 Haliaeetus leucocephalus
GGGTAGACCTGGCCTCACTAACCGTGCGAGTGGCGTAGACCTGGCCTCCCTACACACGCGGGCAGGGTAGACCAGGCCTCCCTACCACCAAGGGCGGGGTAGATCTGGCCTCCCTACTGGCAAGGACAGGGTAGACCTGGCCTCCCTAACTGAGCGGTCAGGGTAGACCTGGCCTCCCTATCCGCGTGGATTGGGTAGACCTGGCCTCCCTGCTGGTGTGGGCGGGGTAGACCTGGCCTCCCTGCCCACATAGAAGGGGTAGACCTGTTCTCCCTACTGGCAAGGGTGGGGTAGAATTGGCCTCCCTACCCACGCGGGCACGGTAGACCTGGCCTCCCTACCCACGCGGGCCCGGTAGACCTGGCCTACCTAACCGCACATGTGGGGTAGAGCTGACTTCCCGACTGGCTCCCATGGGCTAGACCAGGCCTCCCTACCTGCGCAGGCGGGGTAGACCTGGCCTCCCTAGCCGAGTGGGCAGGGTAGACCTGGCCTCCCGACTGGCGATGGTGGAGTAGACCTGGCCTCCCTAGCCCACCGGGGCGGTTAGACCTGGCCTCCCTCCCTGCGCGGACGGGGTAGACCTGCCCTCCCTACCCACGTGGGTGGGGTAGACCTGGCCTCTGTACCCATGCGTACGGGGTAGACCAGGCCTCCCTACTGACAAGGGCGGTGTAGACCTGGCCTCCCTGCTGGTGTGGGCGGGGTAGACATGGCCTCCTTACTGGC
>NW_010972727.1:0-35792 GCF_000737465.1 Haliaeetus leucocephalus
GGGAGAAAAATATGTTGAAAAGCTTGTGGGTCAAGATAAGGGCATTTTGGCTGTGGAAGGCACGGGAGCAACTGTGTATGGACAGTTATTTGGACACAGGTAAAAGAGTGATAAGGTCCATAGCGAGTGAGCAACTGGACAATATGTGCAAATGCTTCCATTTAAAATTTTGCAGTTTACCTTTGTCCCAGAGGTTTGTTTCTGTTCTGCCTTCTGATGACTGATCAATAAAATCTAACAGGACAAGCCTCCAGGCTCTGCATGTGACTGTTTCTGAGGATGCCGACCTGCTTGTGGATGCTCAGAAATCACATGCTGGTGTCTTCTCCATCTGCAGTCTCTGTTGTGGCAGTCCCACGCCCTTGCTCAGTGGAGGCATATCTATGTCTTGTTAGTGCACGGGGTCTGCCTGCATTGGTGAGGCATGTGCTTCACTCAGCTGCTTACTCTGTGGCAATGCTGGCCCTGTCTTAGCCATGTGGCGGCATTCACACTCATGATGTGTCTTACCAACCTTTGCTGTTGAGCTCCCTAGCTGTGGCTGTATATGGTTTATTGCCCATGCTGACTGCTCAGCAGATGTGCAGTTACTCTTCGTCTGTGAAGATCTTTCTGTGGGAGTGGCTGAGCTGAGCCGACACCTTCCAAGAACACCCTCCTGTCCCTGGTGAAGGTGATGACAGTAGATGATGCATCTGCCACCAAGTGGGGAATTTGCTGTGGTGGTCAGATCACTTCAGGCCGTCGATGGCTAGAGGAATGGACCCTCCATGTTCAGTGTTTTGGGACACCTGATGGGTCTCAGCCTGAAGGGCTGTACATGCATGTGATGATGGAGAGTTCAAATCCTTAACAGAGAGAGTCCAACCACCTCCTGCTGTCAGGCAGTGATGAAACCAGCCTTGTTCCACATACACTGTGAAATACGCGTCTGCACAGACTGAAATACATGCCTGACTCATCCAAATCCTTCACAGATGATCTGCGTCATGTGGTTGATTTAGATCATGAAGGGAAGATGAATTTCCAGTAAGATAACTGATCTTTTAAATAGGATTTATGTGCAGACTTGCTAAAAGAGGAAAGAAGGTAAGTGGTGTTCTCTGGGATGTGCAGTTCACAACCAAAGGAATTGAAATGGCAATGCAAGCCAATTAAAAAGATTTGTGCCTCCCTGCTGCTCCATTTATACTTTCTTCAGACTTAAAGAGCTGAAACTCTGATAAAAAGCCCTAATGGTCAGGTGCTTGGGGCCACTGAGTCAGTAGGGCTGTATCAATTCACATAGCTGAAATCTCTTGACCCAGAGTTTCTGCTAGAGCCACTTCCCAAGAGGACTGTCAAGTAGTCATAATAATTGCAACTGATTCATTTCTCCGTGTCTTCTAGAAGCCGGGTTGTGCACTGGCACAAGCCCTGGAGTGATCCTTCATGCTGTATTAATGGATGCAGGGGTCTCACTTGGGCGACTCTATTTGTGATCCTCGTGGCACCATCTTCATTCACCAGGCATGGAGGATAGCTGCCACTGTTTCCACAGACTCGTTGTGGCACTGGTCGGAGGAACCACTGGGGTTGTCCAGTCCAGCCTCCCTCTCACAGCAGGACTGTCACCCACACTAGATCAGGGCAGCTGTTGTTTTGTCCACCTGCGTCCTGTAGTCCCCCAGGAGGGAGATACCCCATCTCCCTGCTGACCCCCTATGGCTGCTCCCCCTCTGCGGGAAGAAGCATCTCTTCCTGGCCAATCTCACTATCCCAAGAGGCAGCTTGTGTCCGTGGCCACCTGAACCTTCTGCCACAGCTGGGAGGAGCTTGTCTGCACCCATCGTCTTGGTACTTGTCCTTCCTGTAGTTGCAGGCTGCTCTTAGACCTTCTGTTGGCCAGACCCAGCAAAGCCCAGCTGCTCCCACCACTCCTCCTTGGTCGTGTGCTCTAGGTCCAGTGTATGCCCACCGCTGCCCATCTTCCCTGGCACCAGGGCTGTAGTGCAGGGATCCCTTTGGCGCAGTTGAGCATGAAGATGAGCTCTTTCTCTACCTCGATGGATTTGGGCACTGTCATTGCTTAAGATACCAGATGCAGGTTCATCAGCATGACAGTGGCAAACTGCCACCCTATCCCTTGGGGTTTTAAGTGCCAGGCTGACACCTGAGGGCCAGCCATTTCAGTCCTGGGAGTTTTGTCCAGGCTGTCATTGAAGAGAGGAAGTGATTCATACCCCTGAGACACGTGCTTTTGTCACTGGTGCCACAAGTGCTGTGCCATCTGCCCTGTGATTACTTGGCATTGTCAGAGAGATCATCCAGGGATCTTTCAGTGATTGGAGTTGCTGCTTGGACCAGTTTTGGCCCAAGAATCATCAAGGTGGTAGAAGTTATGTGTTCCCTTTCAGGTAGCTGTGTCCTTTTTAGCCAAAACTGTGTCAACTTTTTTGAACTCTGCCAGTTAACAAATTCACACTAGAGCTGGCTGAACTCCAACAGAAGCTCCCTGCCTCTTTGTCATCCCAGAGAATCACTAATGAAGAAGAACGAGTCCCTTGATCAAGAAGGTTCTGCATTTGTTGTAGGGGTTCTGGCTGCTCCTTTTCATGATCACTATAAGAAGTAGGCCTCAGACCCTGCCTTCTTATTAGGGACAGATGCCACAGCCCACACCCTGACTCCAGGTACACCCCAGCCCGTAGGCTGTGAGCTCACAGGGAGAGAGGTTCCAGCATGCTCCCTCACAGTGCCATGAGCTCATCTCATTTCAGGGACTTCCCTCAGGCACTGGGAAGCTATTGGGCTTATTCTCTTGTAGTAAGGAAGTAGGGAATCTTACAGTAGGTATTTCCCAGGGCCAAGAAGGAAGGGAGACTACTAGATGGATAAGGAATTGGCTGGATGGTTGCATCCAAAGAGTTACAGTCAATGGCTCAATGTCCAAATGGAATCCCTCAAGGGTCCGTATTGGGACCAATACTATTCAATATCTTCATCAATGGCATACCTAGTGGGATCGAGTGCACCCTCCGCAAGTTCCCCGATGACGCCAAGCTGTGTGCAGTCAATACAGTGGAGGGAAGGGATGCCACCCAGAGCGACCTTGACAGGCTGGAGGAGTGGGCCCATGTGAACCTCATGAAGTTCAGCAAGGCCAAGTGCAAGGTCCTGCACCTGGGCTGGGGCAATCTCCACAATCAGTGCAGACTAGGGGATGAAGGGATGGAGAACGGCCCTCTGGAGAAGGACTTGGGGATACTGGTGAAAAAAAATTGGGCAAGAGCCGGCAGTATGCACTTGCAGACCAGAAAGCCAAGCGTATCCTAGGTGCGTCACAAGAAGCGTGACCAGCAGGTCGAGGGAGGTGATTCTCCCCCTCTTTTCTGCTCTGGTGAGACCCCACCTGCAGTACTGTATCCAGCTCTGGGGTCCCTGGTGCAAGAAAGACATGAACCTGTTGGAGCGGGTCCAGAGAAGGGCCACAAAAATGATAAAGAGGGCTGGAGCACCTCTCCTATGAAGACAGGCTGAGAGATTTGGGGTTGTTCAGCCTGAAGAAGAGAAGGCTCCAGGGAGACCTTACTGTGGCCTTTCAATATATAAAGGGGGCTTATAAGAAAAGATGGAGTAAGACTTTTTACCAGGGCCTGTAGTGACAGGACAAGGGGCAACAGTTTTAAACAGAAAGAGGGTAGGTTTAAATGGGGTGCTCCATCTCTGGCAATGTTCAAGGTCAGGCAGGGCAGGGCATTGAGCTACCTGATCTAGTAAAAGATGTCCCTGCCCACGGCAGGGGAGTTGGACTGAACGATCTTTAAAGGTCTCTTCCAACCCAAACCATTCGATGAATTCTATGATCTGATTTCATTTGAAGTTGAAGACAGGAATTACTTCATGTCTCTGAATTTCCAAGGTGTAACTTTCATATAGTCCATCTCACTGAAATAGCTCTATTTTATAGTACTGTCTTCCATCCACATATGCTGTTGAGATCTTACCTGGCTCTGTTAGGTTGTATGGTCTCCCATACTTAGCGCAATGCCTCAGAACCTTTTGGTCTTGGATGCTTTCTTAGTCTGCTCTCTCATAAGTATTCATGGTTCATGGAGATGCTGTGATGGTGAGGTCCATGGTTTGTGGAGCTTTTCTTCCAACTCATTCCTCCCTGCCATTTGGGAAGATGTAATGATGGCTGCCCTTCTCCTAAGCAGAAGCTTGTTCATACAGCCGTGTTGCATAGGGCCAGTACTATAGGGCAGTCTTCCATTACAGGTCTTTAATGACCTGGAGCTCAAGATGATACAGGAAGTGCACATGATGTTTTCATCTTTTAGCCAATGTCTGTGTGTCCAGATCGTGACGGACAAGTAAACTACTGTATACTACTTCAATAGAGGAGTATTTTCTCACTGTATGGGTTTGAGATATATGAAGGGCTTCAAGTTGCTTACCCATGTGAAGGACTCGGTCTTACACTGAGATCTGCAGTTTTATGTGAAGTTTAGTCATCCTTTGAATTGCTGGCAGCTTACTTTGCGCTTCATCCTTCTCCATACCCTCCTATGAGACTTCTGTTTCTGTTAGAGGAGCAGAGGAAATTGAGGTCCTTCTAGCAGATCACACATATATGATATAAGTAGAAATGTAGTGTTGCTTTGGGGTGCCTCTCTGTCCTGAGGGCATTGTACCGGCATTATGCCAGCAGCGAGGCTGCAGCAAACATGCCCAGAATTGGTGCTGCTTGGAGGACTAGTCCCACAGCTGATGCTTGTTTGAAGGATTTCAAGACCCAGCACTGGGCAGCTCTGAGAATATGAAAAATAGCCAGGGCCAGCCACAGCATGCATCAATTACCTCTCACATGTAAGAGTGCTATTCTTTAAGAGGCAAAGCTCACACGCATGTTTGCTTCCTTCCCAAGTTCCTCTCTCCTCTGAGACCTCCTATGAGAGGAAAGTAAAATGACCCTGTGCATTTCCCATTTCACGTACACATCTGTGGAACTTAAGAAATGGCATTCATAAGCATGTGCCCTGTGTTTGCGCTTGGGGCTCTAAATATTCATGTAGGTTGTACATCTCACAGGCTTCTCCAGCTGATAATTAATCTTGCACTCTATTTATTTTAGTGTCAGAAGCCTGGAGCCAGGGTTGGAAAGTCTTTCGGTCTTAACAACTCACTTCCTTTGCTGATGCCCTATTCTGAATGAAAAACTCCCCATCATTTTCCAGCTGTCTGTGGGTGGGTTATCTGGATTGCATTTGACATGCAGCTACTCAGGGGGCACTGTGCAGAAACCGAGTTCAGAGGTGTTCGTTAGCCTATCTGTAAGTGCCCCTTGAATAAGATGTTACTGCTTACTGCTTCTGGAAGGAGTTTGCTGGCTTTCATGTGGTGCGCTTTGCAAACTAGTAAGCTGCCTGGTAGGGGTGCAGAAAGGCGTTATTTGGTGTACCCTCCAATAAAAAGACGGCCAACTGTACAAAAAAATCACCTCTGCAGCTCTGAGACCAATAGACTAGATGGTACTGGGAGACCAAATCCTACACCGTGCTACTGAAACATCAGCTATTCTACTTTCTGTTGCCAAGTTATCAGTTTACAGTCAATTTCTGCTTAAAATTCAAAATTTCTTGGACTTTTGAAGATCTCTTTTTCTCCTTTCTCTCTCTTTCTTTTTCCAACAGCCTCTTGAGCTTACACGAAAAATCCTCCGAGATAAGCAGAACAAGAAGAATTCTGGTCAGCCCATTCCAGTATTTCCATCCTGGGTGTATGAGAGACCCGCGCTTATTGGCGATTTCTTAATTGGCACCAGTTTAAGCACTGACACAACAGTACCTATAGGTATGTGATATACAGGGAAAACTGCATTAACTTCTTATGTTTTGTACTTGTTCAGAAGCGCCGTTCAGATTTCATGACACTCAGGATGAAAGCAAAACTTGGCTCCTTGTACTCTGCAGCTGAAGAGTGGGGTTCAAAAAAAACACCCCAAACTTACTTTGTTCACAGTGTTTCTCCTATACTGAATTCCCGCCCCACTGTTGATCCATGGGATCTAATCTGTTTTGAGTTTCCCAGTCCTTTTTCTCTCGAGTCACAACCTCCATAAAATCATACTGTAGGAGTATCACATCTGTATTCTCAGCTGAAAAATCTGTAGTCGTACCTGACAAGGGAGTATTCATCAATCCACCCAGCTCAATGTCCTCTCCAGTAAGGCTATAACAACCTCCCTGATTTGCTGTCTCCTCACTAGAGCAGCAGGGGACTAATCTCTCCCTGTTGTATTCTAGCTTTACGCTGAGCTGTGTGTAGTTTCTTATTCATAAATTAGATTTAAGTACTTTTTTTGGAAGAGAACAGCTGAGTTAGAGACTCATGTTTCCATTCCCCAGAACTGTGGAGGCTCCTACAAGAAACCTGTAGCTTCTTCCTGATGTGTATTTGAGCGGCATCTAAGGGGGACATGAAAACAATAGGCTCATTCTTGGAGGTGCCTTTAAATGGCTTGTTCACCAGTGCATTTCTGCCGGGGCCTTTTGGGATGTGCTGTAAGGGTATGTTCCTAGCAAGCTCAGAACCATTTGTTCTCTCACATACAATCCTACAAATGGAGAGGGATTGTTACCTTGTTTCATGAGATAAGCTTTGTTGTAGTTAGTGTTGTAGCCACTTGGTTCCCTGATCTTCTGATGCACTTGGTTATATTTTGGGTTGAGTCCTTTATGCTTCTTTGCACCTTGTTTGTAGTTGACCGCACCATTCAGAGACCCTACAGTTTGCAGTCCACCTGCAGCTTTTGCTGGGGTAGCATTTCTTTGTGTCTGTATTTGAACTGTTTTCCTGATATTTGAATATTTCAGTGGAGGGGAGGTAGGGATTGTTTTTGACAAGACTGGAGCTCTTTGGGTCCAGTATAACTGAGCCCTTTTGGGTGGAAGGATCAGCAGCACAAGCTGTGGGTGATAGGTGATGTTCTCTTGGCCACAGATGTCGGATGTGTAGCCTTGTCTACATGGTTTGCTTTGGGTATAAATGAGCAAGGGATTCTGTTTTCCATGAAAGCCAGGTAGATGATTTTGGAGTTGACCCTAACTCAGTTTTATTTCTCTCTATCTTGATTCAGCTTTGTGTGATCTTCCTTTGTTCTCTTTGAATGGTAGTATATATTCCTTTTAAGCTTCGGGTACTAGACTGAAATGATATGAGTGGATGATCAGGTAGTACCGCAGCATGTTCTGATTGTGTTCTTTTTTTGTCTTCTCTTTGAAAACAGGTACTTTGCCATTAGCCTCCCAAGAATCCGTGATTGTGGAGGACTTGCTGTATGTTCTGATTGGTGTGGATGGAAGATACATCACAGCACAGCCTTTTGTAGGCAGGCAGAACCGCGCATTTTCAGTTGATCCAAACCTTGACTTGTCCATCAAAGAGCTCGTGACCAGGATTCTTCCTGTAGCAGCAAGTTACTCTGCTGTCACCAGGTACCAAGCTGACTTTTGTCAGAGGAAGATGTTCTCCTTTGAGCACCAGGTTGTAGAATAGTGAATGTGTCATTGTGCAGATGTTAACTTCCAAGCTTAATTTAAACTTACAGGAATATAAAATAAGAATGACAATTTCTTTGTATTGGTTTTAGCAACATTTCTTTTTGCTGGGTTTCTTCTCTGTGTTGCCAGTTCACTTCTTCATTCACCTCACCTTTGCTTTGTCCAGACTTGGTCTTGGTACATTCAGGCAAAGTGCAAATAGGATATGTCTGGTTATTCTGTCTTGTCTGTTCCCACTCTGCTATGAATTTCTCCCCATTTCCTGCTTTTTGCTCTCCTCTGGGCATCCAAGACTGAGACAACCTTTGTGTGCTTCTGCACAAGAGAACCTACTGCTGCCTAGTCTCTGGTAGCTACCTTAAGTAATTGTTAAAAGATCCTAGTACAAGGCACATCTCACTAACAGCAGATGTTTGTTATGTAGATGTCTGCATTTGATTCAAAGTCCCTAAAAGATCAGCAAAGAGAGCAAAGCATTTTTAGGATGTGATTCATCCAATCTCTTTTACATGCCTCCTTCCAGATGATATGACTTGTGTTCAGAAGCATCTGTCTCTCTCCACTAACACATATGGAGCCATCTTAATCTGGTCAGATAAATCCCTGCTGTGGCATGTGGTGTCAGAAGCTAGCAACAGTGCTTTTCCCACATGTCTGGGTGCACATCGCTTCCTTTTGAGATCTTTTCCTGTCCCTAATCTGTTGCTTGTGCAAAGACAATCACCTTGAAAATCCTGGCTCTCACTTTTTACATAGTGGTTTTGCAAATAATTCTAGTTTCCCTGCAATTTGGGGGGAAACGTCTTCCCACAGCTTTCCGTACTAGGAAATGTGGTAATGGGAAATAGGCAGGGGGACACAGAGCAAATGTGGAACCCGAAACTCCATCTAAAGACTGGTGCGCTTTCCAACACATGATCTATTCGTGTGCTTGTACAGTGTCCTGAAGATAAAATTCCTGAAAATTGATAGAAGGTGCCTTGCCTGAAAGAGTTTCCATTTTGCTTTTTACAGGTTCATAGAGGAGAAGTCTTCCTTTGAGTATGGACAGGTAAATCATGCTCTGGCTGCTGCTATGCGGACTCTAATCAAGGAATACATGATACTAATTACCCAGTTGGAACATCTTCAGAGACAGGGACTTCTGTCACTGCAGAAGCTCTGGTTTTATATCCAGCCCACAATGAGGACCCTGGAGATTCTTGCTTCGCTTGGTGAGTTTCAAAAATACAGTCATTACATTTTGACAGGTGCGTGACAGTGGCTTCTGAAAACTCTGCAGAGTAGCAATACAGAGAGGGCATATGTCATTTTAATTTTACGTTATATTAAAAAAGAAAGCCAAAGGGAATCGTACTTGTCAGAGCACTGCTCTTTTTTGAGGGTGGTGGGCTCTAGGGCTGAATCTGCCCTTCAGAGCTGTCATGAGGCAAGTCCATGCCTTTTACCTTCACAATCCATGCCCTTCGGATCAGTTGTTTCCACCACTGTTGTCTCTACTCAGCTTCTTTCCAAATGCCTCTCCAGCTATGTGTGGATGTATAACCACAAACCGATTCAACCAGAAGGAACCCCTGGAAGTTTCTAGTCCAGCCCCTTGCTCACAGCTACAGCAGGTTGCTCAGGGCCGTGTCCAGGCGAGTCTGGACAATCCCCAGCAGTGGAGATCCCGCACCATTCTGAGCCCTTTCCCATGACTTCACCACCCTTTTTGTGAACATTTCTTTCTGTATCTCCAACTGGAGTTGTCCTTCTTGTAACTTTTGCCCTTTTGATATTGTCACTGTGCTTCTCCAAGAGGAGTCTCATACCATCTCCTCTAGAACCATCCATTGGATAGTGAAGGAATGAGGTTCGACAACCCTCAGCTTCATCTTCTCTTCTCTTGGCTAACAAGCCCAGCTCCCTGAGGCTCTCCTTGTGTGCCCTGGGCACCAGCTCCCCCCATCTTATTAACTGGACTCTACTGGACTCTTCATTTTGTCATTCGCACTGGGGACCCCAAACTGAACGCAGTGTTCCAGGTGCAGCCTCACCAGTGCTGGGCAGAGGGGAATAATCGCTGGCAGTGCAGCCCTGGGTGCAGTTGGTGTTCATTGCTGTAAGGACACGCTGCCGACCCATGATCAGCTGGTTGTCCACCAGGACCCCCTGGTTGTTCTCTGCAGTGCTGCTCCTCAGCCAGCCAGTCCCAGCCTGTGCTGTTGAGGTTGTTGGTCACAGATGCAGTTACCTCAGTAATTTTAGTTAAACTCTTCGGTGTGAGAATACTTGTACGTTTCTCTCTACTCAACCCAGAGAATTTATCTGGATGTAAATATCTGTTCTGTTCACAATCTGGAATTGAGTGATCCCTCTTGGTATTCGTGTTTGCTGAAATTTTCAGTTTTTTGGAACACAGCAGTTAGCCAACTACATTAAGATTTATGTCAATCCAAAACTCACAACAGTACTGTATTCCTCTATCCATACATCTCTTTTGTGATGGCAAAGTACAAATTTCCCTATCAACCTACCTAAATCCTGGTGTTCGAGCTATATGCATGGCTACCTCAGTGTTACAGTTGAGAACAGAAGTGCTTTTGAGATCAGAGGTTTCTCAAGCGAGTCACTGAAGTGTGTGTTTCTTCCATTACCACCTGGAAAGTGGATCTCTGTGCCTCCTCAGTGTAGGAGGCTTTTGGACTCTAAGCCACCATGTACTTTGTGTCTACCTGAGTTCAGTTCTCCTCCCCTGGAGGGCTGGGTTTGGTTATTGCTATTTTACACTGTGGATCATTTGAGTTTTCATTTTAGGACATTTCAGGATGTAAGCTTTTGCTTGTTTGGTGGAATGGCCTTGCATCTAACAGCAGGGGTCTACAGCTGACATGGAGATCTGTGACTTAGGATGGTCAGCTAATCAACTGCTAACTTCATTAAGTTTAACAGCATAGCTTGTGCAATTAATCTGTGTCAGCTTTGTGTCTTATATCTATATTTTTAAATTTTAGCTACTTCTGTGGATAAAGGTGAGTGTATGGGAGGATCAACCCTGAGCTTACTCCATGACAAGACTTTCAATTACACGGGGGACAGCCAGGCCCAGGAGCTGTGCCTGTATTTAACCAAGGCAGCCAGTGTGCCTTATTTTGAAATTCTGGAAAAGTGGATATATCGAGGCATCATTAATGATCCATACAGGTAAAGAACAGTTAAGGAATGAAAATGAATGTAAAAGTTAAGAAATACTGTTCGGGTCTTTGGCTTCTACTTTTTTAGTGCACCTATCCCTCTGCTCTATAGAGTCTGCATAGCCTAGGGGCCTGGACCTGGCAGCAGTAGGTAGGCAAGGCAGCATTGCAAGGAAGGGGAGCTGCAAGAGAGTGTTTAACTACATTTCTTGTTTGATTCAGGGCTTATACAGTCAGAGACACTGTCACTTGCTTTATTTTTCCAGATTGAAAGAAATTATATGCAAAAGTCAATAGCACAACAGTTCAAATATGCAATCCACTCAAATTCCACCTTACCATGCCCGTCCCCCTTTAAATAGTCTCTGCTCACATCCTCATCCTCTTCACAACAGGGGTGAGCCCTCTTCTCATGGGGCACGAGTGTGATAACTCAGTGAATCTAGGTTAAATGTAGTCCACTGATATGCTAATCTGAGATGAGCTAACAGCACTCTCTGAAGTTTCTTGGCTTTTATAGAATCATTTGAAGCATTTTGCTGTCTTTAATAGTTTATGCAGCATTTCTGTTTCCCACATTTTCAGAATGCTAAGGGGGGGCAAAACTCAAGTTAAAATAGCTAAAATTAATGCTTTCCTGACGGTGAGAAGGCAGACAAAGGCCAGCTTCCTCACCTCTACACTGACTACCAAATAATGTTTAGACTTGGTTTGTGAACCCTGTAAAATTCTGTTTCTGTCATAATTGATTGCAGATTAGCAGAATCACTCTGCATAATGCTTCTCCTTTTACTATAAATACAGACTAGTTTCAGTTCTTGATTGGAATGCATTTTCATGAGACCTTATTTCTGATAGATCATATTACCAGTTTACAGGTCAAAAAAAGTAATCCTCATTGTACCACTTCCTGCTTCTAAACATCTGCTTTAACTGTTCAGTGAGTTCATGGTGGAGGAACATGAGCTGCAGAAGGAGAAGATTCAGGAGGACTATAATGACAAGTATTGGGATCAAAGATATACTGTTGTTCAGCAACAGATTCCCTCATTCTTGCAGAAAATGGCTGACAAAATACTAAGCACAGGTAGGTAAAGATATGCTTCTGATGTAGGAAGAATCTTGAGACAAGCATTGCTATTCTTTATCTAAAGATAAAGTAAATGTCATCATGCTTTGCCAGTTTATGGGGTTGTCTAGCTGAACTTTTCAGAGGAACAGAAGAATCAGATTTTAAAAGAACCCCAAATCCTGTAAGTAAAACAACACGTGGGAGGGAGTCCAGCAGCAAGGGGAGCTCTCTGTTGTACTGCTGTTTCATGGGTACAGTTTTCTAGCAGCTAGCTAGATGGAGCTAGACAACTGAGGTTTTACATATTGTGTTTTAATTTGGGTGTTTAAATGAAGCATGCAATCTGATTGCTGCCATTGTTCTTTTCCATAAGTAAAGAACCCTCCAAAAGCTACTTCTGAAGTGCAGCACCAGTTCTTCAGAGTTTCTGGCTATCTGCAGAGATGTTTTGCTACCACTGGGAAACAAAACCATCTCTAAAACTCTTCTTAAATGTGATACTGGGTGCCTAATTTAAAATTCTGTATCATCTTTTGAAAGATGAAAGGTCTTGAAAGGTGTCTGAATCCTTTCTAGCTTTCAGTAAGATTTAGTGTAAACATTTCACAGCATATCTTCCTCTTGAAGGTAGTGGTCTGAAAGTTTTCCTGTTGGATATACAGTAGGTATGAATATGGGATATTCTTTCTTTTTGCTTCTAGGGAAATATTTAAATGTTGTGCGAGAATGTGGACGGGATGTTACCTGCCCTGTGGCTAAAGAGGTCATCTATACTTTAAAAGAGCGAGCATATGTGGAACAAATAGAAAAAGCATATAACTATGCTAGCAAAGTTCTTCTGGATTTCCTAATGGAGGAGAAAGAGCTGGTGGCTCACCTAAGGTTTGATTTATTTTACTAAACAGATGTTAAATAGATTGGTTCTGATAGTGAGCATAAGGTTTTGAAGTTAGCGCTCTTTTCTTGGGATATTATTGATGTATTCTCTCGATTTCCATTAGAAAGATTGACCTGAAAAAATAAGATTTGGGTTTTTTCCTGAAGAAAAAAAAGAAAAGTGTATAATCATAGAAATGTTGGGTGGGAAGGATGTCTGGGGGTCTCTAGTCCAACTTCCTTGGAAGGCTGTTGCCAAAACTAGGTCAGGGCAGTTGTGGCTTTATCTAGCCCAATCCCAAAACCTGCCCTCAAGTATGGACGTCCCCCACCTCTCTCATGACTTGTCCCACAGCAGTATGTCACTTCCACCCAGGAAGGGAGTTTCCCAATATCATCTGGTATGATCAAGAAGAGTTTAAGTTGAACAAGAAATAGCTTGATATTAAGTATCTCACCAAATATATGCCATGGTTATTGTTCAGGCAAACACAGGTAATTGGGACAGAGTAAGTGTATTAGCCTCAAGTTTCAGTACCGGGTTTTTCTTAATATTGTCCTTTTTTTAAAGTTCATTTTAAACCTATATTTTGATTCTTGTAACACATTCAGCTGATAGCAAATGCAAGTGCATTCTAGCATGCAAACTCCAGCTTTCTTGTGCTAATCAAGCTTTTAGTTTTATTGCTATCTTCAGAAAACAGAAAAAACAGGAATCTTAACTATCCAGAAGACCAACACAGCAGCAAATAGTAGAAGAAATTGCAGCTGATAGCTGGTTGTAAGATAGTTTGTAATTGGGCTGAGACCTGGTACCAGAGGTTCTGCTTCAAACCAGTGACAGACTGTGAAAGAAAGTGGTCTGAGCTTCGTGGGACAAACCTGCCAAGTGACTTGCACAAGGAGATGCCAATTGGGAGATATAAGCTGGAGCAGTAATGGCAACTGAAGTGAATGTGCCTAGCAGGCCAGGTGGGATTGCTTTGGGCCTGCTTTATGCTAGGTCTGAAAAAGTTGTAGCCACAACAAAGGTGTCTGCTTCAGACCTGGGAACACTACATCTCCAGCTGAGAGAGGTTGTGGGAAGACCTGAAGATCCATGGTTCAGTCCTTTGAAACTGATATGTGCCTTCCTGTCCTGTGAAAACCACCAGAGAACATGCCTTGTTTCATGAAAGGTTATAAGAGCTGTCTGAAACCTGTCAGTTAAGGAGATTGTTCCTAGCCTTGCTAATGACTGTCATCCTTCCAAGCCTTCTTTGCTTAATAGGATTGTTCAAAAGACACTGGCTTCCAAAGCTCTGGTGGCACATGTCTTCTGTTGGGCCTGTCTGTCACAATGTAGTTTCGGGTTAAGGTGTTGCTCAGCCTCTCCAGCTGGGGTTGATGTCTGTGACCTCCTCATCTTCGAAACAGCCTCTCTGCTAGATCATTCTGCAGCTGTCCTGTGTGCATGTAATCTGCTGGGGTGCAAGGGCAGGGGCAGCTGGTTGAGGAGGAAGTTACTGAGCTTCCAGCGTGTATGTGCGCTTTGAGGGCTGATGTGGGATGGTTGTGATCAAACCCCAGGGACCTGTGACAGATAACCACTTCTCAGTTAAGCGGGAGTACTGACTCTCTCTCTCCAGCATCCCAGAAGTGTTGCTTGGAAGGGACCAACAACCTTGGTAGGTCTCTAGTTCAACCTTCTGCTTGAAGTGGGGTTGTCGCCAGCATTAGGTCAGGTTTTTATTTGGGTTTGCGCTCTAGGGTGTGTCAGCAGTAAATATCTCGCTCCTCTAACTGTTGTGTCCTCAGTTACCCGCTGACACTGTCGTGACTTCCTTATGACTGGGGGAGTTTTCTTGGTTCAAGAGAGTAATGACAATCAGGGAAACAGAGGGGCTGAGCATTGTCCCAAATTGACAGTGATCAGGAGTCTGCAGCCACGTTGTGTTAAGGCTGTGCTGGTCCTATTTTTGCTCTGAAAACTGCAGTTATCATGTGTGATCTTTAGCCAGGCACTAAGTTAATCCTCAAACTCTCCTCTGAGCTATTTCCAAGCTCCTAGCCCAGTGCAGTTAACTCTCCCTGGTGCCAAGTGAAAATTAAAGTTTATGCATTAGCAGAAGTCAATGCAAGTACCCGGAGTACTTAAAAAATCAGCACAGATACTTGTTCATTCAAAGGAGTCCAAGATTCTGCTCTGTATTGGCAACTGCCTCTTGGCTGGATCTGCACATCGTGGAGGTTGGAGTGTTGTTCAGGGTAGCAGTATAAGCCTTCGCCCAGCAATGTAGTGCATACTTTTTTTTTCTAAGGTGCATTTTTCAAGGAAAAAAAGAACAGCAACAGCCCTGATCTGACTGCACAAAAGCGTCCTGGCGGAGGTGGAAGGGAGGAGGGGACATGTATCAAAGACTAGTCTCCAGATGTGGAGTCTCCAAATATGGCTGTGTGTAGTGTATGAAGAGGAACATTTTGTGATTAAACCCAGTAGGCTGGCTGAATTGATTGGTTTTGTTCTTTTAGGCTTAATATGGATTAACTTAAGCTTTAAAAAACATGATCAATTGTCCCTCCATTTTCTTGAGCAGATCTATAAAACACTATTTCCTGATGGATCAAGGGGACTTTTTTGTTCACTTCATGGATCTCACGGAAGAGGAACTTAAGAAGCCTGTAGATGACATCATAACTACGAGGCTAGAGGCTCTGCTTGAATTAGCCCTGCGAATGAGCACAGCCAACACAGATCCTTTCAAGGACGATTTAAAGGTAAGAATGTATGTAAGCAGAAGATAAATGAATTTGAGCTGAAGGCCTTCCGTGATTTGGGAAGATCTGTGTGCCTGTAGGAACCTGCTGAATGTACAGTGAAGGAAGAGAGAACTGATGGCTGTCCTTCTGTAGACCTCTGGGTTAAGTCCTCTTTCATCCAGATTAGCAACTGGAAGTACCCACCCTGGACAAGGGGCTGCGTTTTCTTGCTGGCATCTGAACATGGAGAAGGTGCTTTTGGGTGGCCTCAGGATGAGGTGGAAGTAGTAGTATGTCTCTCATACTTAATCTCAGCTTGGGTGCTCACTTTGGAGTACAAGAAAATACCTAATTAGAAGTCCTGCCTATTAATGATTGTGTATTTTACAGATGTGAAGCAGCACAGAGGCTGTGCCTGGGGAGTGTGAGATCTGAATAGACCTTACAGAGGCTGAGGGCAAGGGGGAATGATCAGCAGAGTAGTATGTTGTATGCTGATTGTTAAATACTACAGTGACACTGCTCCGGTGTCTGCTGCAGTGCTGTCCGGATCATGTCATTCACTATTGCTTCCTAGGTGGTCTGATGACTTGAGAGTGACTCTAATAATTTGCACTTCTGCCACATATCTGTTGCTACGCAGTAGTTGTGAGTATCCTGGAGCTTCATTTTTTTCCTGCTTTTCCTTTATAGATTGATTTGATGCCTCATGACCTCATTACACAGCTCTTGAGAGTATTGGCCATAGAAACGAAACAGGAGAAGGCCATTATCAGTGCAGATCCCACAGAGCTCACTCTCAGTGGTCTGGAAGCATTTTCCTTTGACTACATTGTTAAGTGGCCTCTGTCCCTTATTATAAACAGGTAAAGTATCAATCCACTGAAGGAAAAAAAAGACAGAAGCTTTTGCATTGAGGTTGAAACACATTTCCACACAGCAAAATACTGGAAAGCCTGTATCCTTAAAGTGATGTTTCAAGTTGCTGACTAGTATGGAATCCTTTGGGGTTGTTGAGCCCTGCTTGCTCCACTTGTAGGCTATGGAATATGGATTGTATCTTCAGTAGAGCCCTACTAGACCATGTCTAAGGCATGCTTGGAAAGTCAAGCTTTCATTTTAAATGGTGGGAAGACACAGATCAAAGGATGCTTTCTCAGCCTGGTCCCTGCTATTACTTGTGACTGGTCACCCAGTTTTCATTTGTCCATGGCTTTCTGAAGTATTTGCCCTGAGAACATGAACTCTGACAAGAGGGTTTCCATGCAAGAATTAAGCATTTCTCAAATGTGGAGAGCAGAACAAAATGCATTTTCTGGTATCCCTGGTTGCGAACTAGAAGGATACAGGCTGTTGCTAGAATTACTATAGCAAGCTATTTTGCATTTAATTGAGTTATGAGGGACAGGATGGTTCATTTTTCTGCAGGGATTTGCCCCCTGTTTCCCTTGAGAAATACTGGCAGACCTGCTACTGTGAGCCAAGGCAAGTAGGACAAGCAGTGTTAACATGAACAGGGTGACAGATGTTGAATTGTTAAATGCCAACAATTAGTTTGTCCCTTAATTTCCCCTCTAAAAATCCACTTGACACAGTGGGACTTTATTAATGATGTGATGCTTTTGAAATTATGTCTTTTTCTTTCAAATTAAGTGTATTAGCTCTGATGGTAGCTGATGGAAGTGAAAATACTATTTGGTAAGGTTCCATGAACTGTATCGACTGGAGCTCTGTAGACACCTACACCAAAGTGTCTGAATGCAGACCTGAATCCAGTCCCTGAAGCTATAAAAAAGCATACCCATCTGCTTCTGACAGTGCATTGCTGATGGGGTAATGCTGCCTGTAGCTTGGTTACAGCTTTTTCTTCATCTTTTTTGGAGAATCCTGGTGAATTGTTTTGGTGATCATAGCAGTCTTAGTGCAGTGGGTACATGACCGCAGGCTTTCAGCCCTCTGTCCCAGCATCTATGTGAGTGACCTTTCTGCAGGTAGCTCTAGGGAATTGAAGAAGGAGGCTGGTGATGTACCCACTGGCAGGAAACATGGAGGAGGAACTCCTTGGAGAGAAATTCTTTGGGATGACAACAAATATGATTTTTTTTTCTTTGTTTCAGTGCGGATCTGTGTGCGTCCTGAAGGCGTAAGGAACATATTGTGTAAAGTCTCTTTGCCTTTGAGCAGCCTCAGCCTTCACAGCTTAGTCTGTCAGTCAGAACAGGGCTTAATCTGAATGGGTTTCTCCTTTCTTTCCAGGAAAGCACTGACAAGATACCAGATGCTTTTCAGACACATGTTCTATTGCAAACATGTGGAAAGACAGTTGTGCAATGTTTGGATCAGCAATAAGACGGCCAAGCAATTCTCCCTACATTCAGCTAAGTGGTATGGCCTTTTTGTTTGCTGGATCAGATCTGAAGTTTTGGGTTTTCTTCTTGCTAGTGAGATATGTCGTGACATGGATCAGATCATTTTGACAGGAAAAAGATCCTTACAAATTTCTTACAGGCTGAGAGAGGTCAAAATATAACAATTTAGGTTTCAGTAGGAAGTGTCTGCTCAATAATCTTTGTGCTGCTTGGCTCATTCCTCTTTGTTGGCATGAAGTTTTGGAAAGGAAGAGATGGTCTTTACGGTTAGCTCATTATACACTGAACAGTTACAGCAGAGGACATCTGTGCATATACTGTCTTGGTTGCTACTTTAGCATCAGCAAGATTAGTAAGGACCCCAGTAGTTTAAAAGCAACATTCTTTTCTTCTGGCCAGACCACTAGCAAGGACTCATGACCTTCACACAGCTTGGCTAATGTTTGGGGTTTTGGTGTGATACTAATTGAATGAGGTAAAATTGGTGGGATGTTTTCCCAGGAAGTCATTCTATCTTGTTCCATCTGTGAGGGTAGATTTTCGTCTTTGGATCTGCACCCCAGGCGCTGGAGGTGCCTATTTGGAGAGCGAGGCAGACCCCAGCATTGCGGGTAGTACCTTCTGCCTTGCCAATGAGCACTTTCTGGTGACAAGGTACCCTCGGCTGCCTTGGCGCTGACCTCAGCCATCATGACGGTAGCTCTGGTTCTGTAATTGTAGAGGTATTAGTGGAAGAGACCTGTGAAGGTCTCTAGTCCAACCTCCAGCTCACAGGACAACTGTGATCAGCAGAGGACAGGACAGTCATGGTTGAAAACCCCTAGGGTGGGTATCCCCCACATCTCCAGTGACCTGTCCCAGTTTGCTGAAGTCAGTTCTTAGTTTGCCATCACAGAGCCTGCATAAATTAACATTGAAAGAACCTCTATATAATCCTACCATTCTATTTTAAAGGTGAAATTGCATTAAATACCCCAGGTAGCAGGTGATTTGATTAAATATTTGGATCCCCTGAACATATTGATGCAAGGCATAGAATACTTTTTTCCCAATAAGGCTGGAAAGAAACATGAACCATTTATCTTGTTAAATTTTGCTCTGCTAACGAATGCGTGTCTCACTCGATAGCTACACTAGTAAATTTGCTTTAATATTTAATATTAAAATTTCAGTTGAATATAAGCAAATATTCAAAGTAATTGTCCAGTCTATAACAGGTTCAAACCTCTGACTCTACTAATTGAGGCAAAGGCATTTGAATATGTGGAAAATAATCAGAAGTGGTTTGCATTAACTTTATAATCCCTTCCACACTGCAGCAGTGAATTTGCTAGGACAGAAATATTTAGCTCTGCTTGACTGTGCAAGCCTGGTGATAGTTCTTCGTGGCATTTGCTAGCTCTAAGATGTGTGGGTGTGATTTCTCCCCTAGGTTTGCTGGTGCTTTCACACTGCGGCAGCGGATGCTGAATTTTGTACAGAATATCCAGTATTACATGATGTTTGAAGTGATGGAGCCAACATGGCACATTCTTGAGAAGAACTTGAAGCTGGTGAGTGTATGTGCTTGAGAGAAGTTGGAATGGAAGTCTTAAGTTAACAAATTTAATAGAGGGGAAAAATGCCTATTACTGCAGGTGTCTGTTAAACATTTTGCTGGAGGCACTTAAAGTATCTGGGAACTGTTGTTCTTATCACACTGCAAAGGGTGCTGCTGTTCTACATCACCTTTCTGCTTTATTAGTCACACATCCTTTCTCTCTGATGCATCCTTCTATCTATGCCAAGCTCATACTCTGCACCCTGTTTTGTAAAGGTGGTGTTCTGCTGAACATCGCCTTACACAGAAGAAGGAAAACTATGGAAAAGGAAGAAGAATGCAGGGTGCAAAGATCATAAACTGGTCCAGATATCTTCAGCTGATTCCTTGGCTGACTTATAGTGCTCTTAAAAGCCAAGTCTGTGCTTTCTCTTTCATGAAGCTGCCAAGACTGGCATGTTAGGACTATCTGCTATAAAATAGGGCCTTCCTTGTTCAGGTGACTATTCCGTATGTGTATTTCCACTGCAGGTGGGTAAGGCTGGAGAAATTTTCCCCTCCGGTGGTATCTGGGAGAGGCTAAGCTCACTTCCCACTGGTTTTTATGCCTGATGAGGGGGTATCTGGGCAAAGCATGCCTGGCATCGTTTTGATTCCTTTCACGGAGATGTAATGTTCTGACCTGCGGGATTTTCCAGGTGTGTTGCAGAATATTTCTGGCACTAATCCAAGTCAGTGACTTCTCTAGAAATTAACTCTTTGCCCTAACAAAACCTGCAAGAATCAGTTTTTATCTCCTGATGGGCATGTGAGATGCCTTTATTATTTCACAGAGGAATACATTCTCAGATAACGTCCCACCTGCCTGTTTTAAACCAAGAATGAGAAGTCGTTGGGAGCTTACCTTTCAGAACAGGCTGTTCAAGAAGCCCATAAAGGTCTTCTCATGCCTGGCTTCATTCACATCAGATTTTTTGGTTCCATCCTTAACAACAGAGGAAAAAACCTGTCACCAACAGATCAAGGGCTATTCTCTCTCTAGAGCAAACCCTTCTCTCCCTTCCATTTTTTACCTGACTGGTAAAGATCTACACTGTCGGGGCATACAGAACTGTGGAAGTTCATTAGACAAGTGAAGTATGGTGCCTGAGTACTGGCGGATCAAGTGAAAGCCACAGCAATGCTGTAAATACCTATTGTCTTCCTTGCCATCAGCCTGGGCCCAGCCCATAGCTTCTTCGTTGCCTAGGAACATGTGCTGGAACCAGGGCACTGGATGCCTCAGCTCTCAGCACCAGTGGACCTGCCTGGCTTCTTCTGGTTTCTGGCATACAAACAACTCTGTGGGCGGAAAAAGAGAGCAGAGATAGCATCTTAGGTTACTTCTGTACTGCTGCCTAAAACAAAGGCAGAGACATAGGCTGTCTGCTCCATATTACATAGCAAATGTCTCCACTGGGTCCTATGTGGTCCTAACATACAATCATTTTGTGTTCTTCTAGTTTCAAGTGTTTGCAGCAGTCTGGGGAGGGCTGTATTGTAGCTGTTTTCATAACATGAAACTGCAGGGAAGTGTTGCGTGGGCTGGGGTATGTCGTGAGAGTCTGTGAAAGCGCTCGAGGGTGCAAAGCTTGGTGGAGTAGTGTTGGAGGGCTTTGCCAAGGGAGGGAGTCTGACCTGCTGCCACCTCCTCCATGCCAGCAGACAACTTGAGAAGGCCATTAGAAAGTGCTATCCCTGAGCTTTGTATGACAGTTGCCTTGACATATGGCACTTGGCACAGGCAAGGGCTGTGCCAGGCAGTGAACTTGTGTTTAATTAGAGCAGAGGATCAGTGATCCATTCGTCAAGGGTGCTTATTTTGCAGCATAACCTTTGTGATGGCTGTAGTCATTTTCCTTATCCCAAGGGACACTGCGTTCCTCATGGTCCTTCTGAGTTTCGTTACCCACTGTGGTGCTGCTGTGTTGGGGCTGGTGTTAGGGTGCCCCAGCTACTGTGAGGAAACAGGAGGCAAATGTACATCACCTTTTTATTCTTTCCTCTGGTAGTCATCCTGTGATCAGATGCTTTTGGGTTGCACATCTTTTTCCTCTTACACCATGAAAAACATTTATCTGATGTACCAAACAGCTAAACACTCCTTCTGGAATCTGCATTAAGCCACAGCAGCTCTTTTGGCAGCTCTCTGATGAGCCTTGTGAATCTTCAACATCAGCTGACCCCGTCTTAGTTTCTACTGTGTATTGGGGAATTTTTCTGGGGTCAGCTAACCAACATTTTTTGATGCCATGTCATCCTTTTTCCTAGAGAATTCACAGGAGGTATCAGGTCTAGGATTGTGAGCATCTCCGCATATTCTTGGAAAGGGCTTCTGGAGAAGAAGAGGTTATATGTCAAGCTCCTGGATGATCTGAGAGAAGTGTACTTGCTTCTTAATTTTGTTGTAAGTTTAGGTTTGCAAAATTTAATACTCAGTTTACTTTACTGGCATTGAGGCACTTGAAAAGTTATCCTGTCCCAGGTTCTTCTAAACTGATTTCAGTCTCTGCTGATTCTAGATGTCCTAGAAGGGACTGTTAAACACAGTAGGCGTGCGGTCTGTATTGATGGCATCCACTATTTGGAAGAGACAATCTCCTGATTCCAGAGTTTTTGCAAAGACTTTATGTCTGAAGATCCCTCTCTGCTTTGGCTCTCAGCCATTGAGTTTCTCTACTCCTTCAGAGATATAGCGGTGTTGAAGCATTTTTATTTCAGTTCCAAAAAGAAATTTGCCAATTTATACTGTTTCTCGGAGGAGCCCATTCCCAAGAAACCTTTTTGATAGCCCAAGCAGGCAGAATTTTTCCCTTCCTATGGAACATCTCTGAGCCTCTTTAGCCTGCCAGAGATGTTGAGGTAGCAGGAATAAAGTGACTTTGCTGGCACTGGGGAAGGGTGTTTCCATGGCTGTATGTCAAGGAGATCTGTCCATACGTTCACCATATGCTGCTTCATTTCTGAAACCTTGAGGGCTGCTGCAGTGTTTTGTAGAGCATTTCCACCATTGCTCTGTACATGAAGGGCTTCTCCAAGTAATAGTGCAGTAACAAAGACTCAAAGCTGCCTGTGATGTGAATAGGTACACAAGTCATCACTGGAAACCGAGAAAGTTTTTTGGCAAGTTACCAAAGTCTTTGAGACATAATCCAAATGTATGTTTGCCTCCCATCCTCATCAGCGTCCTTGAAGGCTTTTAAATCTCTGGGAGATGGAGCATGCCCTCTACCAGTGCTGGGGCAGGAAAAGTCTGGCTCTAGGCAGTGTTGTGATATGGGCACCTGTGAGTCAAACAACTCAATGCTGCCAGCTAAAGAAGCTGTTTCAGTAACCACTTTGTTACGCAGTCTTGTAAAAGAGCCGCTTACCAGGGATGACATATCCCCAGCTACTGGGTAAAATCTTCCTTGATTTAAATAAAAGCATCATTTATTTCCAAACAGAGGATGCAGAACTGGCTCTTTAACATCTGTAACCTGCAGGCTGGGGTAGTTTTTTCCTTTCATTTGCATTATAGGAGGGAAAAGGATGATCCTGACTGGTCCCATGTAGTGCCTTACGTTGTTTTTTTGTCAGACTTCTCTCTTGTGCATTTCCACTTGAAGTTAAGGTGCTTTCTTCCTAAAAATATAACTAGTATCTTCACCTTCAAAACATCACTGTCTTCATCAACACAACTAGCATCTTTATTGCATCAGAGAGCAGCATTTATCCCTGTCCTGTACTAGTTGTTTAAAAGGTTATGGAGGAGTTTTCTGGCTTGATCCTGGTGGAGTGGTGCGGATACTTTGGCAGTTTTAGTCCTATGGTTCTTTCCTAGCTTGACTTGTGCTCTCAGTTTCAGCACATCCCATAATTGTACAGAGTGAGAGGGGCTTTCTAATCTGTCATTTAAAACTCAAGACTGAAACAGCCCACTGAAGTAGCAGAGCTGGACAAAAATCTTACAGAATCCTTGCAACACTGCATGTCTCAGTTCCTTATTGTGCTCCTAAAACACATTTCTGAATAACCTGTATGTTTTAAGCCTTGAAAACTTACTGACATTTAAGGTTCTTTGATTTATTTTCCTCTTTTCAACTTATTGTAGCTGACTTTACTGAGATTGTGAAGGTGGGAGTGGGCATGACAAGCAGATTTAAAAGCAAAGGAAGTGCATGTTCATAAAGCACATAACTCCATCCTGAGCCTCCTTTCCAGTCGAGGGTTTTTATGATTAAACGAAGCATAATTTGATTGAGAAGTTGATGTGACAAATCATAGGTAAAAAGCCGGTGAAGGGCTGTTGAATGCAGTAATGCAAATACAGTCTCCACCCCAGGATGTTTCTTGAAGCTGGAAGGTACATGAGAAGTATCTGAACATGCCCTCGAGCATGTCTGAGAGGTCACTGTCAGAGGCAGGATGCTGGGTTAGAGCTTTGGTCTGGTGCAGCACAGCAGTCCTGGTTTGGTTTTTCATTACTGTGCTATCCTGCCACAGGCATCTAATATTGATGATGTCCTGAGCCACCACACAAGCTTCCTGGATAACTGCTTGAAGGACTGCATGCTAACCAACCCGGAGCTGCTGAAGATCTTCTCCAAGCTGATGTCTGTCTGTGTCATGTTTACAAACTGCATGCAGGTATGTACAGCCTCACCGTATTGACCATGCCACTGCCAGCTGCTTTGGGTGCCAGACAGCTATGACAGTCCTTTTTTTCAACTCAACCCCTCTTGTCCTCGATGCACGTGGAAGAGCCTCTGTTCCTCCTGCCAGCAGGCTTTAGAGCTTGACTGCTCAGACCCTCATCCTTTCTCCCAGATGGCTTCTGTGGCTTTTCCCTCCACAAAATTCTTTATGCTTTTCTTTTTCGGTGTTGGCATCAGCCTCATATGAACTGAATTACCTCTCTTCAGCCAGTCCCGCAGCAGAATCTGAGGTGTAAGTGGTAAGGCTCTGTAGTTTTTAGCATGCTATTTTGAGGGTCAAGTGAGGACTGGTGATTGGACCCGTGGAGACTGATCTCCGTGAACACACTCTAGCCAGCATCTCAGGGAGCCCATAGCTTTAAAAAAACCCTACCTTCCTTTGGGTTTAGGGAGCTTTGTGTATTAACATTGTAAATTTAATCTCGGAGTTAGCTTTCATGGGAGTTAGCTAGCTACAGGGCTAGTAGAACTGAGCCAGCCTCATGCTTTGCCATAATTGAAAAAATGGAATCTAACCGTTTCCCCAACCCTCTGCCCTTCCAAGAGGTTCACCCAGAGCATGAAGCTGGATAATGAGATGGACCGGCTCACCTTAGAGCACGGCACAATGCTGGGCCCACCAACAGAGGAGGAGCGTGCTGAAGAGACTGCGAAGAAGAAGCTGACTAACAAGGTGGGACACAGGATGGACAGCTGAGCCCTTTCCTCTGTGAATGCCGCCAGGGCTGCAGTCTGGTCAGGGTGACTGTCCTACCTCTTGCAGGTAGACCTTCCTAGTTTCTAGAGCACCCAGAATCTTTGCAGGCATTTTTGAGGGTAGTGTGAAGCGCTGATGGTGTTCTCAAAGTCTGCTTTGAAGACCCTGTCTCCCTCAGCAGTCCCTGCACTTGTTTTTAAGTTCTTAGTTGTATTTTCAGCTGTGCAGTGGGTACCCACATACAGGCTTTCTGCAACTCAAGAACTTTCTTCTTTCCAGAACTAGCATTTTGTGATGGATGAAGCAATAAACTGTCAGGTGTGACTCTGCAGCCCATCCCTTTCACATCTGGGGTATTTGTCTTGTCCACATTTCTCCATCGATGCACATGTACTAAGCGATTTGTTTGGCATGCTCTGCTGTTAGCAGGCTGCCCCTGTCCTGCTGAAACCCCCTCTCTGGCACTCAGCCAGTAGAGTCCATCACACTGCAAGGCAGAGTGCTCCAGAGGTTACAGCCTGTCATAGGCAACACTCACTTTCTGCTTCCTGGCTTTTCCTCCTGCCTGAAAATAAATAATGACAACATATATTTGAGGATAACTCAACTGGGATCTACTCGGGTTCTCCCAGATAGGCACAGCAAGGTTTTTAACTACCAAGGACCTTGCAACTGTTTTGAAAGTTTTATTTTAGTGACTGAGCAATTGTTAAGTTTTATGGCATTATTTTTGAGCAGGTTAGGAAATAGGGAAGGAATAATTGCATCTCTTTGGCAAGTGCGAATCAGCAAACACATAGGGCCACTATGCGTTTGTCTTGATAGCTTTTAGCAGAACATGCTGACAACCTCCACCTGACATCTGGCTTCGAAGCAACGATCAACAAGTTTGATAGCAATTTCTCAACACATCTGCTGGACCTGTTGGACAAACTGAGCGTTTACAGCACCAATGACTGTGAGCACAGCATGCTCAACATCATCTACAGGTGAGCCAGTAGTTTTCTCTCTGTAACTTCCCCTCTTGTGGTTCTCAAATTCAGCTCAGGAAGAATAATTGCTGTTTATAACTGTGCATGTCTGCCCCATCAATGAAAACAATGAAATCACAATAAATATTGCTTTGCATTTCAACCCAAGGCTTCAAAAAAAGAACCACATTCCTTTGAATTATGTGAAATTTGTCTATTAATGTTGTAAATGTAATGCAAGTGTTAGTTTTCTTGGGGATTATCTCACTGGGTAGACAGTGAATAAGCTGATTCCTGCATACAGTGTAAGTATTCCAAGATGAGAAAACCATGCAAGGGATTGATCATAAGTGGCTATTTTGTTTTAAGTTCGTATCTTGTATTTATTGAAATAAGCATCCCTTAATATGTTTTTATTGTGGTCTCACCCATACTTCCTACTTCTTAGAAATCAAAATTCCTCAGTAATACCTAAAAGGCAGGTACACAAAATACACTACAGGAAAAAGAGAGAGATAAGGAGATTAGGTTTTGCTGCTAGGTTTATAACCTCTGTGTTTGTTTTTCAGTAAAATGACATGCATGAGGCCTTCTTTGGAATGATTAACATTTGCTTTTGCTATGAGAGTCATACATACTAGTGTTGCTGAGCTTTTTAAGATCTGTGTTATAGATTGCGGTAGCATGGAGGGACCTGCCCTGGTACTTCTAGCTTTGAGGAACCACAGATAATGCTCTAGGAGCATTACCCGGAGTTGAGCACATGCGCTATGAAAGCAGAACGCTTCTTGCTCTGATCCTGCTATCACACTTTAGGAGCAAAACAGAAATAACTGCAACAATGGAGTTTGCTGCTGGGAGCAGCTTTTAGTGTTTGTGACTGGAATGTGTTTTTCAAGAGTTAAGCACCCATGAAACCTAGCAGCCTGCAGATTGGAAATGTTCAGCTGAGGCATGCGTATAACCACAGAATAAGAAGGCAAGCGAGGGTCAGGAGTTGACATCTCTTAATTCAGAGAGTCACCTCAGTAGAAGTCACATGTAAGAGCTGCTGCGCACCATCCGCCTCACACCTGGCAAAGACTGTGACACTTCAGAAATGCTGCTTGCAGACTGTTAGGCACATGTGAAAACCAATTCATTTTTACAGTGACTTATTTTTTCCAGTGAAGAGGCAGGATATATATTGCATATAGGCATAATTTTAAGAGGCTAGGATTTTCCTGAATATAAAATATTTAAACACAACACTTTTTTAAGTGCTTGTTCTGTGTTTTTAAGTCTTAATAGACACATTTGCACTGTTACGGTGTGTGAGAGCCTAGAAAACTTGAGACTTACCTTCTTTGTCGTTGCTGTCAGCTAGGGGACAGAAAACAAAGCCATCCTAAACATCCATTAGTTTCTTCGTGCTGTCTGTAAGGCCATGTGTAGCCTTATTTTCATGTGTAAGCAATTGTAAACAGCTCTTACAGGACTAGGCAGAAATTAAGGTCATTTTTAGGTGTTGTTTCCTTTCATCTGTTTCCGAGGAAAGCCCTTGGTTTACTTCTACTCCCTACTTTTAAGAATGTTATTCATCTAAAGTTGTAATGCTTTTCAAGAGTAGATATGCTAGGATCAGTTGTCAGTGATACGTAATTTTGTTCATAAATGTGCCTGATAACTGGTTAATCACATACATTTTCTTTCTTCCCTTGGTGCTGTAGGGTTTCATGCCACAGGAAACCCACAGCCCCTTTGATATTTAGTGCAGAACAGGGTAGATCCTTATTTAGTTCTTTTTAACCACATAGGACTAAAGGGTACTTTGAGCTTTCTCCTAACTGTGCTTTGTCCTCTGTTTTGTTTTGTTTAAGTGTAGTCTTATTGCTCCTCTGCTTTGTTTGGTCGGTCTTTGTGAACTGTACTTTTTGTTGGTTGTTCTCATCCTTTAACTTAATCTTCAGGAAAACCATAAGAATATTAACCTGCAACCATTAAGTTCTGTTTGCTGCCCTTCTGTACCAGATGTCTTTTATGGACAGCTGACAACCCTTACACCTCTGTTGAGATGTGCTACACCTGAAAACAGAGAGAGAAAAGGTTTCAGGAATGTTTTTTTGAAGCAGGTTGTCCCCTTCTCATGCCCTGTCTCTTGAAGCTTTCATTGTCCTTTTCTAACAGCATCTGACAGGGCTGTCTGGGATTCCTGGTACCAACCTTTGCAAACACTGTTTTGTGAAGTATTCCAGCAGGAGACTGGGCTTCCAGTTATCTTTTATTTCTGAGAACTTCTTGACCAGCAACTACCATGCATTTACACAGCCCCTGGCTTCCTGTGTTAGCATCTGCTGCTCTATCTGAGATGTGGTCACACAGCTGAGACCAAGGTTGAACAGTAAAACCTGTCATCCCTGTTACCATGGGTGCTTCCAGGAGTGGAGTCTAGCCCACCAGCTCCCACAACACTGTAGAGAATTACATGTCTTGTCTTCTTCCTTGTAGGAATGTATTCCTTATTTAAGGAGGACAGGGATGCTCACAGGCATCTGAAAGGAAGTACAGTGCCACAGGACTGCTTGCTGCTCTGAACTCTCCTGCTTCTATTCCCTGTCAGGGTAGCAGCTTATCTTCCTACCACCAGAACTGCCCTTGTTGGTTGATACTCAGTCCCTGAAATGGGAAGGTAGGTGAGGACCCCTTCTCCACAGTCCTAATAACTCTTGATTCACTCCATCTCTGAAGTGACCAGAGTCAGAGGTCTCCTTCTCATCTTGGAAATTCTTCAAAGACTTTTTTTGTGGCTGTGAGTGGAGGCCCCAACTGTACAAGTGATTGCTGTTCCTTTCAGGACTAACCAGGACAGTTAAGTCTCTGCAAATCCTTTTAGGAAATGATGATGCAGCTTATCAAGGCCTTCTGGACATTTTATGTCAGCCTTCATCTGCCTGGGCATCACTGTTTATCATCATTGGACTGTTGTAGATTGCAGGCAGGATCCATCTGTAGAAAAATTGACAGGCCAAAGGGATTAAGCTCTTACACTCCCCTCACTGCCATCACTCCTAGGTGTCACAGTAGCATCCAGAGTCAGGCTAGATTCAGGGATCAAGACCACAAGCAGTTGAGTCATCCAGGCAAGAAAATTTACTCTTTCTCAGTGCTCCAGCCCTGCCTCCTTTATCAGCCCTGCCTCCTTCTTTATCAAGGGCTTACATTTTTATCATTACCAGTACAAGTTCTAACAGACAGGCTTTTTAATGATGCTCCATCCAGGAGATCTTAATGGGAACTAACTCTATGATCCAGGTGCTTGGACATCATTGCGGGTGGCACAGGGCATGGCCAACACAGTGTTGAAGACCCAAGTTGCCTGCTCTTTTAATAGAAAAGCATCATGACCCCACAGTTCTTGAGTCTTGTAAAGAACATGTGGAGATCGTCCCATTGGTGGGATCACCCAGCTCAGTCCAAGGCTGGAGTATGTTCTCAGCTTACTCATGAAGTCAACAATGTCATGTCCTCAACCAGTCTATACACCATGCAACAGCAGAAGTCCTGTGGCCTTCCATCACACTTTTATAACGTGTGATGCCAGACATTGATATAAGGCCTTTTCTGGCAGTAGCTCAGGTGGTGTCCTCCTTCCAGCACTGCTCCTACACTTAGCATCAGAGGTTCCCCTCTTTTATCATTGCATCCCCACCCTTGTGTCAACTTTATGCTTCTACCAGGATGGTGGGATGAGCTGATGCTGCACCATGGAGACTGGCTGTGTATCTTGTTCAGTTGTCCGTGGTCCATGGCGCCATGACCAGGAGCTATCTTCCGCCAGATGCCTTTGTGTTTCACAGACTGCACACGAGCATTAGCTGTGCCAGGAGGTGACTCCTGAGCTGTGGAAGCTCTGGAGCCCGTTCTTCCAAATATGGAGAGGTTGGTTTTTACAACGAGTACATCCTGCTTCAGGAGAAAGGAGAAGTATGGTGATTCAGGCGGGTTGCGAGAAAACAAAATGCTTCTGTTAGCAGTTTGCATTGAGGATGATGACCTAAGCTGTGTGCCCCCCTGGTATTTCCACGCCCCAGTTCTGTTCAAGGGCTGCAGAGGAAATACTCGGTCTTTATGCCAATAGGACTGTCATCTCTATCAAGTCCCCCAGTTTGGACTGTCTGGGGCCATGTGAGCCTTCACCAAGATGTTGGACATAGCTGGACCTTTACTGACAAACCAGATGTCCCTCCTTAACTGAAATACTGCGTGTTAACAGGCCATGCAACAGAACCTGTCTTTCCATTTCTAC
The DNA here is from genome assembly GCF_000737465.1 of Haliaeetus leucocephalus. Classification (NCBI taxonomy): domain Eukaryota; kingdom Metazoa; phylum Chordata; class Aves; order Accipitriformes; family Accipitridae; genus Haliaeetus; species Haliaeetus leucocephalus. Next base: position 30,003 of record NW_010972727.1, read on the forward strand.
AGGCTGCTCAGTATAAAAGAGTGGAAGTCCCACGATGAATGCCCAGACATGACATTTAGCTCTCATTCAGTCTGTAGAGATTATTGGATCGAGTCCTGGACTCTATGGCAACAGGAACCCAAGAACCAGAGTGGAGATGGTTGCCATCTGAAATAACATATTTGACAGAGAGATGGAAGAGTTTTTAAGACATACCAGTATTTTCCTATAAATGATAACCTTTTTATATGACTGCTTTTCAAGGGTGGTAGTCAACATGTAAGATAGATAACAAAATATCCCTTTTATTCATAATTCTGGTACTGTGCTTTTATTTATTTGATCCTGGTTAATATTTATTCAGTTTACAGTACTGAGTAGCTGAGGCACAACCATCGTATTTGTAGCACCAAACAACAGAAGATGGAGATCCAGAGGGCTTTCTTCAAAGTGGGGAAGCTCACACATAACTCACACATCTTCAGTGTGCTGAAGTCCTGCTCAGGTGCCTTGGCTCCATCAGTAGCAGTGCTGACAGAGGGTTGGCAATGGCAGAAAATCTCCGGAGTCACTCCTTCACATCCCAGTAGTGAAAAGGAGAAGAATTACAGCATAGAGGACTTTGTCAGAAGGATTACTTGAAACCAAATACTTAGAAATCTTAGGCATCAAGTGCTGTTAGCATTCATCAGATATCCTTCCTTTACCAGTTCAGAGGAAACGGCAATGGTTGAGCTTAGCATAAGACCAGTAGGATGTATGAGATGATGCAAACCCCAGAAAAAAAATTCCCAGCCACAAAACAGGAAACTGAAAGTGTAAGCAGAGTTTGCAGAAGCATCACGCAAATCCTTAAGAGACAGTTACAAAGATCATTTAACCCTAAAAACATAGCTGAAAGGGAAGCAAATCAAAATCTGCAATTCAAGAATTTTGCAATAAAGCAACTTTAGAAATGGAACAGATCCTCAAAGCAAGGATGTAAATGAGTCCTGGCTTTATATTGGAATCAAAGTTTGGTAAATATGCTCTCCTCAGTGTCAGGTTTCCTTTGTACAACACTTAAAGGATGAAAGAGATGTAAGCTTTTCAACCAGGAGAGAGCAACAGATAAATTCCATCTGTCAAGCCTCTGTTTTCTGCAGTCACCAAAAAATGTCAAGGAACAATTTGTTGCCGTTTGTGTAAGGTTGTTAAGCAACATGAAACTCAAATATTGTGCCCATTCATTTAGTATTGGAGCAACTTAATTTGAGAAATGTAGAGAGTAACTTTTGTGTGATTCACAGGCTTATATTGACTATTGCTTGGTGTTCCCAGGGCACACGTTTTTAAGAGCAGCACGTCTTAGTTGGCTTCGTAGTGCAGAGATCTGCCTAAGGAAGGTCACAGCAGGTGTGGAGCTGGGTGGCTTTCTGGCATCATTTGGATTATCAAGGAGACAGGATTATGATATCACTGATGTTGCCTGCTTTGGAGGGCCGTTTACAAGTATCAGCAGTACTTGTGCTTTTGGCTGAGCATCTTCTCATCTTCTTGAATTGTGAATCTGTTCGAAGCATACTTGTGTTAGCAAGGAGGTGGTGATAATGGAAACTGCAACATGTCATGGTAGTTACAGTGGATAATATGGTGGATTTCATATGGGAATTAATACCAGAGTTCAATGGTGGTGAACTCTGGTATTAAGGAGTGGTGGGAAGTGGCCAGGAAGGTGTGGAGGTTTGAGGAGCCCTCACCCCTGGTGCCTTGTCCCCGAGTGACAGGTCGCCAGGTTTGTGTGGTCAAGCTGTAGTTCTGGAGAAGAAGCTATTAGCAATTGGTCCTTCCTGGTGTATTTTATACATGTGTAAAGAACAGGTGAAATTTAGCCTGTTGTCAAGGGATGAGCACAGAAGAGGTGTGACCGACAACCCCTGTGGCACAGTGCAGACATCCCCATCTTGCTCTGAACAAGCTGCTATGTCTACCCAGCCTGAGGCAGTCCCGTGCAGGGATGGCAGGTCCAGAGCTCGTGGCAGTGTGGCCCCGTTCAGCTGATGCCCTGGGAGAGGTTTCTCATCCAGGAGCCGTGGTTGGGTAAGAGGAAGGCAGTGCTTGGTGGGGTGGGCAAGGGGGAGTGGCGGCTGCTTGAGAGGTCTGTGCTGCGGCGCAGACCCCTTTGCTGCACAGGCAAGCATCCCCCCTTCTTCCCGCAGTGAGACTTGCTTTGCTTTGCTTCACACCCCTCATTTCAACAAACTTTGTCCTAAAATTCATCTGACCCCATAAAAGAGTTTACATATTTTTAGATCCTCTTGCTGCCTTCAAGCGCCTCGATGAGCACCTGTGCTGCGGCACTTGCAGCACCAAGCTCTCAGGGGCCGTTGGCAGTGTGTTCGGCTTGCTGCATGCTGCTCTTGGGCAGTGTTGAGCCAGCAGGCTGCCAAAACTTCTGGGTTTTTTGTCTCTCAGGTTGGACTTCAATGGGTTCTACACAGAGCGCCTGGAGCACATGTCTGCCGAGCGCAGCCAGAAGGCAGCTCCCCTGCTTCCCCGCCTGGCCGTACCTGCCCAGTGAAGCCCTGCTGTTGCCCCTTTCAGCCACCCCCTCTTCTGCACCAGCAGAGAACCAGACACTCACTGACTTCAAACTAGGAGTACTCAACCCTCTACATTGACAGTGTGAGCTGGAAACAAACCATAAGGGTTGTCACAGAGAGACAGGGGAGTAGTCTCCTGAAATGTATGTAATGGATTTTCTCTTCTGAGAGGCTTTTAGTTAAGTCCTTTTTTTTTACTACATTGTAATATGATGTATTTGTGTGTTGTAAAATAAATAAAAGATCAGGGTCTGTTAACAGAACTCAGGATGCAAATTAGTCTTTTAAGTGACTAAATTTTGGTCAGCTCACAGAGATGTTCCTCAGCTGCCATGCGGCATTATTTTGGGAGGAGAGCCTAACAACTGGGGGGTTACTGGAATGAAGCTGATCAGCTGCTCTAACTGATGACATGTGGTCTGGAGTTGATGAGCAGGTATGTGATGTTCATATCATATTGGCCGAGTCCTCAACAGAGGACTTTCAGGGTATATTACGCAGTTGTGCAGCCATAAAAATTGCTTAAGCCAGTTTGGGAGCAGGTGTGGTAGAGGGTGGAAGAGAGGAAGAGTATCTCCCAGGAACAACCAGAGGCCTCAGTGGCAAGTGTGTGAACCTGGGGAGATGTGCAAGGGCTGTAGATACAGGGCTGAGTGCTCCTGTTAATGACCTGGCCTTCCTCTCCCTCTCCTCCTCCTTTGCAAGGACCTTCTAGAGTACATTAGAGGGAAGAGCCAGGTTTTCTTTGCTCTGGTGGCCTAAAGCTGGTCCTCCAGCTTGGCAAAGGGAGAGAGACTCAAGGAGAGGATGGAGACCACCAATCCTGAGTCTGGAGGACTGAATTCCTTCATCTGGAGGCTGAGGTTAAGGACCAGGACCTCAGCCAGCATCATCTGGCTCTTCAGGGAAGGCACTTGTGCAGTTCATGGGGAAGGCAAAGTGTCCTGTTCCCCCCACTGAGGTGGCCTCTTAGTCTGGGGAGGCTTGGAGAAGTTGACCTGGCATTTCCATTAAGTTTCTGTGGATCTACAGACTTCACAGCCTGTCCCTTGAGCATAAGGTGGAGAGGCAGAGGGGCCCAGGTCCCTAGAGGAACCTGCTCGCCTCCTGGTGCCCAACATCTCAGGCTTGAGAGACTCCCCTGGCACCTCACTGTGTCACACACATTTTTTACACCCATGTGCACTGTGGTGGCTGTTGCAGGAAAAAACTGTTCACGCAGTTTAAATTAAATCAGGACTGAAGCTGTTTATAGATTAATAACACATTATTAACCAGCAAGCATTGAGTCTTAGCAGAAGTAATAGGTATTTCTGAAATGTTAATTTTTAAAATCAACAGCAGATTTGTAAGCACCCGTCTATGAGTAATCCCAAGAAGTTGCGCTCACATGGGTTTGTGCACACGTGCAGACGGTTATGTGCACCCCTCTCACAAGTTTTTTTTTGGGGGGGAGGCACCCCTCTCTTGGGAGGGGGTCTCCCCTTCTTGCACACCCCTTCTGTGGGAGATGTGGGTGCTCCACCTCTACAGGATCCCATGCTGCTCCCTGTGACCTGCAGGTCCACACCTGAGTGAGAAAGCCCCCAGGAGGTCACCTACACCCCGGGGCAGGGTCTCCCCTGCTTATTGCACCCCGTACCAGCAGTGCACTAGCTGGATGCAGCCCCCTCACCATGCCTGCCCCAGGCAGAGGTGGTGGCGCTGGTGAGGCGGTGTCATTCCAGGCTTTGGCTCCTGCTGTTTGCCTAAGAACACATTGACAGGTAACTTCAGTTACCCCAAAATTGTGGCCTGGACGTGGATGCCCAGTTGGCTGAGCAGTTACTCTAAAGGTTTGGGGTGCTTGGATGGGTCTCCACATAGATCTACCCACTCTTCTCTGAGAGCAGATCTCGGTCCAGGCCAGACGCCCAAGCAGGAGGTGGATGTGTATCTTCTTCCCTCACCAGAAGCCAGGAGGTGCCCAGAGAGGTGCTAGAAAAGGGCCTGTTTCTGAACCAATCTGACTGCTCTGCGTCTCCCTGGCGAGCCGGGTTATTTGCTGTGCTCCATAGATGGTTGGTTGGTCAGTAGCTCCTTCAAGGCCAGTTCAGCTCTGCACACCTTGCAAGGGTTGCCATCGTGGTGGGGACAACTCTACTGGAGACGTTTAGAGAAATATGACCAGACATGAATAGGAGTGTCAACGTGAAAGCACAGAGCTTTTTTTTTTGTTTAACAAATTTGTCTATTTAGGAGGGAATTACAGAAAAGCAGTGGGGAGAAAGAGGGAAGACACTGGAGCAGCACTTGGCTGTGGTGGTTTCTGTACCATTTTGAAGGAAGCTTGTCCCTGGTGATGGAGCTCTGCAACAGCTGAGTTCAGTGTCCAACCCCCCCTCTTTTGTTAAATGCAAAAGTTAAATGTGGAGTTTCCTGGCTGGTCCTGGCCCAAAACACTAAGAAAGTATAAAAAGATCAGTTTGCAGGAGGGGGTTCTCTCTTCAGAAGTTGCCACATGGAAAAGACAAGGGGCAATGGGTTGCACTGGGAGAGGTTTCATCTCAACCTAAGGAATACATTACAGTGAGAGCAATCACTTGCTGGACCCTCCCCAGGGTCATGGTGGAGTCCCCATTGCTGGAGGGTGTCAAGACGCACCTGGACAGGGTGCAAGGTAACCTCATCCAGGCTCCCTTCCCCAGGACAGGTCAGACCAGATGATCTTCAGGGGTCACTTCCAACCCGGGACGTTCTGTGGACAAGAGGGAGACAGCAGGCAGCTCCGTGGCAGAGCGGCGAGCTCAGGGTGCGGTGCACCTCCCAGCTCAGCCCCACATGGTGGTCCCAGCCCCTCCTTCATCTCAGTGCTCCACAGCTCAGCACCCCACCGACACCCCCCAATGCCTCCCCAGTCCCACCGCTGCCCTCTGGTAGCCCAGCCACCCGCAGCTCCTGCATCACCTCAGGGCCACCCCAGTGCCCCACGGACCCCCCCTCTTCATGTGCGATGGACACTGCTCAATGTTCCCGGCCCCCCCAGCCCCCCTGTCACCTTAGAGCCAGGCGGGCACCTCCAGGTGCCCCAGGGACACCCCCTCCATACCCCACAGACAGTCCCCAGTGACCCACGGGACACTCCCAGCCCCACTGCCTCCTGTGGCAGCCCAGCCCCCCCAGCCCCTCCACCACTTCAGAGCCTGGCGGAGCTTCCCAGTGCCCCCCGCCACCCCAGGTACCCTTACTG
>NW_010972727.1:36151-73874 GCF_000737465.1 Haliaeetus leucocephalus
CCCCCGGCAGCCGGCAGGCAGCCGGGCTCCGCCGACGGGACGGGCGTGAAGTTTTTTTGGGGGGGGGTGAGGGGGAAAAGCCCGGCTTCCCGGGGGGGGGGGGCTTCTCCTGGGGGGTGGGGTTAGGGGTACCGGGAGCGGGGGGCGATGCTTTTCCCCGCGACAGTGAAGGGAACGAGGGGGAAGCGGCACTGGGGGGGGTGCACAAGGCGGGAAGGGGGTGCGGGGTGGCTTTTTGGGACAGGTCACAGCTCGGCAAGGTCTCGGCTCCTTCTGAGCCCGGGGGTCACCGGGGACTGAGGCGGGTGTCGCTGACATTGCCTCCCCAGGCTGACTCTAGGGCGAAGGATGGAGAACGGGGCTTCGAGGACCCGTCTCGCCTCCCACGGCTGGCAGCCGGCCCCAGCGCGGAGGGACGCTTTCCGTGACCTCTGCCCCCCCCCCCGCCATGTCGCCCCACACAGATGGGGTGCCCACCGTTATGTAAAGGCACCTCGGCGACGAGGCTCCAGTGAGCGAGGGGAAATTTGTCACCGCCAGCCTGCGGCGTGCTGGCGGGGGGGACGCCTGGTGACTCAGCCGGCCGAGGGGGTGGTGATGAGGATCCTGGCTCCCGCTCGGGCGCAGTGGGCGAAGGCCGCCAGGCACCCGCAGACGGAGCACCCTGCTCTGTCGCTGCCTCGCCACCGGCTCCGCTGGCCCCATCTGACCCTGGGAGCACGGGCCGGGCTGCGGCATGAGCTCGCAGGTCGGGGCTTCAGGGGGAGGAGAAGGGTTTTATTGCAGAAATGTCTCCTGACATCAAAAAAAAAGAGGATGGGAGGAGGGCTGAGCCGGCCCAGACACAAGCCGTTCTCCAAAACACAGCCCCCGGCAGCCGCCAGACGCCAAGTCACAAACTGTGGCATCAAGATGGGGAGCTGAAAAACCTCCGTCTTTATTTACGCACCAGGGTCTCAGCAGGGTTTTTCCAGCCTTTGAAGGAACCCGCTTGCCTGTCAGTGATGCTGAGCGCGCTGTGGGCGCTGGGGCTGGGGGTGGGGCTGGAGCATCTCTGGAGCCCGTCAGGGAGTTGCATTCCCAGCAGGTATTTCAGGACTTGCTATTTCGGCTCTTGCCTGCGCCTTGAGGTTGGCCGCTTCCATTACCCCCTGACTGAGTTGTTTCTGGGCATCCTGGCTCAAAGCCCTTTGACTTTTCCCAGGCGCCACTGCCAGGCTGGAGGAGAAGCTCGCCCATGTCGAGACGTATGAGACGGTGTTGCCGCGCAAGGTGCCGGCACCTCGGGGGAAGAGGGACCTCTCTGCACCACTGGTGAGTATTGTCACCTCCCAAATACCGCCTTGGCACAGCTGCCCTCGCTGCTTTGCAGGGGGTCTGGGGGGGCATTGCAATCAGCAGAGACCCTTGGCCCACCACTGGGCTCGGAGCTGGATGCCCTTAGCTCTGTGCCAGCAGAATGACCTGCCGCACATTTTCTTGCATTGCTTCCATCCCAGAGGGTGGAGATCTTGAAAAAGTTGATCAAATCAGCTTTCCTGGACTGTTTTGAGTCAAAATAGGAACTGCGGATAGCACGGTGGACTTGGAGAGGGGGGGGCTGCTTTCTCCAATGCTTTCTTTGGAAACATTACTCAGCGGTGCCACCTCTTGCAGCCTTGCAGTGATCTTGTGACATCTGGTCTTTGCTTAAGGAGGGATTTGCAAAGCCTCATTGAGCTGTAAGCACTTTTCTTGCTGTGTTTGCTCAAGTTGGGTTTTTTTCATCCTTTGGGACAGGGAAATAAGAATCAGAAAGTTGCAGAAATCCACATGAAAGCAAGCCAGTGTTATTTTTCTTGGGAAAGCTTGTAATTTGGGGAAGGAATGGGGTTTGACTCAGGAATTTTGAGTGCTTGGGGGTTGACGTCCATAGGATGATGGCCTTGACCTCAGAGATGCTTTCCACATTGCCTTAAAGTGAAATTCAGCTAAATACATGGATTCATTTTCTAGGACTGAAAACCACCGACTTCAGCACCTGATGAGATGGAGGGGCTGGGGACATTTATTTCCTAGTAAACTCTTTGTACAGCACATTCATCTGTGATTCAAACTCTTTCTGATAAACTAGCTTCAAAACACTCCCTGAAAGCATCTGTTTTCTCTGCTCTAGAAACCTAAACTTGTCCACGAGATAAACATTCCCCAGGCTATTTAGAGACACCATCTGTGCCGGGCGTGCCAGGCGGCTCTGCATGGATCCCACCAGAAAAGGGAGCTCACCCATCTCAGGGTCCCTTTGCTTTCCACAGCACGGGAGAAGATACCAGCCTTGAGCCATCGTCTTTGGAACAACCATGGGTGGTGTCTGGTCCCAGTCTTCTTGGATTGGGCAGTCCTTGGACCTCCCAAACCTGCTGTGTTGAGGGTTTGAGGACTTCTGCCTTCCAAGCCATTTTCCTCCTCTGGGACAAATTTTGGGTTTGCTTTCCCAGTAACCTTGGTGGGGAAGCGGTTCTCAGCAAGGCTTGACCACCACCAAGCCCCTCTTTGAAGTGGAGACAGGTAGCTGGATGGGTGTTTTCTGTGCCAGCTCCTCCTGTGGCTTTGCATTAGCAGTCTCTGGCTGGGATGGGCATGGGCCAAGAGCAGTTCTGGGATCAGAGCAGTTGGGACACATGGGGTTGGTCCAGCAGAACGTCTCCCAGGTGAGGTTTGAAGCAGACCAGCTCCCATCTGGCTTTGCTTAAATCAAAATGTTCAGCCCTGCAGACAGGGTGGAGACCTGCATCCTGCAGCACAGGATCTCCTGGGATGCCAGCCTTCCCACAGGCCATGGTCTTTTTAGCAGGGGCATGACAGGGCATGTGGCAAACCTGCATTCTTCATGAGAAAGAAAGCAAGAAGGGCCTTCAAAAAGATTTATAGTTACATGCTCTTGATCGCAGAAGTGACATCTCTCTCATCCCCATGCTCCAGCATTTCAAAGAGCTGTATTGAAGCAGCTAGATGGTTTCCAGCATGTGTAAGATCTGGTGTTGCAAGCTGCCGGCTTCTTCCCCAGTGCACCTGTGCTTGCACAGCCCTGCTGATCTCCCCCGCCACATCCCAGAGCCAGCTGATGCAAAGAGGCAAGTCCTTTGCCTGGGTGGAGACAGCCAAGCTCCTGCCAGCCCAGCCTGGGGCTCTGCAGGAAGCAGCAGGACATTGCAGAGCGAGCAGTGGGGCCAGATGGAGCAGGAGCAAGGGACAGTGGTGGCCCAGCGACCTACCTTCTTTTCCTCCTCTCTTGTGCTGCAGCTCCTCTGATCTATGGCATGGTACAATAAGCCCCATCCCTACTGTCCTAGCGAGACTCATCACCTCTTCCCACCCAGTTGGCATCCCATCCCGATCCTCTGCAAGCTCTCTGGATCTCTTAATCAGACCAGTTGGAAGAAATCCCTCCTCTCTGTGTGCTGTGGCCACAGCTCTGCTTTGCTTTCTCAGCACGGTCACCAGGTTAGCAGGGCTCGGGTAGGGGCAGGGCTGAGCTGCCTGCGCTTTCAAAGCCTTCCCATCTGGAGCCCTTGCAAAGCTCATGCTAATAAGGAAAGGGATGATTCAGAGAAGCTTTATCAGGCTTTTTTTTTTTAAACTTGCCCTGCGGTTGTCTCCAAGAGACGGTCTCTGACCCACCAACCCCTTCCAAGTGCTTTCCTGCCATTTCTTAAGACCTCTTCTGGCTCCGGCGCTGCCAACAATAACAAAGCATCGCTTTGTCGGCAGACACAGGACGGGACGGCCACGTCAGGCGCGAGATGCTGTTCATAAGAGAAGAATTTCAGGGACCCATGAGCATGCTTGCATGCCGGCAGTGCCCCTGCCTGCAGCCGGGGCTGCCTGGCCAGCTTGTTGCAACCTGCTCATCATGCGGAGAGGATGTTTCGTGGCTGGCAGACCATTGCTTCAGATTGGAAATGCAAACTGGGTGGAGTTGTGGGTGACTGAGTGATGTGCAAACCCTCTCACCTGGCCCTGCTGGCGCTGAGTCAGCGGGACTTTCTGCTCAGCCCCAGCTCCCACCCGCTTGCAGATCATTCCCCTGGGAGTGCTGAGCCATGGTATGACAGCAGGTGCTGTCATTCTTCTTGGGGAGAGGCCACACACCTCATCTGGGAGGAATGCTGGCCCTGCAGAAGATGCTTGCTTTGCCTTTTGCTCAGATCTCCACCCCAGGATCCCATAAGAGCTGAAGATGTGCCCTCAGGAGAGGTCTCTGGGCTGCAGTGGTGGCTGAGGAGGTCCCTGGTGCCAAAGGTGCAGCCTGATATGGGGCACCACGCAAGGGATCATTATGTCTCTCAGTGGCCCCAGTGGGACAGGACCTCTGGAGGTCTGTGGCCCAACCTCTGCAGGTGGAGATCACAAGACAACCCAAAGGGAACCACTTCTTCTGGAGGGACACTGCCATCCTGGGGGTTCAGGGCTCAGCTGGGCTGAGCCACGGCCACCCTGACCCATCCATAGTGACTGCAGGTTGGACTCGAGATACCTTGAGGTCCCTTCCACCAGCACTAGGGGGATCTGGCACATGGTGATACTAAAATCTGCTTTCAGTAGCAGACAAGAACCAAGAGATGCTGCATGTTAGGTCAGTCAGAGATAAGGAAGTCTCTGCTGATGAGAGCCATTGGGCACCAGGGATATTTGTGGTTCAGCCCATGAGTAAGTGCTGAACTCAGTCCCTAAAAAAGGAGCTTTGTCGTTGATGAGTAGGAAACCTCAGTTTCTGGCACAGCCATCTGCAGCCATGTGTCAGACAAGGGAAACCAGACTTTGCTGACTCCTTTTCATTCCTGGTGACCTGTTCTTTATCTCAGGATGTGCCAGGGATTTGCGTTATTGCCCACATGCTTTCTTTATTCTCTTCTGATTTCCTGTGTCTTTGCTGGATGCCTCCAGGGTGAGCAGCCAGGCTCCCTGTCCCGCAGCTGCCTTCCAGTGGGGTGCATGCAGACCCCATCGCCTTTCTGGGCAGGACAGGGGCCAAGAGGTCGTCTTGTCTGTAGCTTTTGCTTCTGGTGACAGCAGATCTGTGATGATGTCATCTATCTTTCATGCAGAGCATCTACCCAGACCACGTCCTCTACAGCATCCGTGCCGAAGGCAGGGACTACCTCCTGCGGCTGGAGAAGAACAAGTGAGTATGGGTGGGCATGGTGGGATGGCCCAGGAGAGGCTCGATTCCCACCCTTGCCATGAACATCAATTCTCCAAGGTCTGGTGTCACTGCACTGGTGATCTAAGCCCTCAGCCCACACCCTCGCTAGCAAAATACTGCATTTTTTTTCCTCCTTGCCAAACCTGCCCAGGGAGGTCACGGGCCCACCATACTCAACCTGACAAACCTTATCCCCAAAGCTTTCCATCCACTCCCCAAAACTGGGGTCACTGCTGATGCCCCTTCCCCATTCTGCAGGGAGCTGCTGGGGCAGCACTACACTGAGACACACTACTCAGCCAGCGGCACAGAGATCACGGAGAAGCCAGACGTTCAGGTATGGGGCTGGCTCCAGGCAGAGCAGTTTTCCCGCTCCTGTGGGGTCCCACCATGCTGACCCCCTTTACACCTCTCTTTCAGGATCACTGCTTTTATCAGGGCCACGTGCAAGGATACGCTGACTCGGCAGTGAGCATCAGCACCTGCAGCGGGCTCAGGTAGGACCTCCGACTCCCCTGGGGCACTGTGGCTGGCCGGAGCACAGCATCAAGTCCGGCCTTGGTGTACACCACGAAGCTTCTCCTGGTGGACGCGGTGCCACGTAATGCTGAGCCGGTGCGACCAAGCCCCAGGCGGCTGGAGCTGTGCTGGTGGAGGGAGAGCTCAGCTTTCACCCAAGGAAGAGAAGACGACATCCCTTTTCCTGCTGGCGGTGGGATTGCTGACCGCCCTGGCTCGGCGCCCAGCAGGAAAGGCGCGCAGCATTTTGCAGCTAAGCCTGCCGTTTCTGAGGGGTTGATTCATGGCACGGGATGAGACTGGAAACCTGAGCATGACAGGAGCTCCGGGCAGGAGTGCCCTCCCTGGGCAGCAAGGCACAGCTTATCCTGGATCCATCCTTTCTTCTCAGGGCAGACCAGACCAAACTTGCCCCGACTGCTGCAGCCAGAGGCACAAAGGTGTGCTCATGGTGATGCACTGGCTTGCAGGCAGCCTGCACCTCTGGGCCATGCCGAGCTCCTATTGCTGATGGCCAAGTGCCTTTCCAAAGGAAAAGGAAAGCATACGGTGCATCAGGCCAGCTGCGTCTCCCTCTACCCACCGCCTGCTGACTGTGCTGGTGCTCATTCCTCAACAGCTGCCTTGGGTCTACCTTCATTTAACAGCAGAAAGCATCCTTGCAGGGTAACCCAAGCCACCAGGTCCACACAAGGTTGCTCAGTTTGCCATGGAAGATTCGTACTCTGGTGTTCTCTTTCTTTTAAGATCAGCTGGCAGCCAGACATTGCAAGAGAGTAAGCCAGAGAGTAACAGGTCCCTTGCAGGGGCATGTGTGTGGAGGACGGGTGGTCCCTGGAGCACCCAGGGACCTGCAAATACCCATTTGCAGGAGAAACACCTGCTGGAGCTGCTTGGCAGCCATCTCCTCACTTTGAAAGCAGGGGTTATGTCTGCGGAGACCCTGGTTCGCACAGCTTGTGCATACATGGGACACTTGAAATCTTTGTATAGTAGGAGGACAAGATGTGCAAAGGGAGGACAAGAGACAAGGACAATACAGACAAAGCACGTGGGACATGGGACACCTTACAGAAATCATCCTGAAGGCCAGAGCTGCTCAGCAGAAATGCTGTGTTAAACCTGGCCTGGCATCACCGGGCAGTTCTCCTTGCTGAACCCTGGGACATTTCTGCTGCTCAAAGTACAGGATACTCCCCTTGCTACCAGCCACAGATAACTGTGCCATGGTTTGCTCCCTCCCAGCCCGGCAGACAGTTTCCAGCCTCCCTAACAATGCTTTTGTTCAACCGGTGCTTCTGCAGCCTCTGAAAGCAAATTGTGTGGACATGTTTCCTATCGCTCCCCATCTCCTGGCATGCCCCAGCTCAGCTCCATCCTGCAGCACCTCCTTGACGTGCTCTTGGGCCAGGCAAGGTTGCAGGGAAAAGGCATCCAGTCCCTCATGTTGCTGTGAGCTTCTGCACCCCGTACGTCTCTGCACAGCCGTGTGGGCCTTCATGCACCACCCAAGGGCTGCTTGGGACTTTGCATTGAGTGCACTTTCATGCACTTGGCCAGAAGGACCTGACTGTCACATCCCACTAGTGGCCTGTAGCTCATCCAAGCTGCCTTTGGGAACCATGAAGGGGTTGGGTGGTTTCCTAGCTGGGATTTTGTATCACAGGCACTTGCAGGGGTGCATGTAGGGTCTGTCCGTGTCCTGCTGGATATCTCCCCAACCTGATGCCTGCCCTCTCTCTTGGCAGTGGGTTTTTCCGGGTGAATGAGACCACCTTCCTGCTGGAGCCTCTGGAGGAGGATGCGGCCGGCCGGCATGCCGTGTACAGAGCAGCTCACCTGCGGGGGAAGCACGGCACGTGTCAAGAGTCTGGTGCCACCCTGGAATATGACCACGAACCGAAAATTCCTGCAGCCATGAAGCTCTACCGCTGGGTTAAGGATTGCATTGCTTCTCCTTCCTGTAGCTGAGTTTGCGAGAGCCTAGGTCCTGTGAAGTCCAGGAGAGGAGTGGGGTCATACCGCATCTCTTGGAGATGCTCCCCTCCCACATGTTGTTGGTTCCAAACACGGTTGCTCCCAGTGGCCTAGCTCCTGGTGAGAACAAGTCCTCAGATCCTGTACCATTAGCAGGAGCATCCTCCTACCCCATGAGCTCCGTGATGCTTGCAGAGCCTCTCTCGTGCCTTATCTCACTAGCAGGCTTGGGTTTTTCCTTGTATGTTGGAAGATGTCTGAAAGTAAAGCAAAGTAACGTCAGAAAGCAGAGCTAGAAGACCTACTAGCCTTGAGTAATATTGGAAGATGCCCCAGGATCCAATGCATCCCACAGGAGGGTCAACTGAAGGGGTCAGCAAGCTGCAGAGCTGAGCCCCTGTTTGCGCTCACTTTCCTCTTCCCTTCCAGAAATCAGCTCCGTTACACAAAGGACCCCGATACGTGGAGCTGGTCCTGGTTGTGGACAATGAGGAGGTAAGAGGGGTGGGCGGCGAGCTGGTGCTTGCATTTTCACTGTCATCCACTGCAGCGAGGAGGTCGAAGCCAGCCTGGAAATCTCTCTGTGTCCTTCCCATAGTTCAGGAAACACAAGGACTTGCGCACAGTGCAGAACCGCATGAAGGAAATCGTGAACCACGTTGACAAGGTGAGCCCAGGGGTCTGCTCTCCCAGCTCCCACACATGCCCCGCAGTGGCAGCATCGGCATGAATGTGGCACAGGAGAGATTGGCATGGGTAGGGTGATGGAGCTAGAGCCAATCTCAAGCCCGCAGGTGGGCTGCCGCAGGGTGACCAGCTCCCTTGGCCAACAGGATGAGCAAAGTGGACATGACAAGCAGCTCAGCCCTGGGGCCTCAGGAGCATGGGACGGCTGCCTCCCAGCTCTCTCGTAAGGGAATGGGAGAGAAATTTCTTTTCGTAACCCCTGGGAGCACATCCCACAGCCACTCTCAAGCTGGAGCAGGTGCTAATGAGGGGAGGGGAATGGATGCAGTGCACCAAGGTGGGGTTTCTGCTTGCCTTGCGTCAGCCCCACTCTTTGGTCAGCAGCGTGGGGGCAGCACATTGGCCAAGAGGGAGCCCAGAGGTCCCTGGGGTAAACCCTGTCTATGTGGTCACCCCGGCTTGTGTTATTTATTGAGGGGGTGACAGAGCTGATATTACAGAGTGAGGTGGGGTCCTGGGCTTGGCTGTGTTTCCCCAGGGGATGTGGCACCTTCCCTCTGCTTGTGCAGCTCAAATCCAAGTGCTCCCTCTGGGCTGTCTCCCGCTCCAGCTTTATCAGCCTCTTCACCTGCGGGTGGCCTTGATTGGCTTGGAGGTGTGGAGCCACAAGGACAAAATCGTGGTCAGTCCCAACCCAGAGGTGACACTGGACAACTTCCTCCACTGGCGGGAGGCAGAACTGCTGCGGAGGAAGCCACACGACAATGCCCAGCTGATCACGTAAGAACGGGGGGCCATCACCTTGCCATCCTTGCAGCCCTGCTGCCACCCAGGCCACATGGCCATGGTGGCATCTCAATCCCACAGGGGCATAGACTTCCACGGCACGACCGTAGGGCTTGCCAAGAAGCTTGTGATGTGCACCAGGGACTCAGGCGGTGTCAACCAGGTGGGTCCCACTGCCTGGGCATGTGCCGGGAGGGCAGCAGCAGTCCCATGGTCTGCGCTCCCTGCATTGTATTTTCCAGAGCGGGTCTCTCCTCCACTGGTCTCCAGCTTTCCCCCTCCACCGCCTTAGGGCTGGGTCTGGTCCCTGGCATCTCCAACCCTTGAGCGACTGACCCCCCAGAGAAGTGTTGGGGCTTTACCACAGCATGGCAGCATTAGGGAATGAATTGCAGACAGCAGCGAGACCTGGCACTGAGTAATTGAAGAGCCCTGGTGGGCCCCGTGGAGATGCTGTGGAGAGCATTTGAACCACACTGTACTTCTTGTCCTACAGGACCACAGCACAAATCCTATCGGCGCTGCGTCCACCATGGCTCATGAGATGGGGCACAACCTGGGAATGTCCCATGATGAAGATGTTGCTGGCTGCCGCTGTCCTGTCCCCAAAGCTGATGGAGGATGCGTCATGGCGGCGAGTGTTGGGTGAGTGAAGGAGAAAGGGGAATATCCCTGGGCAGCAAATATTTCAAGGTGTCCTCCAGCACTGTCCTGATGGGGTGAAGCCCATGAGGTGGTCAGGTCTGGGTGGACACTCCACTTGAAGATGTATTTCAAAGGTCCATTGGTGCCTTTGAGTCTGTTGGTGGCTCTCCAACTTCTCCCTGGCCTGGTGGGTGTGGGGGTCCTCAGGCTCGCATCTCTGCTCATGACTGCCTGTTTTTGTGCCCCTTCAGCTTGGTTTACCCCAAGCTCTTCAGCCGCTGCAGTGAGCAGGACATGTGGCAGTTCCTCGGGGACCCCAGGACCAGCTGCCTGCTGAACGTCCCTAGGGCAGATGAGCTGTACGGGGGGCCAGTGTGCGGGAACCAGTTTGTGGAGCGGGGAGAGCAGTGCGACTGTGGCACGCCAGAGGTAGGGATGCTCTCTGAGAGCCCGGGAAGGTGGGTGAGTGGCAGGGACCTCAGACCTGTAATTCAGACTTGGAAAAGGTCATGCAAGCCTCTTCCCTGGACATCGTGCTTTGCAAGACTCATCTTCCTCATGTTCCTGATGCTTCTGCTGAAAAATAACTTGTGGAGGATATTTGTTAACTTGGATGTGTGCCCCCTACTTCACGTAGCTGGCTGTGATTTTAGCAGGTGCATGCCTAGGAAAGATGGACATCCCCCCAACATATCCTCCAAAGAGGTGATCCAAGGAGGGGGACATCATGGCATGTTGTCCTTTCAGGAGCCATGATCAGCTTTTCCTCACCCCTAGCAGCCCATCACTGCATTGCAGGGGGGAGATTTGAGACAAATGGCCAGGTGATGTCTTTGGGATAAATCCCTGGGTCACAGCCGTGCTCTGGGACCTGAAGGGATGCTCCCCCAATGCAGAGAGCACAGAGATCCTCCTGTTTTCTCCTTCCTGGAGATGTGCAAAGGGTGCTACCAGAGAGCAGGGACCCAGGTCAGGCACCATTTTCCGAAAAAAATCTCTTCTGGTCCTTTGGTTTGGTGTTGGTAATGGGGGATCAAGAGGAGGCAGGAATGGTTCACACGTGGGATGATGCTGTGGTTTTGCCCCATGGTTCAGCCCGTGGCACCTACAATGCCATTGGCATCTGGTGAGGTGGCAACTGGGTACCCCCAGAAGGGAAGAAAAAAGGGTCTTTCGGGGGGCTTTTGGGAGTGTTTCAGTCCCTCCCTGTCTTGCAGGAGTGCTCCGACCGCTGCTGCAATGCCACCACTTGCCAGCTGAGAGAGGGAGCCGAGTGTGCCCGGGGGGACTGCTGCCAGGACTGCAAGGTACTGCTGCCAGCAGGGCGACCAGCTTGGCAGGGAAGGGAGCTGGTGGGTGTGCAGTCCTGCCCCGCGCTCCTCCAGAACTTCAGAGTCGAGGCAAGGTGTGTCCATAGCCTGTTGGAGAGCCTGAAGGACCTGCCCAGAGCAGCCTGCCCAGAGCCAAACGTACCCAATGGTTTGTGTGGGGGGAAATCACACTTTCCATTCAATGCTCTCGCTACACAGACAGTCAGCATCTCGGGTTGAATTGGCTAGGAAGGTGAAGCAGCCTCTGTTTCTGGCATCCTGGAGCCCAGGTCCCCTGGCTCTGTTAGATTAGGTGCAGGATGAAAGGTGTTGAAGAACTGGGCAATGCTCAGAAGAGGTCAACATGGTCCATTTCTGGTCCAGGAAACCAACCTGCTCCATTCATCCAAGAGAAAGTTGCGTTACATGCATTGGTTCCTGCACACAGGCATAAGAAATGCCTTGATGTGAAGAGACGGGGCTAGAAGAGGACCCTGGGACAAGTCCAGACTAAAAGCAAAGCACAAGGTGTTGCCTGCAGGGAGAGATTTAACTATGGGAAGACCCCATCTGAGGCCTGATGGTGTCTCCATCCTATGCAGTAGCTCAGTCAATAGCAAATGTCTTTGTGCCAGCGTGGCACAATCTGCCGTGTCTGGATCTGTGGGGTGCTGGGAGATGTTATGAAGACCAGGGTGCTGCCAGGCTGTGGTGCCTGCGTGGCTCTGAGGATGCGAGAGCATTGAGGCAGTACCAACGTCCCCTTTTCTGTGCAGGTGAAGGCTGCTGGTGCACTCTGCCGGGCCAGCAAGAACGACTGTGACCTGACTGAGCACTGCACTGGCCTCAGCGCTGAGTGCCCAGAGGACGTATTCCAGGAGAACGGCATCCCCTGCCAGAATGGCAATGGCTACTGCTACAACGGGGCCTGCCCCTCGCATGGCGAGCAGTGCCGCGCGCTCTGGGGCGCAGGTAGTGACTCCTCCACCCTGCCCACCCTCCTCATCCCACGTGCTGGTTGATGTGCTCGGAGCCCCGGCTCCTCGGGCCAGGGAATTGCTCGGCTGCGGTCCCCTCCTGCATCCCTAGCTGGCATGCTATGGCTCTTGACCCTAAAGTGTGGCCACCGGTGCTGGCACCACTGGCTTGCTGTGGGCTCTGGCTCCTTGTGATGCTTTCTGTGTATCCCACAGAGGCCCAGGTGGCTCCTGATGTCTGCTTTAGGCACAACAGCGAGCAACATCTTCACCTCCACTGCCTCACTGAGTATGGGAAGCGGCCCTGCAGCCCCAAGTAAGGAGCTTGGGGGGGTGGAGGTGGGGTGGGGGTGGTATCCATGTCCGGCGACAGCATTGCAGGGCCAAGTGAAGCTCCCCAGCCCCCTGCCACCCCCACCACCGCTGCTCATGGCTGCTTCTCCCACAGGGACGTGAAGTGTGGCACGCTGTTGTGCCTGAGTGACAACACCAGCCCCGTCCTTGGTGACGGCTCCTACTCCCTCTTTTTTGGCCGCTTCAAGTGCAAGGCGGTCATCGCTAGCAACGATGCCAATGAGGTGGTGGCCAAGCTCAGGCTGGTGCCCACAGGCGCCAAGTGTGGCGAGGAGATGGTGAGTGTGCTGACTGCCGTGCCGGGGTGGTGGGGGGGGTCACCACCGGCTGTGGGGACCCCGGGGCAGCCTCAGACCTCCCCTGCCTGTCCCCAGGTCTGCTATGCTGGGCGCTGCCAGAACCTCCTGGTCTATGGCAACAAGAACTGCTCGGCCAAGTGCAACAACCATGGGGTATGCTGTGGGATCGTCCTCTCCCAGAACAGCTGTGGGGCCTGGGCGGTGGTCCCAGCCCCTACGGGATGTCCACCACCCTGACGCTTTCCTTCCTTATCTCAGGTGTGCAACCACAAGCGGGAGTGTCACTGCGAGCCAGGCTGGGCAGCACCCTACTGCGAACGGAAGATTTCGGAGATGGCAGCAGGTACGGCACCCCCTGTGCGTGGCCGGCACCAGCTCCCTCGGCCCGGTGCGTGTGCCAGGAAGGGAGCCTGGGGAGGGGGTCGGCACCCTGCCGTGGTGCCGGTGGGCGCTGCTCCGTCCCCACGGGGCATCCCTGGCTTGGAGGGGTGCCTGTCCCGACGCCGACCGGGTCTCCACAGGGAGCGGCGGCGTGGTCTTGGCGGCTGTGCTGGCCGTGCTGGGGCTCTCTGGCATCCTGCTCGGCAGTGGGGTTGTGCTCCTCAGAGGCAGGGGGACGAGGCGCTTTCAGAAAGGGTAATTCCCCCCCCCCAACCGCCCCACAGAGGTGTTGAGCCACGGCCGCACAGGCTGAGCTCGGGGTGTGCCCGGAGCAGTCCCCCATTGTCCCTGTGCCCCACAGGACCTCCGGCGGGCCTGCCGCTGGCCTCGCCAACCCACTCTTCCAGGAGGGCGGCCGGACGCGACCCCCCCGCCGCCAGCTGTCCCGCCGTGACATCGGCCATCCCAACCTGCTCAGCAGCACGGCAGCCCCGCGGGACGCCAAGACCCTCGGGCCCTGCCGCCCGGCCCCGCAGGTAAGGGAGCTGAACAAAGCCCCCGCGCGGGGCAGCCCCCGTGGCCTGGGTGGGAGGGCGGCCTCTCACCCCGGGTTTTGCTGACCCTGCAGCCGCCGGCGCCAGCCCCCCGGGTGACATCTCCAGGCTCTCCAGGACAGCCCCCGCAGGTAACCGCTCCTCCAAAAGCCACTGCTGCCTCGCAGCGGGGTGGCCTGTCCTTCCTGCAGCCGGGGGCTGCTCTCAGACATCGCCCCCCGCCAGCCTCCCCCTGGCCTGACCGGCCCCGGACATGTGGGGTGCATCCATGGGGAGGCCCAGGCGACTGATGACGGGGAGGGGGCCTTCCTCTGCCCCCCGACCCTCTCCGGGTCCTTCCCCGGCGCCCAGGCGAGGGACTCGGGTCTCTCCTCTCTTCCCACCAGGCGAAGCCAAAGCCGCCCAGCAAGCCTCTCCCAGCGCTGAAGAGCAAGGCGCAGTGCCGCGGCGAGGGGCCGCCAGGACCAGCCCTCCCGTGCTCTCCGATGACAACCCCCTCGGTCTTTCAGCGGGGCGTCCCCCCGAAGGTGGCCCTGAAGCTGCCCCCAGCCAGGAGGTGACCAAGGATGCTCCATCCGCCACCGCGGCTGAGGAGTTGCTGGCTCTGGTGCTTGGGTGGCACAGCTGGGGAGCCGCCGTCCGGCTTCCACCCTTACTTGAATCGCTCACCAGACCCTCCCCCGGCAGCGCACCAGTGTTTACGGATTTTTGAGTTGTGCCTTAACAGACTTCGTAGCCTCATGGCTGGCCCAGGGAGAGCTGTCAGCTGGGGGGCTTCATGAGGAGACCAGGAGCGGAGACGACGCCAGCTCTGGTTTTGAGGCCAGCCCTGAGCTGGTCCAGGCTCTCCTGTGCCCTGAGAGCTGCTGCCTTCTCTCCCGATGACCTGAATGTGTCCTGCTCCTCCTGCCCCTTCGCCGCTGGGGCCGTGGCGAGGAGTTCCTGGCATCGCCCGCCAGGCTGGCCAGGGCAGAAGTGCTGGAGCGCAGGGATGGTGCCCCAGGGCCACTGCCCTGGCTGGGGACAGTCACACGGGGGGTCTCGCTAGGGGCTTTGGCAGGTCCAAGCTGGGCTTGGCTTCCCTGTAGGGCTTTTCTCTCTGAGCTTATCACTTGAGTTACCGTTCTCCTGAAAGGGAACTTCCTGGGAGCCTTTTTACTGTAGCCATTAACTTATGACCCTTATGTGACCATTTTGAGCCATCTGTTGTGAAACCAGGCCTACCCATTTTTTATATGATTTAGGTTGAAGGCTTTTATACCAATAAAGACTGAAGGTAGTGGTGTTGTGGAGTGTCTCTCGGCAGAAGTGGGCAGCACAGACAGTGGGGCAAGAGGGTGGCAGCAGGCAGTGAGCTGCCCAGAGCTCCTGGGCATGGGTGGAGACAGGGGGAAGGAAGAAGGGCTTGAGCTGAGCCCCCAAATCCTGTGTTGGAGCCACAGGGGCCAAATGGCAGCACTGCCTGCCAGCTGCACAGAGCGAGGCTGTCACAGGGGCTGCAGCAAGTCTCTGTGAGCCCCAGCCTCAGCTGCCAAAACAGATCCTGGGCTCTCTCTGTGACCAACGACCAGCCACTGCAACTCCCACCACCAGCTCAGCTCCCATCATCCTGGTCCAAGACAAGCATTCATGCTTGCGGGTGACATCAGTGCTCAGGGGCCCATCCACAGTCCCCAAGGACACTGCTGGCACAGAGCAGCCATGCCTGCTTGGGACACGCTCCCGCACTGGCAGCATGCGAGTTAAAAGGGCAGCTACGGTGGGGGCCCAAGGGCCAACAGGGCTCCCTTCCCGCCATGAGCTTCAGAGGATGACAGCAGGAACAGAGCAGAACACTATGTGCTACTCCTGCTGCTCAGCACCATCATGTGGTTTTCTTTGAGCCCAGGCTGCTTACGGGGCTCCTAGGGTGGCAGTCACTGCAGCTGGGGACACACAACTAGACGCAGCATTACTGCAGGGTGAGAGGCATAGATGCCCCCCCTCCACCTGCCTACAGTGACACCAGCCCTAGGATGCATAAAGCCACCAAGGAAATGGTAACAAAATAATTTTATTCTGCTTTATCAAAAGAACTTAACACTGTGCATGTAAACTCAAACGTACGTATTCTGTTTCCTTGAAGAAGGTGCGGATCCAGTGGCAGACCCCTTTAGTCACAGGACCACACCAGCCTTTTGAATAGAGAAAAAAAACCCCCACTTCAATCCCACATTCCTGGTTGCACCCATGTTCCTGCTCTACAGCTCCCAGCTCAGAGAAGCAAAGCCCAGACTAGGGTGTTAAAGCCATGGTGATTCCCTCCTCTTGTACACCTACTCAGGCTTCTGAAGTGGTGGCTGGGGAAGCAGAGAGGGATGGAGGAGGCTTTCGCAGAAGGCACTGAGAATCATGCACATGTTGCTGCAGGACTTCAAACTGCAGGAGCAGCCCCCAGTGTCCCTCAGACCACACAGGTACGAGGTGGCTGATGCATACCCAACCAGAGGAGGATGACGTTTAGCCAGCAAATTTAACGGCATTTAACAGCAAATCTACCTGGCTGCCCAGCAAGGCTCAGATCCAAAGGGAAGAAATCCGGCCTGGATGGTTTTCCTGCTCCCTGCACTGGGATCTCACCCTGATCACTGCACTCAAGCTGTGAGCTGCCTGGTTATTGCTTCTAGTGGTTCCCCTCATGCCCTTCCTTCCTGTCATCTGCAGGCTGGCAGAATCTACCCTGTCCACCCAGCCTGATGCCCAGGGTTTTATGCAAGCACTGGGTAGTGCCCAACCCCAGTGCGTACAACATGGAGACAAGTCGACATCACATCCAGCAGTGCTTCTGTTCTAAAAAGCCTGCCTTTGTCTCAAAATTCAACCAAACTGGCTGCTGCTGGAGCGAGGATAGGCCGTGTTTCTGCTGCAAAGCGCCTGCTGCAAGCCAGCAACACCAAGGAGGTGGAGGGTCGAAGAGATGCAACTCCCCCCTCCCACAGGAAAAAGGGGACCTGGCAAGTCAAAAGTACTTCCAGCAGACATTTTGAACACCACAGCTACAAAATATGCTGCCATGCCCTCTGTGCCCTGGTACCCTTCCCCTAGGGGGGCACTGCAGGGTCTGGTGGGGCCAATACTGTGGCTGCCCACTGCTCTCCTGCCATTAGCCATGGGCTCCAGCTGGCTGAGCTGCCTTCCGTTGTGACATACAGACACCCTTCCTCCTCCTCTGCCCACCAGCATCCTTCAAAGGCTGCTCTGCACCAGGAGGGTACTGTTTGCCCAAGCCTTTGGCAGGTGAAGACATGAGCCCCCAACGCAAAACCTCAGCTCACCATTCCCCAGGCTGGGACCTGCAAGGCACATGGCTGTGCCAGAATCCCTGTGCACCAGGTGTCTACAGCAAAAAATGGAGAAACCTCTCCTCCTGGTGACTGCAGTACCCTTCCTCCCACCCTCAGAGCACAAGTAAGCATGCTCATGCATAACCTCCCTGGAAGCTGGGATTGGTGCTCAGCTCCTTCAGCTGGCCTCTCACTGGGGCAGGGTCCTGGTCCCTGGCTCCTGCTGTGGCTGGGTTTGAAGAAGAGCTGATATCTTCAAGCAGAGCACCAACTGGGCCCTTAGGAGTTTGCAGACAGAGAGAGGAAAGACAGACCATCTGAAACTGCTGCGAAGTCCCACAGTCATGTATTACCCAAGCTGGCCAGCAGTGGCAGCAGAAGAGGCAGGGTCAATGCATCCCTGCTCCGCCCCAGAGATGGAGAGGCAGCCAGAGCAGGAGATGAGACAGCGTAAGGCACCATATGTTACCAGACTTCCTTGAGGAGAGACACTGCCATCTTCCGAGTCAAGCCACACAGGATAGGAAAACAGCACTGGAAAGCCTGAAGCCCACACAACTCATTTGGGGCAATCATTAGCAGAGGTGAAGTTCAGGCCATTCATTTTGGGTTGAATGTTTCACCGAGGCAAAAGCCAAGCATGTTCCTCCCCTTGCCACAAGGCTGCAGATGGTGCCAGGGACAGAAGATAACGCCAGCACCAGCCAGCCCCAGATGGTGCCAGGGACAGAAGATAACGCCAGCACCAGCCAGCCCATCACCACCAACGGACCCATCTGGTGAACTGCGCCAGGGCTGAGGCACTGCATATGGCTGCACCTGAGGGGACAGGAAAGCAGGATGAATGTATAGATATCCCAGGCTGGCAGAGGAGAGGCAGTCTCTGAACATATGGTAGGTTCAGACGCAGGCAATGCATCCAGCTCAAGCTCTTTCCAGTTGCTTCCCCAGTCATTGTCTTCTGGTATCGCCACAGAACACGAGAAACAGGTCCTAGAAACAAGCATGTCCTCGCAGGCAAAGGGGAGGAGAGGGGAAAAGAGGAAAGCAGATCGTACCAGCAGATTTCCCCCCTTGGAACACATCTGTCTGTCTCGCTCAGCAGTAGCACACAGGGAGCAGGGGTTGGATGTATTACAACACACACCAGGAGAAAAGATCCTCCTGCCAGTACTGCTCCTGAGTTAAAAGCCCTGTGATGCAGCAAAGCCTGACCAGTGATAAGAGGACCAGCGTGAGACTCCCCACCGCAACTGTTCAAGGACACATGAGGCAGGTCCCACTTCTTCCTGGAGTGGTGGATTTCACACTGGGGAGCAGTGATGCCTCACCTACTTTGCAGGTGAGGTGTCAAACATCTGATCTGCTGCAGAGCAGGGTCTCTTCACTCTTCTCTTCCCCTTCACTTTGCCAGCAAGGCAGAGCAGTGGAAATTCAGCCCCCTCTCCCTGGTGAAAAGGCCTACAGGGACACTGGGGTCTGAGCAAACATTTCCCAGCTCTGTTACCAGCTGCTTGGAGATGCTCCATGCACTCTGAAATCTGGTTTAGGGTGCAAGGTTGAGACCCAGCCACCCAGCTGAAACATACTACAGTCAGTCATGGGCTGCCAGCATGAGACTCTTGCTTGGAAAGGAGTTACAGAAGCCTGTTAGAGATTGCTTGCTCCAAGTTGTTATTGAAGTGCCACTGCCTACAGGAAAGATTATGGCTATGCAGATCCTATTCAAATAACCTATTCCACACCAAACCACTTGTCCTGTCACCAGGCCTTGTCCTGAGCAGGAACATGCAGCCTGTGCTGGCCAAGGAGAGCCCACTCCACTGAAGTCCTTGAGAAGAGTTAGATCACACCAGTAGAAACCTGCCTCAGAGTCCACAAAGCGAAGCTTCATCAGCAGGACAAAGGAAACCTCTTCGCTCGGCCTCAGCAAGGAGCACTGGGGAACAGCCAGTGTGCGGTAACATAGCACTCAAAGCCACATCTCCTACCTCCGGAGCAATGCTTGCTAAATAATTGCACCTACTGCGGGAAGGCTTTCCTGGTGTCTGTCTTTTAATATTCCAGTATAGGTATGTTAATACAGGATTATCCCTCATTTGGAAGCACCAATTTAATAGGGGAAGAAACGGAAGAGGCAGAGCACTTGCAATGTGTTGCTAGAAGAAAATCAACCCAACTGCCACCTATACACAAGATGTCCATGCATGCGCTGCATCCGCCCCACCAGCACAGGGCAACATCCCCATTCACAGCTGGGCTAGCTGTTGAGCTATACCAGGTATCTTTCCACTTCTGTCAGCCAGTGCTTTCCTTTGCTCTGAGGTGGCTTTCTCCAGAGGTCTCCGGGGCCTCCTGTGAAGGAAGGCTGGTTTCTTGTGCAGTCCTCAGATTAGCTTGCTGGAAGGCACAGGAATCCAGAAACACGTTAGGGATGCGGTCACCAAAATACAGCTTGCTGTTTGCAGCTATTGCTTGATATTTCATTAGTTCCAGATACTCAGGGGTAAGTTTCAGCTACAAAAAGAGAAACCAGAGACTGTAAGAGCCAACCTTCTGGGCCCCATATCATTAGACTTCATCTCAAGCAGCTGCTTCCTGGGATGTGGGCTGTTAAATCAAGTGTTTTTCCAGTGCTGCCCACCTGAACCTAATCTCCTGCGCAGAGAAAAAGAGTAAGGAAGTCCTCACCTTGTTGGAATCAGCCAGCTTCCGAGCAGTGTAGTACTCCGCATCAGCTTTTGCTCTCTCTCTTGCTAGGAATGCAGCATCTAACACAGCAACAGAGGACAGACAGGAGAAGAAGCATTAGCAAGTGAATAGCCCCATCATATCAAACACCTGAGCCTTTGCTGCATGGGGATGAGCTGACCCAGGTGTGCTCATGACACAGCTTGGCTGGCCACATACCTGCACTGCTGGCTTCTTGGAGAGGCACCTGCAAAGGGGAGGAATGACCCCAGTGCATAACCTTGTGCTACTGTACCCTTTATTATTTTTGCAGGGTGACAATGCCTGTGAGCCCAGTTCTGAGGTTCCTCTGCCTGTCACCACCTTTAGCTGGAAGATGAGCCCAGCAGCACAGTTACCTTCAATCTCAGAAATTCGCTTCTCTGTTTCCTTCTCCATAATCTTCTGTTGATAGTGAATCCTCGCCACCTGAGCAGCCTTCTCTGCCTCTGCAATCACAATAGGCTCAGCTCAGACATTCACTTCTCAGGGCTTGAGCATCAGCATCCTGACCCCAGCACCTGGTCACAGAATCTGCCACATAAGCAGTTTGCTCTCTGCTGCCTCCCTTTCTGCTCAGATCCTACAGTGCCAGTTTGTATTCCAAGCAATACAATTACAGAAAAAAACCACAGTCCTGATTGATGTTTCTAGAGTTGCACTGGTTGACATCTCTTTTACAAGTGTGAGTCCCCCTGGCACAGGGACACATAGCTTCAAGCCCAAGCAGTTTTTCTGGCAGAGCTGTTACCTCTTGGCCTGCTGTAGCAGAAGCCCCACTGCAGGACAGAGGTGTTCACTGCTCTGCTGCTATGGGGAGGGAGGTGGGAGGTAGATACAGCAACACAAACACTCATATTTTCTAAATGACTGTTGGTGCAGCCTGGCCATGCCTCCTTGAGGGAGCGGTCAGCCATGCAAGACAATGTCCTACCTTGGCTTACAGGGGGATGTAGGAATGGAAATTCAATCTGGACCCCATCCACTAGTACTCCCAACTGGTGACATACCAATAAGCGCTTTCTTCCGGTCTGTCTCTGCCTCCTTCTCTACTACCTTCTGCTTCTGGGCTGCTATAAGCAGCTTGGTCTTCTCAGCCTCCCTGCAGGGTGAGAAATGATATCACAGGGAAACGGTGCTGGGGAGCAGCT
The DNA here is from genome assembly GCF_000737465.1 of Haliaeetus leucocephalus. Taxonomy (NCBI): domain Eukaryota; kingdom Metazoa; phylum Chordata; class Aves; order Accipitriformes; family Accipitridae; genus Haliaeetus; species Haliaeetus leucocephalus. The sequence goes on from NW_010972727.1 coordinate 57,030, forward strand.
CTGCAAACCAGGGCATGAGAGGCCGGGGGACAAGAAGCCGACCAATTGCCAGCATCATGTCCTCACAACCATGAGAACTAGTTCTGTCTTCAGCTGTATGAGCACAAGTGTAGCCAGCAGGTCAAAGGAAGGGATTATTCCCCCTCTCTATCTGGCACTGGTGAGGCCACATCTGGATGCTATATACAGTTTGAGGCCCTCAGGATGAGGAGTGAGTCCGGTGCAAGGCTACTGCAGATGTGGGGTGGAGGCCAGGGCGTACGAGGAGAGGCTGCGGGAACTGCACTTGCTCAGACAGAGACAAGGAGGTGAAGGGGGATCCAACATCTCCCCCTGCCCAATGGGGTCCTGGAGATGCCGGGGCCAGACTCTGCTTGGAGGGGCACAGCGAGGGCCCCAGAGGCACCGGCACAGCTGCAGCACGGGAAACCCTGTCTGGCCCCAAGGAAACAGCCTGTCCCTATGCAAGCTGGGTGTCCCAGGGACAGGGCCCTGAGCAGTGGGGGATCCCCATCCCTGGCGATGCCCCGACTCACCCAGACTCGGTCCCCAGTGACCTGCTGCAGCTGTGGCGCTGGCCCTGCTTTGGGAAAGGACTTGGACAGGAGATCTCCATGGGTACAAACCAGACTAAAATCTGTGCAATTCTCTGAGTTTGCTGGAGGGGAGCTTACGGGTGAGACATCAAGATCCCTGAGCCCTGAATTCAGTTTATGAGTCTTCTACAGGTTCTCTATAGCACATCAGTGTTGCTTTTACATAAAGAAGTAGGAACATAGCCTTGATACAGACTCTGTACATGCTAACAACCATCTTTGTGAAAGACTGAAAGGCTTCAAGGTGAAAGAGCTATGGAAATGGAGAAACAGAATGCACAAGTGCACCCAGCCAAGCACACACTGACTAGAGCCCGCCTCTCACCCTCTGAGCACCAGATAAGAGCTTTCTAATAGCATTATGCCTGTGCTGGACCCTCAAAACCAATTAATACAATTTTATGTACAGCTACTCACATTAGCTCAAAATTTCTTCGGATAGCTTCTGGGATTTTGGGTTTTGTAACACGCACAGCCTATGAAAAAAATAAATGGTTGCATTTTAAACTAAACATTTTGATGTGAGCTGCATAACTAAGAGATGTCTTTGCAAAACTAGCTGTAGTGCTCGGGACATTTCCACATTGATCCAAGAGCACACATAATGGTTCCCAATCCTCTTGTACAACACAGCTGAGCACAGCCACTCTCACAGAGGTGCGACATGTATTTGCTGTCTTCACACCTTTGATGGCACCTAAATGATCAAGTAAGACCTGTGGAGTAGACGCTAAAGAGGTCCATCACCTTTGTTAAAAGAAGCCTAGTTCTTGACTCCAAACACTCTTCAAACATCACCAGACAACGCTCCCCAAAGTACTGCTCAAGAAAGGAGCTCACAACCCAATAAAATTAAATCGCAGGAGCAAGACTTGCAAAAGAGGCAGGGCTACAAGCTCAGGAATGGATTTCCAAGAGAAAAGCTTGCAAAACCAACCATGCAATGAGAGACATAGCAATGAAGACAGGGGAGAGCAGCAGGGCACGGGTGGCAGCTGTTGTTTGCAACTGTGGATCATCAGGAGTGATGTTCATGGTGATGCTGACTCCACAACTCAGATATGTGCCAGAGACAGATGCTAAACTGCTCTGCAGAGGACTCTCTCTGAAATATGAGGGAAACACCTTCAGAAGCTGGACCAGGAGCTACTGCTGTTCAGTTGGCATGTTGTGTGGCTCATCAGTGAGCTTTGGGAGATGCAGATTCACAGCCACGGCTGTACAATTGCTTCACAGCCCTCCTGCTCCATCTTCACTGTAGATCCAGTGCTGAATCTGCTGCTTCTCTCTGGGGTAAGTCTGCGAAGAACCAAGGGGCTTCCACAGAGGGGAATGGGATATGGACACATCCAGGCAAGTCTTTATATGCTGTGAGAAAAGAGAACTGTTTCCATGTGACAGACACCCTGGTCCCAGCAAACACCATGCCTGGGGAGAAGGAGCCAGCCTGTCATCAAAGCAGGACACTTAGGAATCACAGAACAGTTTGGGTTGGAAGGGATCTGCCAAGGTCATACAGTCCAACCCCCTCCTGCCATGGGCAGGTAGCTCAAAGCCCTGTCCAACCTGACCTTGAACACTTCCAATGATGGGGCATCCACAACTTCTCTGGGCAACCTGTTCCAGTGTCTCACCGCCCTCATCATACAACATTTCTTTCTTATATCCAATCTAAACCTACCCTCTTTCAGTTTAAAACTGTTGTCCCTTGTCCTGCCACTACAGGCCTTGGTAAAAAGTCTTTCTCTGCCTTTTTTATAAGCCCTCTTCACATATTGAAAGGCCACAATAAGGTCTCCCTGGAGCCTTCTCTCTCCAGGCCAAACAACCGCAATTCTGCTGCTTCTCTGAACAAGCAAAGAAAGCAGATTTATGGGACATCAGACCAGAACATTCTTCAGTGAAAGGATTTTTCTAAGCTCCTACCAGGAGCAAAGCCTCTCCAAGTCCCTAGAAAGGTACCGCATGCAGAAAGTTCACCTCACCAGCTACTGCAGGGTGTGCAGGGGGATATCCTTTCTACCTCCGTAATACCCCCTGCACCAAATCAAAGATCAGTTTCCAGAAGCATGGCTTTTCCAACATGGGCAAAGATTCCTTTGTAATCAGGAAAGCTGCCAGGTCTTTGAAAACCTCCACTAGCTGCTTCTTTTTCAAGCCAATGGCTCAATCTATTTCATGGTGAAATCTACTTAATCTACTAGATGGAGACACTACTGTGCACTGTCAATATTGTTAATAATCAAATGTTAAGGCATTGGGAGATGCTGGGACTAACTGGCTGAGCAACAGCTTTGCAAAAAAGAGCATGAAGGAATCAAAAGACAAGTTGACTATATGACAGTGTCTTTTCACTGTGGCCATGAAGTCCAGCCACATCCTGAGCTGCACTGGCAAAGGCTCAGCAGCAGGTTGAAGGCAATTTTTATTCCCGTGTGGGGAACCCAGTATAAGGGATACCAACAAACCGGAGGGTGCAGCTGAAAGCCACTGAGATGGCAATGTAAATATTGCAGAGAATGGGAATAGGCTGCTGGTATTCTCCTCTCCTGTTGATCCTCCTCCTTGAATATGGGTGTGACATTTGCCTATTTCCAGTTATTAGGGACCTCCCCTGACCACTGCCATCTTTCAAAGATAAGAGAGTGGCTTCACAATGGTGTGGGCCAGCAGCTCAGCACCCTGGGATGTATCCCACCTGGTTCCAAAGACTTGTGTGTCCACCTGCTCAGTTGTCCTCCACTGTGGGTAATACTTCACCTCTGCAGACTCTGCTGCTAGGGTAAGGAACGGGGAGGCCCAAGGGCAGACCTTGCCAGAAAGAAGTGAAAGAAGGTGTTGAGTACTTCAGCATTTTCCACATCCTTGGTCACTATGTCCCCTGCTCCACAGCTTACTTGGCCTTCATTTTGCTGTGCATGCTCCTCAGAGGCCCTCTATGTTGCCCTACACAGCCATCATTAGGTCCAAGTCCAGCTGAGCTTTGGTTTCCTAACTCTGTCCCTGTGCTCTCAGTTCAACCAGCCTTATTCCTCCTAGATCATCTATCCCTTCTCCATGTTTTGTGAGTTTCCTTTTTGCTTTCCAGCTCAGTCACGAGCTCCTTGCTCATCCACGCCAGACTCCTGTCTGTCTCACCTGCTTGACTTTCCATGCTTTGGAATGTCCTTGGCAATAAAGTGGGGCCTGCTGGCCTCCTTTGCTGACCATGGCAGTCTCCCACAGGACCCTGCCAGGCACATCTCGCACAAACCGAGTTCTGTCCTTCTTAAGCCCAGGCCCATAATTCCCCTGTTCACCTCACTCCTCCGAGGACCTTGAACTCACCACCTTACAGCTGCTACAGCTCACACTACTATCAGACTTCACCTCTCAACCAGTTCTTCCTTGTTTCTAAATGGTCCAGCAGAGCACCTCTCTCAGTTAGCTTTACTCACCAGTGCCAAAACCTGTGTTCAACACCCTTCAGAAACGTCCAGCATGGCTTGCACCCAGCCTTATTGCCCTTCCAGCAGACACTGAGCTGATCAGAGACCGCCATGAGAACTAGGGTCTGTGATCATGAGGCTTCCTCTGGTCTTCTACAGGCAGCTTTACCTACTTCATCTTACTAACTGGGTGATCTGCAGCAGACAAGGATCATGTGGTTCTCCAAGTTGGTCTGATTCTTACCTATACTGGCTCCTATCTCAGCTGTTCATCACCCATCCCAAAGCAAAGCTCCACATGATCTGATCCAGTCCTTTGCAGACAGTACCACCCTGCTGCCTCACCTTCTCAGCCCGTCTTCCCTAGAGAGCCTGTACACATCCACAGCAGCACAGCACTCACATGAGCTATCCCACCAGGCCCCAGGACTGCAAACGTGCATGGACTTCCAGTTTCTCAGGTTTGTTTCCCGGGATGTGTGTGTTTGTCCAGACACTTGAGACAAGACACTTGTGCTGCTTTCACAGGGGGAAAGTGCAGGAGCCTCCCCTACGACACTTCTTACTGTCCACTGGCCTCCACTTCTCTTCAGGCTGTGGTCACCATGACAGTTAGGAAAGAAAGTTTTGTATCAGGCAAGGTGGAGGGCTTGTGAAGGGTTCATATACACTAAATAGTTTTAATAAACCTAGAAAAAAAAAATGCTGTTAATTTCCTCTAACAGCATCTTTTCAATAATTGTTTTCTGTGTCACTTCTTTCAAAAATGAATTGTCAGTGATCTCTGAAGTACTCATGCATGCAAACAAGCTCTTCAAGAGGAAAGCACTATGCCCAAATACAGAATTATTTCCCTTAGAGCTCAGAAAACAATTCAGTTCTAGGTACAGTTAAGTTAATCTGGGTTACATAGCTGCATATGTAGAGTTTAAAGAAAGCTCAGCTCTTCACCGATGGAGCAGGGTATTTCCTGACAAGAGACACAGCAACACAGCAGAGTTTTATGCTAAGGCACATTTTCACTGGAGACAAGAGTGCAGCTCTGTTTTGAAAGGGAACAACAGGAACAGAAGGGCAGGATCACACCGTCTCTTAAGTACTACAGATGAACCACTTTCCTCACTAGTTACGGGACCTCTTCAAGCTGGTGGTCTGGGGAGGTCAGGCGGGGCTGATGCAGGCAGGATATCCTTCAACTTTTGACCAACAGTGAAGATTGAGCATGGCAAATTGAGAAGGGGTAGCATACACTGAAGATCAGATTTAGCTCTGTCGTTAACACCTCCCAGCAAAGAGCCATGAGTTTTGCTTACGCCCTTCCATACCCTGAGATCAAAAAGGGTCTTTATGTTATGATGATAATTTTGACTGATGATGAATTTTTGTAGGAAATCACTCTACAATGTACAAGGCAAGTTAACTTAGATATTTGGAAGAGTGGTGCCATCTCAATTTCTTTGTGGTAAGACACTGCCTGTGGTTCACCCTCATCAAAACAGAGCTAGCTTATGCACAAATGAGCAAAAGCAGACAGTATTTATGGTAGCATTACATGTGCTGTCAACGTGAGGCTTCCCCTCCCTGCACACAGCCAGCCAGCCTAGCTAAATGTGGCAACAGAAAAGGCAAAACAGATTTGGTGTCACTCATCCCTTCAGTGGAAATCTCCAGAGATTTCCATCTTAGCCCTTGTGAGCCTAAGGTATAATTTTCCCAGTTCGTTGTCCTGAACTTCAACATGCCAAAAAGCCAGTATATCCTGTAGCCCGGCTAAGATTAAACATGATTTTCTAACATGAAACATAAGCAGAAAATCACTTGGGATATAACATCTTTGCTTATCTCTGGCACAAGCGCAGAAAAGAGGAAGATCTCTTTTCTTTCTCAATTATCTGTAGGAACTGCGCTAGCACACTCGAGCACCCAGCTCTGCAGAGGTGCCAAAGGTAGTTTAAATAAAAACTATTTCTTGCTCTTTGAAAATTAAATCCAATACCTGCAGGTCTGTGGCCTAAAAGGTCCTTTTCTCTATCCTGCAGGTCTTCCCTTAACATAAAACCAGTACTTAGAAGTGGTCACTGTCATTTGGACAGCTGACAAACCTCAACTCAAGGCTCAACTATTTCACATTATGTGGAACACAGAAGCAAGAAACTTAATCTAGTGAAAGGTGAGCATATGCAAAGTGGAAAAAAGAATAATCTTTGTCAGGGAATGAACCTACCTGGATAGTGAGACCTGGTGCCATGACATTGAGATCTTTCTGCAGGGCCAACTTCAGATTCTCATCTATCTGATCTGTGTTTGGAGGACAAGAAAGAGACCACTTAGCTTACCATCTTTTCTCCTACAGCTTATGTGGCAGAGAGTCAGCTGGCCTTGAAGAGCAGGTATGTCTATGGTGTAAGATAAAGATGCTTTTGAGATCATTCAGTACATTGTTTCCCTTCATATATCCTCTGGAAATTGTTCACGAATGGAGAGTCACACGCTAGTGTCTCTAGAAAGGTTCAGCTGTTGATGAATTCATGGTATGTGAGCTAAGGGCAAATAGCTTTCAGCATCTCTGCAAGAAAAAGCACCTAGAGCCTGTGGTAGAAGTCTATCCCTTCCTAGCTAGAGCCACACCAACCCTGCTGCCAGTGGCAAGCTCTGCCTTAAGTCTCTAGTAACCTGCAGGATCCAGTACCTGCTACTGAAAAAAATGCACTGTGTCACTTCCAAGCTCCAAGAAGATCCTTCCACAGAAATGGCCAGTTATGAAGGGATGAAGCTGCATGTACTACCAGGAAACTTCTGACTACAGATATTTGGCAAGTTTGACTACAGCATTCAAGCATTTACAGTCTCTTAATATTAAAACTCTGACAACCTTTTATCTTCCATAAACCTGTCTTCCCCTGCTCTGCCAGTCAAGAAGGAACATGATACTGTTATGTCTTTGGGGGCACAGGCAGCTACCAAGAAGCAGACCATTAGATTGGCTCATTCCTGAACCACTGCTACCCCCTTGTGAAAAACTAGAGCATTGCAATGAACTGAGAGCATGTCCCTTCCTGCTCTCACTTGCTAAATACAGCCAGAAAGCAGCTTTTAAAATAAAAAAAAGTAAATTCAGCAACAGAACAGGGGCCTAAAAGTAGTAGACAAGACAAAACCATCATCATAGTGAAGGCAATGGGCATGGCTGCACGCACAACAGCAAAGTGGCTACTTTGTGCGTCCAGAATTCAGTCCTAAGCGGAAAAGGACTGAAATCAAATTCCCACGTGCAGATGTGGAAACACAAAGAAATGTGAATCATTCAAGAGTCAAGTCACATGGGAAATAGCATATGGATATCTCAGGAGCTGGACTCTAGACTGCAGCTCCAGCACAGTGGCTGTTTGCTCACAGGGGCTTGCTGTAACACATTCCACAGCAGAAGAGGGAGATTACACAGCCTTTGGTGGGTACATCCAGCTGCCACCCACTTACCGAACAGCTCAATGTATACTTCCTGCAGGGTATGGGCACTGCAGAATTGATTCAGCTCATGATGAATTTTATTGAAGATCAAAGTCTTATCGTAGTCTGCAGTGTAGTTTCTTACAATATCGTACACTGAGGAAGTAAGAAAATTATCACAGGTTACCACCGACATAACTGCTTTCGTAATGCCACAACCACAAAACAAAAGCTCAGAGTATTAGGAAAGTAGTGCAGCACTGGGACAGGTGAGTGGGGGATCTCCATCCTTGGGAGTTTTCAGGACTTGGCTGGACAAAATCACAGCTGCCCTGCCCAGCTGCTAGTGAGAAGCCTGCTGTGAGTGGGAGGGAGGTCAGAGGAGATACCTGCAGAGGTCCCCTCCACCAGCACTGCTGGGATTGTATGACTTCAAAGAGCAGAGTAATTACAGCAAGATATACTGCACAGTCCTGTTTTATGATCTGCATAAACAAATGAAACAGTAAAGCCTGTCCAGGACCTGAATGCATAGGAGCAAATACTACTATAGAGAGAAAACAAGTATCATTCCCACAATTATAACATGAATTCCCTCTTCAATGCCTCAGTAACAGTAGCATTTTGCATTAAGCTATGCTGCTGAAAAAAAAAAAAAAAAAAGCTATCTGGGTCTTTGGTTCAGCAGCTGGTGAAACAAGAAGGCAAGAGGTTTCTACAAGGGCTTTTCCTTTGTAATTTTCCCAGCAGCTGAGCTGGAAAGCACCTGGGGGCCTTGTCCCATGTATTTAGTTTCACAGGTGGTCTCCCCTTCAGCAGCAAGAAATAGGATTGCTTGAGCACCCTTCGCATTTCTAAACATACAGGGGAGAAGAAATCCTAGAATTTCTCTTCAACTTTGAAAATCTGTGGCTTTTCGAAAAGCTTTCAGACACATGCATGAAACTAAGTGCTACAGTACTGGGAACCATAAGGATAACAAGACACAGAAAATGGAAGCCTTGCAAATCAAGATAGAGCTGCTACAGGATGAGTGAAGACAGTCACAGTGCTGCTTGTTGAAACAGGACGGGAAATACCTGCATATGGTGCCAATTTATTCACAACTTCTATTCGGTCAATGTAGATCATAACACCACCACTATAAGTGAAAAAGAGAATTCATGGATTATTACTGCAACTGTTAACAGTGGTCCACATTTAAAGCAAAGTTGTCTTCATCCCTCTTTTACTAAATTCTACTAAACTTACCCAGAACAATTCTGACTTGTTAAGCTTTTTGCAATTAGATGGCAGCAAACCCCAGCTATGTACAGACTGGTCCCTCTCTCTGCATAAATCAAAAGCATGCTCCAGCAAGTCTGCAAAGCACTTTCATTTCACTTTGTTATCTCCTACTTAGCCAGCAAAAGGAAAACATTTTTGAACAGGAATGTAGCTGCAACTGTCAGAAAGGAGGAGTCCAGCACGATGAAGGTAAGGCAACAAAGACAGCAGATGACACCTGCAAGCAGCAGAGCAGAGTCAAACTGCAGATGCACCGCAGCTCTTCTAGACAGCACATACATTTGAAATAGAAAAACCCTTAGTTTAAGTTCATGTATTTACTAACTCCAGCAGGAACTTGACAAGGCTCCTGTTAGAAAGGAAGAAACAAAGCATGTAACAGACTTTAATTCATGATCCCTGCTTCAATGTCACATTGCAAACAGCTCCCTATAGTTAAACACCACAACCGTGCACATGCGCCCACGCATGTGCACTGTCAAGAAGCTCCAGACACCTCATTGGAAGAAGCCTGCTGGCAGTCCACTCCCCAGGGGATCATGTGCTGCTGGACCGGCAGAGAAAACAGAGAATCAGAGGTAGGGCTTGATCCCAGCCTCTGCTCTTACTGTTGTGGCTTTCAGCAGGTCATGCCCACCCCTGGATACCTGTGACACTGGAGAAAAGCAAAAATTCTACAGTGAAGAAAAAAAACCCTTAATTTTCAACATAAGCTCATAAGTCTCTTGAGAGCATATTTTAAAAGCACTTTTCTCTTGCAATTTTGTCTTCAGGGCAAAGGCAAATCACAAACGAGAAGCTTTAGCAGAAACTGTTTAAAGACAGCTGATCCCCAGAAGTGGACCTCCCACATTTCCAAACTTAAGTCTCTGTGGTATTTTAACTCAAACGTATTCCCCATGACAAACCTGGTTTCTTATTTTGCAGATCTTAATCTCTGGCAGTTGAAAGCTACATCTGCAGAAAAGTCACCTGAACTTGCCCGTGTCTGTCGTCTTTTAGAAAAACGTCTCCCAGGCACAGCCTGCGTTCACTCTGCAAACCGGCCTGCTTCATGGCAACCTACGAGCTAAAAACATTGGTGATGGACTGAACTTGTCTGCTGGAAGGGATAAGCCAGCACAAAAGATATCTGTGGCTAAAGAGAGACTCATTTCCCAGTGAGATACTAAGAGTATTAATCTCTTTTTTACTCAAGATTTCTCTTTAGGCCATGGGCATTCTTGCTGGCTCTCTCTTAAGAGCCATTACTATTTTTAAATAAGACAGGCTTACGGATCCTTTATAGGTAGGTCAGGCTGTACAAGCAGTTATAACGGTACGGTATGTGTTTTTCTCCAACATGTCCCATCACATCGAATAAAATGACTATTTATTGTTGCAAGTGACATCCAACAGCATTCCTCAGGATCTTCCAAACCTGCTCTCATCCTCCTGATTTGTTCCAGTCACCTTATGACATCTCCACCAGGACAGGGAAACCCAGCTACCACCTTGGGGTATCTTCCAGATATCCTGGTGAGGAACCAAAGCAGAGCATGTGGGCTTCTTCCACCAGAATCTCCTCCACTGCACATCTTTATGTTGGGGTCCTTTTGGCATTTCAATTTTACAGGGATGTTTTAAGGAAAAAAAAAGAGAGCACCTGAGACAATCTGTCTCCTACACAGGACTCATCCACAGCCCCTCATCACCCCCCACACAAGAAAGTCTGGCACCTCAGACCAGAGAGGACTGCCTGCTGCCTGTCCAATTCAACCAACGCTACCTACAGCAACCCTGCCAAGGACCTTAACCAGGGTGGGTCAACAGGGTGGGGTATACGTGAATTATATCAGTCCTGTTGGCCAGGCTTTGAGGAAACCAGTGCCACTCAGAGCCCAAATACACTGGCCATCTATTTCCCCACTGAGGGCTTAAGCTTAAACTAAGCCTACAAGGCACACGCTGCGTTTTCCATCCATCTATCCAGCTGCTGGAGCCATGATCCTTTCATATTGTGCAGTGGGGACAGCCCTCTGGACCTGCTGCTGTAAACCCAGGAGCCAAACTGAACTGTAACACTCTGATCTTAAAGTGAGCATCTCAGACAAGACCTCCTCTCAAACAGCCCGATCCAGAAGACGTTAGTAAGCTCCTGGAGTGCAGGAGACACTGTCCTCGGCAGAGCATCATGCGCTAATTTGGGGCGATTCACACACCTTGTTGACTTGGAATTGTACAAATCCTCTCATCATCCACAGCTCTTTTACTTGCCCTTTGGCACCTGCGGCTTAGACGCTGGCTCAGACAGCACTCTTTCCACTTCAACAAGCCACTACCACTCTCAAAACATCCTCGTTTGCCAAAGCCTGCCTCTTGACAGATGCAAGGTAGGGTGACTCCCATGGGAAAATTCCCAGCGCTTGCAACGCTCCAAAGCGGTTTCCACAGCCTAACACTGGCATTTGCAGCCTCTGTAAGGGCTACTCGCACCCGCAAGGTCCTCACTGCAGAGCTGCTCACGAGGCTGGTCAGGCAGAGCAGCACTGAGTTGAGCAGGCTCTTTGGTCAGAGAGAGGAACAAGAAGAAACACAGAGGAAGTCTGAAAAGATGATAAACACCTAGACTACGTGCACCTCAGAGAAGTTTAAGCAGCAATAGTGCCTAACAAGGTGAAAGTGTACAGGGGACTGACATACACTAGCAGGCGTTTCAGCAGACCTTAGAAAGCCTCATGTATTTCAGGATTTTAGCCTATGCCAGGCCAGGAGAAGACAAGGGAAAAACTGAAGGACGTTGCCATAAAACAGGGGCTGTAAAAAAAGCTGAAGGTTTAATGCTTATTGCTAGAGCTGACCACAAACAAGACCAGACCAGATTAGGCAATCAGAGCATGTAAAAATTGGGCTTAAAGATGAGATCTGGTCTGTCTAGAGATACCAGCATTAATGCAATACATCCACTTGCAATATTCGTGACACATTTTTCCATGACTGGCTAACAAACAGGGACCTGTTCCAGAACAGTATTCCTCCAGTGCTCCGTTTGTGTTCCTGCCAACAATCTGTAGCACGAACACAAGACGACTCTCACACCTTTGCAAATAAAACATCTAATGCTTGAGCGTCCTGGCTATTTACTGTTTCCTGGCACTGTAAAAACTTGTACAACACTTAGCGTGATTCTTTCCAGTCAAGTTTGTAAGAAAAATGCTACTTACCTAGTTCTCTCATGCAATATTTGCACAACACCATTTTCAACCCATTTATTGTATTCCACAATTAATACATTCGTGAGTACATTCCTTCTTGATTAATTCTTCGAGTCAGTCCTTTGGAATACTTTGCTCTTCTAAAACTAGTTTACTGAACTGATTTTCCATCAGTTTTTGGAGATCAGCAGACCCACTGTGAGGAAATTGCTGAACTTTCCAAGGAACTGTGCACACATTTTCTTGTTGGGGAAAGTCAGGAATGTCAGACACAAGAGGCAACTCAGCTTAGAGCAGATACATATTCTACCTGCTGTAATGAAATGGTTTTTGTCTCTGAGGTGACAGCTGTTTTATGAAAAACAGTCATCTGGTGCCAAAGTATTTTAAAATCTGTATTTAACGTATTCACTTAATGCTGTCAAGTATAAATGTAACAGGTAAGGCAGAAATTGGGGATGGGACACCCACACAACCATTCAGAAGCTTCCCAATGGAGATGAGAACACAGGGAACAGGAATATGAATACGGTGGAAGAGAATCTGATGGTTTAATAAACAATTACAGAAATTGAAACTGTTTAGGATCTATTCTTGTAATGAACTTTGAACCAGGAGAGTGAAATTTCAGATTTGATCCATTTGTTATTATAAGCTAATGTTTTATTATGGAAACATGGATTCAAAGCTTTGGCAGGGAGCAGCTGCAGCCCTTGATTCCAAATGCAGCAAATGTCAAGGCTCCTGCAGTAACACCTTAAAAATGGACAGAGCTACTGGGACCTTTGGTCTGAAGTGTATTCAATTATTAACTAAGAACTACTTCACCAGCTGTTTGGTGTTTTAAAGCATGTTTATTACCTGTAACTTCACAACCACCTGTACTGCACAACTGAATCCTGCAATGCTAAAATGTAACAGGAACTTAACGAACTAACTATACAGAATTAAACAGAATATTTAGCTCCTAAATCACAGACACACAGAATGGTCAAAGCTGGCAGGGACCTCTGGAGGTCGTATTGTCCAACCTCCCTGCTCAAGCAGGGTCAAAGCAGCACAGTTTAATTTTGACTGTCAGTATATCTAAAGTGGTTAAGCTTCAGTGGAAAGCTTTGCTTGGTCTGTTGAGAAGGCTTGCAGGACAGATGGACACCATCCCTGGCCCAGAGACGTGATGCCGTTTTACAACATCCAGCAGGTGAAGTATTACCCCTATTTATGCTATGTATGAGCTAAAAGTTGCCATTAAACACGCTGCTAAAACTCTGCTCTGATGACTTATTTTTAACTGTGCCTTTAACTTTTAACTTACTCCTCCCTCCTCCAATTAGTCTTCAGTTGACCTAAAGACTCTTCATCTGACCACAAAGCCCTGGCTGCAGCGCTGAACTAGCATTATTTACAGACACTCCTGAAAGAGGTTTGAGGTCTAAGACTAAAACCAGCTATGGCCTGCAAAAACTCCATGTTAATATTTAAGCTCAAGTGATGTCTGATGAGTTGCTATAGGAATATTCCAAGATCTCATTTCAATAAGGGCTAAACCAAATCAAAATTAACTCTACCTCATTAACGTTGTCACTAACATTCAACTTTTAATTTCAACACGGTCATTGTGCATCATCATTCAAGTTATAGTGACTTAAAAAACCCCAAAGAAACAACACCCCCCCCCGCCCAAAATATTATTGAGTACCCTAGAGCTAAAAGACAAGGAGAATCACTTTTGTTTTTATCCTGAAGAAACAGATTTGGTCATCACTTTAACTTGAGTGAACCAACACAACAGGATCTGCAACCCAACAACTAGCCTTCTCTTTCGGTTACTGCTGTGCTTGTTAAAACTATACAGATCTTTGCTGACAAAAGGACCAGCTTAATTACGAAGCAGCCAGATGCCACCCATGCACAGGATTCTTCTTTATTCTTTCTCACTCTTTCTTTACATCAGGTGAAATGTCAATTCAAAAAAATGCCCCAACGATTCCAGGAGACTCATTTTCTTGAGCTTTTTTTTTTTTTTAAATGAGCCATCTCCCATCAGGAGGATTCCCATTCACCATTTACTTTTGCCTCCTGCTGGGGTCAGTACTTGTATTAGCCACCAGATTCAGTCTAGAAACACCACAAAGCAGAGGGCAGACCAAAGCACAAGCAACGAGCTATCGATATAATCAAGGGAAGAAACCAAGAAAAATCAAGAGAATATCACTATAAATGCAAATACCCTCTGAACATCAATACCAGAGAAAGCAAGAGCCCTCCCTTCCATACCTCCTGTGCTATTATTTCCAAGTATAATGTGTGTGTCTATGTTTGGGACTAATTTTAGGGTATGTGTCTTTACTTTTCAGCCTCTGTGTCACAGCACTGTAAACGACTAGCTGCAAACTACATGATAGAGTGCATCTGCTCACCACCAGAAGAAATACAAAGGAAAAACATACCTTGTCCCGCAAGGCACATTTTTCACTTCATCAGTCTGCAACGTGGTCTGAAATAAAAAGACAACCAGTGCTCACAAAACCACTCCATTCTCCAGGAAGATCATGCTGTGCCCAGACTCTCACAACAAGGAACATGGAGCCAAAAACATGTCCTCTACCTCCTCGCTGACTTTGGCAGGTGTGGGCAGAAGACAGACTTCTTTTCAACTGCCTTTTGGGAGATAGAGAGGCAGCTGTGCTCATGTCCCCCTACTCTCAGCTTCTGTGGCACTAAGGCCCGCAGCTCTCCTGGGAAACAATTAGGGCCACAAACACAGACTGTCCTCCCAGAGCAAGCCATCTCCTGTCCCAAGCAACACACACGCACATTGTGGAGATTCCACCAAAAGGACAAGTGCCCGTGCACAGATGGGTCTGGCACCTAAGGCAGAAGGAACCAAGGGCTTCTTAGGGGCTGCTGCTCTGACTACCACACTACTGAGCCCCTCTGCAAACACCAGTTGCCTAAGTCACCCCCATCCAGCAATATCCCTACCAACACCTGCTCCCACTCACCCTCTTCTGAGTGGATACTAACCTGCACGGATTTGAAAGTGGTAATGAACGGGAGCATGATGTGGTAGCCTGGTCCACTCGGACTAGTTAACAACGCACCACCCCTACAGAGAGAGAGAGAGAGAAAGAGAAAAATGGGGAAAAGGCTCAAGCAACTGGAAAATAGTAAGTGCTGACTTTGTACTTGCTCGCTCTCATTCAAACTGCCAGGCGTCACAGCTGTGGCAGTGCAAATTACATTACTCACCTGCACCAAATTTGCCACCAATTCCCCTACAAAAGGGCTGACTGAGTATGAAACTTGCCTGCTGCGACTTGACAATCATTTGCTTCAGTCCTGTGAACAGTTAACTTTTAGAGAAGACAAATATTGCTAAATTCTTCCATCATTGCAAAGAGCTCCAAGAACACAGATTTTCCTCTCTAAATAGTTCACTGGTAACCATGGAAAAATCCAGCAGTTAGATGTGATACTGCCAGTGTGGATTTCCACAAGGCATTCGGCACAGTCCCTTACCCAAAGTGCAAAGAAAACCCGCAGTCTCTTGCGAGGACTGGCAGGTTGTTAAAAGACAGGAGACAGAGGACAGCTCTAAGTGATCGATCCTCGTAGTGCAGTAAGGTCTCCTGCAGTGTCCTGCAAGGGCCTGTGCTGTTCAGAACACTCATAATTAAAAGGGAAGAGCAGTGCAAAGGAAACTGGCCCATGGTGGTGAGCGCAAAGGATAGAAAAGACATGACAGAACTACAACAGAAATGGCAAAATGTGCACAAAGGTTGCTGCTGAATTTCTCTGTTCCTTTATTCAAATGTGAAGCCAAATCTAGTCAAGAGGTCTCACTTAGTGACTGTAACCACTCACTGCTGTGGACTGACAACGAGTTGCTCTACAGATGCTATTCAGGGCAGCTATGAGCCCCAGGTGAAATTCAGCCCAGAGCCAGGGAGAAGACCCATTTCAAAGCAACAACAAAGCGGGCTCTCTGGCTGGCCAACAGGCTTGGGACAGACGTGACAGCCCTCGACGTAAGAGGGAGAGATCAACAGACATGAAAAGACTGGACGGACCAAAAGCTTTGGTCCTCTAAGCTTTGAAATGAAAATTGTGACCCAGAAAAAAGGGAGAAAGGAGAGTGAGGAAAAGTAGCTGAGGCTTCAGAAAGACCAAAACTCATAATGGTTTTGCCCAGAGCCAGGCTATCCAGGCCCATGTCATTTCTGGTGCAAGAGAGCAGAAACAACGCAGTCGGCCCACCTCAGGGCAAAACCTGGAGGGAAACAGAGAGAGAGCAATCACCCCCCGAGGTGATCTGGGGCCAGGGGCGAATCCCAGCTGAGAGAAAGAAACCTAGGGAAGGCTACAGGAGCCTTCAAGGCGCTGGCAGGGAACAGTACCTGTAATAGACAGCCAGGTGCCCCTCCTCGACCTTGTGGATGGAGGAGTACAGGAAGAAGACGAGGAGTCCCGTGGCAGCTGCAACTACGGCTCCAGCCTGGGCCATGGTCATCCTCACATCACCTGCGGGACACGGGCCGTCACCACCCGGAGCAGCACGTCGCCTGGACGATGGGGCACCGTGTATCTGCCGCCTGCATGAAGGTCCTCTCCGACGGTGTCTCTGCCCCTTTTCCAACAGCAAAACCTACTCAGCTTTTGGGCCCAAAAAGCCAGGGAACGTCCTCACTCGCAGCACCCGGCGGACCCGCTCTCCTCGAGGCCGCGTCACCCCCTCACGCTAATTACAGCGGGCGGAACGCCGCGGCCGAAGGCGCACGGCGGCTGACGAGATTCCGCCCCCCCCCCCAACCCCTCCCCGCGGCGGAAGGACGCGGGCACACCCGCTGCACCGGTGACCGGCGGGCTGCTCCCCGGCCGGGCCCGCCGGCG
>NW_010972727.1:73884-105517 GCF_000737465.1 Haliaeetus leucocephalus
GCGGGGCCGCCGCCCCGTTGCCCGGCAACGCCGCGAGGGCGGGCTCCCCCGCCCGCCCGTCGAGAGGGAGCACCGAGAGCCTCTCCACAGCGTTTATTGCGGTTAATTGTATTTAAAATATAGATAATCTATACATTCATATTACACACGTGAGCAGTCGTGACAAGCGGCGGGAGGGCCGGGGGGGGCAGCGGGGCCCCGGCCCTGAGGCAGCCGCCACCCCTCAGCTCTCCTCCCTTCCTCTCCAGGAAGGGTTCTGTGGGGACCCGGGATCCGACCGGCCGGCTGCCCCCACGGGAGCCCACCACAGGTGAAGCGGATTACTTGTTTAGTTGAAAGCCCAACGAGGCAAGAGCCTGTAAAATGCTGTTTGTTACTGCCGACGGTGTATCTGCTACGGACCACCACCTTTGTAATCAACTCCCCTAAGGTTTACAAAACACAGGGTGATTGATCGACCAGTCCCCTCCAGCTCGTCGCATCGAAGGCTGCCGAGCCACCACTCAGCATGCAGGCACTTTCCAGATAGCAGCACGTCGGCTCCTTTGGCTATTTCAGCCAGCTCCAGTCAAAACTCTGAAAGAAGCAGCAAGGAAACAACTGAAGTGCAGGAAATGGCTATTGAACATACATTTCCAAGGTGGTGACCAAAGGACGCTCAGTATCCAGCTTCTCTCTCTTCTCAGAAAGAATCATGTTGATCTAAGAGCTGAAAAGTAATCTCACAATTTCACGACCCGGTTTGCCCCCAGTACAAAATCCCCCATACTTACTGCAGTGCTCAGACACGTCACGGGACTGTACTCGCTTTGGAAATTGCATTTTGTGCCTGCACAAAACCTACTGCTGGGGTTTCTAGTGCACCATGGGACATAGGGGTAGTGCAAGAACACAAATTAAAAAGAAAGAAAGGCTCCAAGTCACAGGTATGCAAAATAGAGAAAAGGTTCTTGTAGTTATTCATTCTTTTTTCCTCTGTTTTTTTCCCCAAGTGAATTGAAGAGGACAAATCCCATTTTCTGCTGTTTTCCTGTTGCCTAACTTCTGTCCCCTGATGCAAGGAAAAGGGGAAAGAAACCAAACATAAGAAAACAGGTGTTGATCTGCAAAGCGTGATCCCACAACAACAAATAATCTTTCTGGGCTAAAACATGCCAGAGACAGATGTCACACCTTGGAATGAGACAAAGGAGGTGACAGAGACATGGATGATTAACAGGTAAGAAGCCAGTCATACAGCTTCTCGCTCATCTCCAGCCACAGCAAGGAGACAAGATGGGAGAGAAGACTGTCACACAACTGATACCAACCCTGTCAGAACTGAACAAAGACAAATACAGCATTAATCGACCAATGTATACATAATTAAGGCTGTTTTCCCTACTAATGTAATTACTTTGCCTTAATCAGTAGCTAATATAATTTCCCCATTCATATTGCTCAATCCCTTGCTATTACAGTGTCACCTGCAACTCTCACTAGTAAGTTTTCATTTCACCATCCCAAATAATTTGGTAACTCCAGTAAACTCTCAGTTCACTGTTTACTATTATTCATTAACATTAGAACATTCAAATGTTTATGAATTATAAGAGCTCCATTTCATCAACCACCTCCATTTCCCCAACCCTCTGTTCCTTGTTATTTCAGCAGTTACAATTGGTAAACTGCTTCAACTTTTTTATCCCATGAGAATGGAAGTCATAATTTAAGGAGACCTTTAAGAAGCTTTTTGAAAATCCAAGTTACAGCATATCAGAGGATCTTTGACTTCTTTACAGGACTGCAATAAATTTGTGAGACAATCTCATACTAACAGAAGATGTATTGACTCCTCTCCCTTATAAACAGGTCAATCTACATGCCTAATTGTCCTTTTCTCACTATATTTATACACGTGCTTCTGTGATACAGCCTCTAAAATCAGCTGAGAGCCTCTTCTAAAAGACCAGTATTCTGTGGTGCTCTTCATTCTTCTGGTAACCGGGCTCTCTTGAGCAGTAACTTACTGGCCTCAATTAGTAGGTCAGAAACAGAGTTTCAGACTGCATCAAAATGTCCAGGTGATCATTATTTACTTTTGTCATTTCTTGGTTGAAATACCAATTTGTGCAAAGAGCCTTCTTAGTTCTCTTTAAAGCCCCCTTTCTGCCATAAGGAGAGCTTCAGTTAATCATCAGGAAAGGGCTCTGGGAATGGAGAACCCTGTCCACTCCAGTGCAGGGACACGAACCAGGACTCTACGGTTGAGAATGCAACCGGCATTCAGAGCAAGCCCTACCAGTCAGGGGGGCCCCACAGAACAGCCCACTCTGCCATGCAGACCACTCGGCTGACACTAGCACCGAGGGCTACCTTCCATAAGGACCAGCATGTTAGCGGAGTCCAGGAGGGATGACAGACAACACGTGCCAGCCACAGCAATTCACATCATCACAAATGACCCTATTTAAGGGGTTCTCACACTCCCACAGGACCCTGCCATGGCTCTTAAAAATCAGGTCCTCAGAGATACATCAACAGACTTACCATCATGCTGTTGTTCTGCTCCTGTCTCGCTTCCTGCAAAATACTGCTAAAGAGTTCGAGGTAATTCAGATTCTCTTCTATCACATGGATAAAATTTTCCCTGCAGGGAAGGGAAGGCATAAGATGACAGATTTAAAACACAAAGTAACACCAACGTCAAAAAAACGGGGAAAAAACCCCACCCAAACCAAACAATAAACAAACAACCCCCAAACCGATTTATAGGAGCTCTCTGCAATTGTAGGAGCTACCTTGTAGGGCACAAAAACATGCCTTGAGGTGGCACCCTGCAGATCCCTACCCTGGAAGTATGAATTTGCACTCCTTCCTTACAGAGGAACTGCACAAGCCACACCGAAACTCAGCCTTAACAGAACCTAGGAAGTGAGCTGCGTACGAGGGGCTTGAAATTACTGCCCATTCCCCATAAGGTTTACATCTCTTGACTCTTTGTACAGTGCCTCGTACAGTGAAGTCATGGTTCAAAGAGGAGCTCTGAGGTGATCCAAAGGCACCTTGCTCAGGAAAGCACCTATTAAAAAGGTGATCACCCCACATTACTCAGAGACAAAAATTGCCCCGCAGCAGCAGACAGAAAAGAGGAAGTGGGAAAGGTTGCTCAGGGTTTCAGAAAAATCAACTGACTTCCAGCAAAAGCCTGCTTAGAAGATGTGTATCTTCAGAACCTAGGTGTTTCCCTGACCACCCAAAAAGAAAGAGATGGCCAAATGGTTTGATGCCAATGTTCACAGCCCCTGCCACAGCCTCCACAAAACTAGCACTGCTGCAGATCAAGGGCTGAGTAGTCTGAGGGACACCTTCCCTTCTGTTATGCTGACTGGAAGTAAAATTGCTAATGAAGCAAAGAGAAACCTCTCAGCTCCTGACAACTCTTACTCAGTTAAGACTGGCTGAGAGAGAAGGGCCTTAATAACCAAATCCAACCCCAAGACAGAGTAACATGACGCACAAGAAATGAACAGCACAGTGCTTTATCTGAGAGTGGTATGTGGAACTTGCTCAGGACCAGAGAGCCGAGGTTTCTGAATAAAGAGTCCAACCTAATTCCTGATTTTTTAGAGCATTAGTGACACATGAGCTACTGAAGCATTTTTTGGAAGGATAAAAAACCCCCCAGACATTGAACCAGAAGGATTCCTCAGTACTGACCCCGACTTCAGACCTCCATTTGAATTGAGATTTTTTAATATCACTGAAGCTGTAAGCAGCACTAAATATGGCCTGATTTATCTGGGACTTGCACCAGAACCCGGGCATGAAAAGAAACTGCATTTTGGCTCAAAATCTTATTGCTGCATTTTGCTGTGATATGACCAGAGGCAAGTTACTAAAACTCCAGTCAGGAGTTGAACAATGTTGCCTTTGGAGACAGTCTAGCATACCAAAACTCTCCCTGCACAGCATATCCAAAAACCACCACATGGGATGTGGTGAAGAAATGCCCCTCAGGCCCCCTCAGCACTGGAGACTCCCGCAGCAGAGGACAGGATTTCAGTGTATGCATACAAAATGGCTACACTGACTTCTCTGCAGTGGCCTCCTTTCCCAACAGCTCTTACCCATCTTCGGGAGTTGCCATAGATGACAGAGGGTGAGGTACGTTCCCTGAGGAGCTCTGTGCGAGCCACGTGGCTGCCGGAGTTGAGGCTGTGCCTTCCAGGCTGGAGCTTACCAGCGAACGAGAAGAGCTCTGTGTCTAGAAAAAAGAAATTCATCTGCTGTGATGGACAAAGGAAGAATTTAGTCAGGCTTAATTATTTTGCATACAAGACTTGTGATTAAACATAAGCACTGTTCGTAACACATACACACAATCTAGGCCAGTGGCTGGCAAGTCAGCTGATACAACCCTGCACAGTTCTGCAGATGTAGCTGGTACCAAATGCCTCTGCATGTAAGTCACCTGTGTTGTACATGGCATGTCTTCTACACTGAAAAATTAGGAGGCCATGTCCTAAACTGTGAGTCATGCACAGCAGCAACTCTTCTGACGGGGAAAGACATACATGTTTCCTATACCAACCTTAAATGTAGGTATGTGGAAATCAGATTGCTTCAGCTGTATCGTCACTATAATTGATGCAGAAAAAACAGTCTAGTCTTAAAACACCTTAAACTAACCAGGAAAGCACCTGTTTTGCTTTTGCAGCACTAAAATCACGATAGGTTTACTACATGAGGTTGAAGTTCACCTATCCCAGCGTAAGCCCTCCAACAGCAGCCGACACTACACGTCCAGGGAACGTAAGAACAAGGTGCACAGCATGGCGTGTCTACTGTACCCCAGCCACCAGCGATTTGCAGTTTGATGACTTACTGGGACCAAGGACTCCTCTACTGGCCTGCTTTTCCATGAATTTGTCTACCCTATCAACTTTTAGCATCTCAAACTCCTCTTCTCTACAGTAAAAATCAACGACTGTGTGGAAGTTACTCCTTTTTGGTCTCTTCAGTGTTTCATGTGATGTCCCCTGGCTCCTGCACTGGAAGGAAGAGCTAACAAATGGTCCAAAAGTTACTTACGCAAGCAATTTTCAGCAAATGCCATATCTCCCTTTGTCTTTTGCCCTGCATCTGCATCACTGAGTTGTCGGCTTCCTTGATGTTATTTAGAGCCACTTCAATCTTTGGAAGCAAGTCAATAATCTTCTGCTTACAGCCCAAGAGTTTGCTATAATAAAAAACAAACACAAAGTTACTTTCCAGCTTGTGTGGCAATACATTCTGGCAAAACCAAAAGCCTCGCCTTCGGATTCAAGAAAAATTCTTTAAGAACACCCCTTTCTCTTAGCACAGCACTGTGACAGCTGCAGGTAGAAAACCTGCAAGACTGGAGGGACCCCTGGTTAAGACTCGAAAAAGCAGGCAGATGACATTACTATTAATACCCACAATATAAGCTCTTCTTATTTGAAATGCAAAAATTGATCCTGATGACAGTGGACAGCACAGCAACTCAACCACGGTATTTTATTAATCTTCTCTGGTCTGTGTTGGTCTCTGTAGACTGACCATACCATAGCTAACAACTTCCTTTATGGGATCTACTAAGCATAAGCCACACGTGAAAATAAAACTAAATCATGCTTTGCTAACTACTGAGATCTGCATAATGACATTTTTTCTGAGCTACTTGAAGAATTAATGAATTAATGAACGAATCACTGTGGTGTCTTCTCAGCGGTTACATTATTCCTTTTTTTCCTTAAAATTTTAAATCCCAACCTAAACACTGGCAGAATTTGTCTCATTTTAAAGTGAACTCTTGGATGCTAACAGTACAAGCTTGTGCATTGTCCTCCCCTTCCCTATTAAGTTATACAAAATAGCTATATGTTTTAATAAAGTAAATGGAAATTCAACACAGACACAAAGGAACAGAATTAATATTGCTGTGAGAAACGTATACCTGTGGATGGAGCTTCTGGGCTCCAATCTCCATGGTTTTCCCTCTCCTTTCCTGCTACAAAGCTACAAATTGCATTTGCTTGGGTTTTTCTCTGCATAAAGTACCTGAGATGGCCAAAGAGCTCCTTGAGAACTCGGTCTTGGCTCTGTACTGTCTGCACAATGATCTTCACCATGTCCGTGCTGTCACTGTACGCATGATCTGGAAGGGCCATGAATCACCACATTAGTAAAATGCTCTTCAGCAAGGAGCTACTCTGAACACAAACATTCAGAGTCAAGGACAGATTTGACTTAATGAGTGCAGCCAAACAAACTGAAGCCCAATGAAACATCTTAAAGTCTGTCAAAACCTCTCATTAGGCACAGCTCTTCCTTAACGTCTCTTCTCGCCACAGTAACGTATACAATTCCAGCCACTCTTGCTGTCTAGATACTGGCTTCAATAAGGACTGCAGGTAGTTGCAAAATGCACAAGTAACTAAATCTTTCTGCTCACCAGTTACTATGTTCAGAACATAATAAGGCCCAAACATGGGGCTCCATCCAGTACAACTGAGAGACAGGAGGAGAGGGAGAAAAGAGACTGCCCTTGGGTGGGAGTGGCAACAGAGGAACAGCAGTTCTTCCCATGTCTGGGGTGAGTAAAGCAATAGTATTTGGGGCAGCAAAAAAGGTAGAGAATGCCAGAAGGCAGACACATGTTCAGGGCAGATGCTCCAAGACTGAAAAACAAAAGACAAACCCATGGCTGAGGAACAGAACTACAGAATTTGGGAGAGCTCTAGGCTCAGCAAAAAGACGAAATCATCTTAAGGTATGCCCTTGAGTCTGGCTAATTTTAATACAATCATTTGCCTTCTAAACAGTATTTTCTGGGTTTGAGTTCAGAAAAATTAGTCACGGGGTACAAGTGCGAAATGGCCTTTGAACCATCTCCTTCCATACCTGGAGGTCTTGTTTTTAATTGCTTGTACAGGTCTATCGCTCTCTGTTCCCTGTAAAAAGAAGAAAATTATTCATATATGTATCAACAAGCCAGTAACTCAAGAAAAAAAAGCATTGCAATTAAGTTATCCCTTGCTGAACCTCATACATTGGAGATGCCACCTTCTTCTACAGCTAGTATACAAGTATGATATTTGGAACACAAGGGACAGTCTTTCTGTGATGGAAACCAACTCTTCCCTAAAAGCTGTCTCTCTTTTCCTCTGATTATGCATTTTCTTGTCAGATAACCATACCAATTGAAGGTTATTTTCAGTTTCAAATTTTCATGTGGCTCAGCTGTGCTTTCCTTCCATGGTATCCTGAATTATGAAATTTCTTTTTTGTAACTATATGTACTTCTGCACAACTGCCTGAGAAATTCTAGTTCCTGTTCTGCATTTTTTGCCTGAATTTTAGTGATATTCTGTAAGTGGAAAGACAGCTGCATCACAAACAAGAGGACAGTGTTTCTCTTCTTCCCATTAAATAAATGTTACTTCTTTCAAATATTTCAAAAGCAGCCAAACACTGAAGCTTCCACCCTTGAACAAATCTTCACTGTTCTGAATCAAAAGTCTGTCAGAAACAAGTAGCAGTTTAGCCAGTTCTGCTTTTGGGCCCTCAACAGGCCTCTTCTTCCCCCCAGCTGCCCTTAGATCACCCCAATACTGTTTCAAGAGATCATGAAAGCTGCTTCTGCTTATGTAAGTTAGCATATCTAGTGCGCTGGATAGTTATCCATCTTCAAACTCCTACATCAGCCAAGGATAGGGGGAGAGGTGCTCTTTACTCCTGCTGCACTGGTAAAAAGAGAACATTAGCATCCAGCACCATCAGATAAACCTGAGATATCACCCAGGATCCATGTGTGTCTCATGGCTGTGTATCTCAAACCTTAAGCTAGTGCTCTACAGTATGCTTCCCTATACAGCCCCAAAAACTGAAGAGCAGGAGACTCAATCTGTTCTCCATTTCACTCCTCATTAAGAGGAGTAGCTTTAGACCAGAATAATCAACAGCTTAGGGCACACTTTAAGCACCTTGCAAATAGCTGATGGGTTTGCAGTGGAGGAAGTGCTTAACAACGTTTTAGGAGGCAGGTTCATTTTTAGTTTAAGCTGCTCTGAATGGGGGCTACTGCTGCAAGAGGTGGTTCTCCCTTCCACCACTTCCTCCCCTGTGCATTAGTTCTGCTGCTCCTGCAACTACACATGGATGAAAAGCAACCTAGCTGATCTACCTCTGCAAAGAAGGAGGGGGGAGAACATGCCAGGAACAAGCACATTTCCTCCCAGAATAGTCAGTCATTCAGAAGAGCTCTTATTAACAACAGATTTAGTGGCTATTCAGTCTTGGTGGCTATTCGATCCCTCTCTTTTATAACTGTCACTTGTGCTCTCAGCAAGAGCCCAAACTACAAAAAGTCTTCCTAAGATCAGTAATACCAGTTAGCTCTTTCATACTTTAATACTTAAAAAAAAAAAAAAATTCAAGTTTCCAAATATTCAAGAATCCAAGAGTTGTTAATCATCCTTCCTTTGAAAACACATTGAAGATACTTAACAGGACTTTACAATGACATCATCATTTTCTCACTCAACACTATAAAATTCACTCTTCTCTGATGCAAAAAGATGCTCTGCATTTTTCAGTTGAGACCAAGATGTATCTTAGACCCACCCTCTTCTAAGATGAAATTTCATAGTCAGTGATAGAGAAGTGTCTTGTCCTCTCCAGCTCTCTTTTCCATGTTTCCCCAGGTCTAGTCATTGTGTGGCTGCAGGGTAAGTTAGGTAAGCTAGATGAGTTTACCCATGCAACTGAATGTTAATCTTTCTTGCACAGCTAGCTTTGGGATACAGCAGTGTCCTATTCTGCCTTATAATGCTGCCAAGTGATCATAACTTCAAGAAGAATGAGGAACATACAGTCACAAGTGGTGAGATCTTCCCTTTTACCAGCAAAATGATCTTAAACCAACTGCAAACTACTCTGTACTTGCAGTTTGCAAAAAGCGGAGAGTGCATTTCAAAAGCGCTGATGGAACCACCAACAGAGAAAAAAAAAAACCCTCAGACACTGCAATACACAAAATACATTTACATGCCATAAAAATAATAAGCAAAAGGACTTACAAGCTCTCCATGACTTCTCCCTGGCGCCTTGCATATGGACTCTTCTGAAGCTCTACAATCTCTGTGTGCAGAGCCATGATCTGCTCATCCAGATATCCAATATCTTCAGCCTAATGGCAAAATGTAGGTATAAATCAAACTGGAGGAGGAGAGCACTAAAGTAGATAGAAAGATCCCCAGAGTACCACGCAGAGTTTAGGAGAAAAAAGCTCTTTGACATGACGGCCGCTACAATAATTGAGGTTAGTGTCATTATCTTCTCAGTGCATGATATCACCTGGATCCAAATCTCTGACAACCACACTGGATGAGAAAAATCAGTTTCTTCATAACTCCTATCTCTTTGAGATGTGTGCTGTGCACGTGCGCACGCGCGCACACACACACTCTCTGGCTCTACATACGTTTCAGCAGCAAAGGTTTTTTTCTCCTACTCTTACCATATGGACAGAGGGTGCTCTCACATTTTACCCTCCCATACGCATTTTGGTCTGACATTTCTCCAGTATTTCACATCTTCCTCAAAGCAATATAAAAGGTACTGATCTTATACCAAGCCCCCACATATGTTAGGTGAGGCAGCCAACAACAACATTTCTGAGCATAAGGAGTGGGTATGTGATAACAGACATGCACTGGAGATCCCGAGCATGGTTAAGAAAGCACTGGTCACTGTAATCGGTCTTAGTGCCATGGACTGTGGGCACTGATCTGCTTTCCTGAGAAAGTATTTTCAGCCATTTCAGCTTTTCCTTTCTGACTTGAGGCTGTAGGACCTGAAAATTGATCATCTTACATAACATACCCCTTGCTGAAGCTGCAGAAGTACTTGGTATGAGGCTATATAAACGGGATGTGACCCCTTGATCAGAAAGGAATGTCTGTAGGTCTAGCAGGCAAAGAATCAACCAAGAAGAAGAAGCAGCGAGAAGCCACATAATCAAAGGAGAATTAGATTGCGAGAAAAAAGTGAAGTAAACCCTGTTATCAAAAGAAATGTCTTTATCTGGAGCACCGTGACTCACCACACAGCATAACTGCATCTCTTGAATTCACAGAAGTTAAGCTGCCCGCTAGATAGACTGAGATACCACTGTGTATTACAGAGTAAAACATTTTCAATTCCTGATAAATGGACATGGTGTGACTATACATGTGGACTGCACGGCTTGAAGACAGAACATAATTCTGATGGTCCGCAAAGTAAATATTTGTTGAGCTTCCTGGTTTTCTGGAAACAGCCAGTGACAGCTTTGAGTTATTCTGCTAGAAGCAGCCTCCCTTTTATCTTTCTTGCTTCCTAAGAGGGAGCAACAAGATCCCAAAATTTAAAGAGCTAACCAGAGGTAAATTCAGGTGGGAATCACAACTCCCCTACTCTATCATACCACAGCAAACAGATTTAAGGCTCCAAGAACCTTCTGACTTAGATCAGGATAGGTAATGGATCCCAGAACCCAAACTACCCAGTCTATTCCCTCACAGGGGAAAAAACAGGCAATGTAATTTGTTTGTGTTTCTAATGGTGTCTGCAATTTTTATGTATTAATCACTGTGCTCTGTATTACTATGATGGCTGATACAAAAACTCCCTGCAAGGGAGAGCAGAAATGCAAGACATCAGCCAGCAAACTATGCAACAGTCCTGGTCAGCAGAACATGCAATGTTCTTGGCGCTCTTACAGTTAGCTGTTATCACAGAGCACAAAAAACACAGTACTTTTTAAGGTATTTTAAAGACCTCTACTCTGAGAAATACATTACAAATGTGCTGATTTTTCCTTGCATTCCTTCTGAATGCTCCCCTCTCCCAAGCTTTATTCAGCACATCCAGTAGAAGAAAAGAAGAAACAGCTTTTGACAATAAACTACAATCATCCTCTGTCCCTAGTTTTCATAGCTAAAAGCCTATTCCTTCCCTATAAAGGTCTGGACAGAACTGCAGGTATAATTATTCTTTGTCAAAAAGGCCTCTGTCTCCTCATCGTTTTCAGCAGAGGCAAAACTAAAATGCTCGTTCCCAGAAGACAGAGATCAGAATTCTAAACAGTAGATAAATTTCAACTAGCCTTTTTTGCAGAACTAACTCTGAGAAACAGAAAGCCATTACATCAGCTCAACTGTCCATAAACCACAAGTGAAAACATCTGTTAACTGTTAGGACTACTCAGAGTAAGAGCTGGCTCTAGGTCTGCTCTAAATTTCTTAAGGATGACTCTCATTAAAAACTAATTTGCATCTTTATTTGCAGCAGAAATTTATGCTTGTACTCCTAAATGAAGTACTGCAATTTTGAAATCACTGCATAGTAAGTGATAGGTATTATTTTCAGCTTTAGCAATGGAAGTTTTTCTGTGCAATAAATCCAACCAGGAAGACTCCTGTCTATAGCAACGCTGTTTCTTTTGGGCAATAAATAACCTGTCTCTATAGTCTACTTTCCTATAGAGACAACTGAGTCCAGTGCCATTTCTGTTGGTTTTGCTCAAATCACTAGATTCAAACAACCCGGCAACTGGGGACTGTTTCTTTTTTAATGCACCTGCAATGATATTCCCATTCCCACAGCAGGTAGGATATGAAACACACTGAAGGGACAGAGCAGTGGCACATATGACACTAAGTTCCTGTCATGATCTCCTTCACAGAGAGATAATGAAGCTTCTTTAATATCCCCTACCTGTGCACACTGAGAGGCTTTTTCTTCCATCTCCTTCCAGGCTTTGAGCATCTTTTCTGAAGCTTTGGAGAAGAGAGTTGTTAATTTTTAAAAAGATACAGACACAAAAGTGAAGCATGACCTGAACTTTACATACATCAGTTGAATTTGAACACAAAGAGCGTGACACTGAATCTCCAGGCAGCAGTCATGACTCAGAGATCACAGAGACAGCAAAGTTGCAACTTAACAACTCCGTACTTGACCTTAACTCACATACAAACCCTTTGGTAGGATTTCACTACTGTTTGCAATCACTGGCCTAAAATGAGTTTCAGTCAAACTCCACCATTAAGCTCAACAACTGCCACTTTTGATTAAACACAGACTGTCCAAAATCAGTTCACCGAGTCTTTCCATTTTCCATCATCGTCCTTCAGCCCAGTCATAATTTTTGGCTGAAGTTTCAGTTTTTAGCCGTATATCCAAACTATGCGTAAGTCTTACTATTCTCTCCTGAACAGTATTTGTAAGATCGAGACATTTCTGTAACATTAAAACCATAGCTGGTGCTTTTTCACCTCATCTCTCATCCTGACTTATGCTACCTCCTGATATCAAGCACAGCTAGATCACTCCCTTAGCACTGTGCAAAACAGTGTTTCTACAGTCACCATGTCCATTTGTTCTACCATGGATGGCTAGTGGCCCTTCCACCATATATCAAGTGCAGCAACTCTGCCCTCCACTTTGTGCTCAGTGACAACTCCAAATGAATCAGAGTCTGAATGAATAAATAGCAAACATTTACATCACCAGTACTATTAATACTCTAATTTTATTTAATTTTATTAGCTTGGTGTTCTCAGTGGGGAACAGCTGACCTCCTGTTTCACTGTCACTGAAGGTCTCCAAAAACATTTATCTTCCTGCCTTTGCTTCTGCCAAACTCTTCTCCTGCATCTGCCCCAGCTAAAACATACCCATAAAGATGCTGAGGAACACACTGGCAGCTCCTGCATTCATTTTTTTTTTTTTTAATGCTAGTTCTTACCCACAGCCCTTCATAGTCAGTCTGATCCTTTGTAGGATCAGACAAGACACACGGGCAAGTATTACACAATACGTACATATGCCATAAGCCATCTGGTCACTGTATCTCTCCAGGTCGAGGCGAATGCTTTGATGAAAGAATTCCAGCTTTGCTTTCAGTTGCTGAGATGCTGACACCATATTGTTTTTCATTTTGATTAGGTTGGCATTATATCGAAGAAGACTGAGCCTAACAAATGAAACAAGAACAGCAAGTTAGCTGAAAAGTGTATCTGGACTTATGTGGCCAGTGCTGTCACATTACCTGAAAAAAAGACATAGCTAGCAAAAAATTTTGTAAGATCCTTGGAACAGGGAGTTTCAGTGGGGTCACAGACTCCATCTCACATCCTCAGAAGCTGCAGGTCCTCAGCAAGCAAAAGAGGAAGTCCTTCCTCATTTCCCAGTTTTTTTGTCAAGCTCACTTAAACAGTCCTTGCAGTGTAGAGTATTTCTTAGCATTTAAAGAGTCCTGTAGCACATGTTGCCCCTGATGAATTCTGGTCCCTTTTTAATCACTTGAGATATATGACACTGCCCATTCTGTGATTCAATCAAACAACAAAACCCTACAAATACAATGAACAGTTCCACTCATTCTGCCACTTTCTGTGGCAGAATCGTTACTGTGAAACAATTATTCTGGGCTGCATTAGGAGAAATGTTGCCAGCAGGTCAAGGGAGATGATCCTGCCCCTCGTTTCAGCACTGGTGGGGCCACACCTGGGTCCAGTTCTGGGTTACACAGTACACCAGAAACATGGACATACTGGCGAGAGGCCAATGAAGGGCTATGACGATTACTAAGGGACTGGAGCATCTCTCCTATGAGGTAAGGCTGAGAGAGCTGGGACTGTTCAGCCATGAAAAGAGAAGGCTCGAGGGGGATCAAAACATATAAATACCTGAGGGGAGGGTGCACAGAGAATGGAGCCAGGCTCTTTTCAGTGGTGCCCAGTGACAGGGCTAGAGGCAATAGGCAAAAAATTGAAACACAGGAGGTTCCCTCTGAACATTAGGAATCTCTTTTTTTACTGTGAAGGTGACCAAGCACTCGCAGAGGTGGTGCCCAGAGAGGCTGTGGAGTCTCCATCCTTGGAGATATTTAACAGCCATCTGGACATGGTCCTAGGCAACCAGCTCTAGGTGACCCTGCTTGAGCAGGGCGGGTCAGACTGGATGACCTCCAGAGGTCCCTGCCAACCTCAGCCATTCTGTGAGTCTGTGACTATATTCAAAGTTCAAGTTTTTTCAGCTGTTATCAGCCACTATGCAGTAAAATTCCTGGAGTGGAATAAGCTCCCAGCCCAAATATGTTTTATAATGTAAAAATAGAGAACAGCAGAGAGCTGTAAAATTGTGGCTAACCCAAGCTCCCCGAGATGTACCTTTCCATGCAAACAGTCTCTGTATCTGCACAATGAATCTTCTGAATGAGGAGTAATAACTTACATGGCAGCTCTCTGGCCCTGGAAAAGCCTGCTATAATCTTCTTTTAGCCCAATCACGTAGTGAACTGCTTCTGCCCACACCTTGCGCAGCTGAGGAATTGGCAGTTGGATTTTACTATCCTGTACTGAATGCAAAAAAAACCACATCTGTACACAAATGAAAGGACAACTCTACAGAAGGATTTCAGTGCTTACAATGTTCCTAATTCCTGCTTCAGGTGCCTAAACTAAAGGATCAAGTCACATAAGATCTGCTCAATTTTTATGTGATGCTGCCTAAGCATGTATAAGCTTTTCATGTTACAGCTCCCCCCATATTTGACAGCCTGCTACTGGCCATGCAACAGCTCATGTCTGAACTCACAGCTACAAGAGTACTGATTTCTTTGAGCACTTTGGCCTATTGACACTAGCAAACACACGGCACACTGCATGAAACACGGCACAAAGGAGGACCCAAGTGTGGTTTTATCAAAAAACTCTATCTAAAGCACTTGCCCAAGCTAGCAAAGCAAATTTAATTGCTCCATTTAATGAACTGATACTGGTCACTGTTGGGATGTGTGTTTCATCTGAAAATGTGTTCAAATCTTTTGTACATTTCCTCCCAGATTCCTGATGCAGATGTTTTAAGGCGAAAAGATGCAGGACTTATGTGCGTTCCTCTATAGAGACAGAGAAGTGTCAGTACATTGGGATATCAATAAACACGTAAAAAGCCTTAGCTCCAAGAGATTCAGCACAATGACGTCACACCATGAGATTCACCAGACTAAAACAGCCCAGAACACAGGAAAAAAAAAGATCAGAATAAACCTGAGTGACACAAAGGAGACAAGGAAAACCAGCACAATTTCTGCAGAGCCAGACCAAAGAAAATTAAACTACTTAACAGTATGTCACAAAGCATTCCCTGCACATACAGTATGCCACTAGATGTCTCCTGTCCCTTGACAACTATTTTTTCTTTCATAGAGGTATACAAGGTCCTTCATACAGGTATACTGGGTACCTTCACAGAGGTATATTAGGTCCTGCAGATGACTGCTGTCATTTCAGGAGACGTGTAAGGGAAGCTGTAAGCAGAGAAGCAGCTTTCATGCGTGGTCTAAAAGTATACTGATGATGCCAGGGCCAGGCAGCAGCACTAGAACTAAGAGGGACCAATTGGAGCAGATCCCACCAGTATCCATGCAGCAATAGACAGGCTCTACTCTTAACAACTCAAGAGGAAAGAGGGGCCTGGGCTTTCTCAGGCACTTGGCTCTGCTTGGTGAGACCAGAAGCAGAAACAGTGCTATG
This sequence comes from Haliaeetus leucocephalus, assembly GCF_000737465.1. Classification (NCBI taxonomy): domain Eukaryota; kingdom Metazoa; phylum Chordata; class Aves; order Accipitriformes; family Accipitridae; genus Haliaeetus; species Haliaeetus leucocephalus. The sequence goes on from NW_010972727.1 coordinate 89,472, forward strand.
GGGTTATAGATACATTATCACTAGAGCTGAAAACTGTTGGGAAGAAAGTACAAGAGGTTTTGAACCTCTGCCAAGTGTGTCTGAAGACCAGCCCTAACTCATAACCACCACAGGGGAATGACAGCAGTTCTGCAACTGGTGCAACATGGCCAAATACACTGGCTTGGCTCTGTGATCAGAGCAAGGTGGATTTCCTGACACAGGCCCTGAACTGTCAGCAGCACAGAATGAGGGACCTGTTCTTTCACTTAGGCAAGACATGAGAGATGGATCACAGCTGAAATGCAACTGTCACAGACAGTATAGGGCAAAAAGGTAATCTGTATCCTCAAGATGCTGATATGGGGTTCAGAAGCATCAACCTAGGGAGAGCTGTAGGAGGGCAACTGCTCATGAACAGCCAAAGCACCCAGTCTCAGGAGACAGGACTGCAAGGAGCTGAAACCTGTTTGTACCTGTGCACAGGAAGTAGGAGAAAGGATATGTGCACAACTTCTACAGATGCTAAACCCTAAGATAAGAAGGTCCCTGACCCTTTGTACCACCAAAGGATGTCTATGTGGGCGATGACTCAAGTTCTGCAAACATATCCCAGCATAATGTCACTGCAACACGCTGTGGATGTGAAGGGACAAGACCCTTTAGCAGAGCAGAAGACTGTGCAAATGAAATCACAGCCCCCAAGACAGAATCTTCTTTCCAGGATGTAGTGTGCTGACATAACCAAAATTTTCCCTCTCCAGGCTACAAGATTAGGTTGCACGTATTATTTCCCAAGCCTTCCTTCACATCATGGTTCTGTTTAAGTGGGGCAATGTTTAGGTGGAGTAGATGCACAGAATTTAATACAAGGGCAAAAACCTTAAATGAATTCTTAAGTTGCTCTATAGAAGAGTTCCCAAAGGGCAGGCAATAAATTCTCTGAACTGCTACATCTATGAAATGTGGAGATACAGCACTGCAGATGAAACTTTGTTAGGTTGCCCCATGTTCTTAAATGGCCCTCTTTGAATTAGACGCTGCCCTTCAAGGCAATACACAGAGATTTGTAAGGCAAATCTACTTTCATATTACATGAGAAGCAGCACTTCCAGTTCCCAGCTGTCCTCCAGCATACTTACCAATGTAATTTACACAATCAGACAGACTCCGAGAAGCAAAGGGTCCATCATAGACAGTTTTGCTTTTATCAAACAAATAGACCATGTAGCTATCCCAGCCTCTCTGGTGAGAAAAGAGAAGAGAACATAAACAAGAGAAATCCCAAACATAGCTCCTACTAACCCAGAGGGTCCTGGTTACATTCTGAACTAATTATTGTGGGCAGACACTCTTCTTATCAGGTGCCTTAAAAAACTGATTTTCATAGATCCCACAGAAACACAGGACCCTTTGCTAGCAAGTTACTTTATTTAAATATTTAGACAGAGTATAACTATAGGAATCTGCTAACATTACCCAAGAAAGGAAATAATGCTAGACCTTAGGAGTTACTACACTTACAGAGCAAACTGTCTCCACTGGGAAAAAATTAAGGCAGTTTATCTTCCCTAAGATTTTAAATTCCCTGAGAAAGTGACAGACATTCAATGAACAGAATCGTTCTTACTACGCCATCAATAACACACTGGGAAGCAGGTTTCCGAGGGTCCAGGCAAATCCCTGTTTCCAACAGCAGTTCCTGATTTCCAGTACTTATTCCTGTTTCAAACTCAATCCGAATCTGAAGGGAATGAAGGCTTTCCTCAGGATGCAAGAGAAATGAAACGATCTTGGCAGAAGTCATATTTAGGATGTGTACTATCTGTAAAAAGAGTACAAACTGATTACAAGTCACTGGCTATCAAAGACAAAGGAAACAAAGGTCTGGGAGGGAGTATGTAGCAATTAACATGTTAGACTAAGAGCATCATTTGAGTTTTAATGACTACAATAATCAAGTTCAGGAGTAAAGCCCCACATAATAAAGCTCAAAGCCTGGGCCTGTAATTTTTAACTTGATGTCAGAGAAAATTACAATCAAATGCACTAACAGCCTTCACAAGCCATGCTGCAGCTTAATTACATCAAAAGAATGGTAACATGCTAGCATAAAGGCCATCTTGACCCTTGTTGGCTCTGATGCTGGCCACTACTGCTGCCAAGAAAGGTCCCATTTCCTTTAATCCCTCCATACAAAAAAGCTGTTACATACCAGTGCTTGTCTTCTCACTGCTCTCATATCCCTCTCTATAGTTTCACTATATCTGGACAGAGACTGTAAGACCTAAACCACACCACAGTATACAAATTTTGACAAGTCCCAACTATGGGCACAGTATTTTGTGTTTCGGGCTTTAATTCCTTTGGAATCCTTCCAGATCAGACAAAATTATCCTCTGGCTTCTATACATGCTTGCCTCAGCTAGTCTTACTCTAGCAAAGCTCCAATAATTACTTGAAGGGGAAGAGTCAGGTGAACGTAAACTCAGTTCTACTACAGGTACTACTACAGTATATGGACCTGGAGGTCACAGCATCAGTAGTGGTGTTCAGGAAAACTGTTATTAGCAAATATGAAACCATTATTTGATCTTATCGAGTCCTTTCTGAGAGGACAGACAGTAATACAGGGTCATTCTTCTGCTCCAAGTGCAAACCTGGAGATTAATATTGCTGGTGATATTTCGCCTTCAGACAGGCATCAGACAGGCTGTATATACACTCACTTCCTGATACCAAGAAAAACATTCCTCATGATCCTGCAGCTGGATGATGCCAGGATTATAGCTTTGCTCCACTGAACACAAGTTCTGTCCTCTGAGATGCTTTCAGTAGGCCTTTACACCCAGTAACAATCCTCACTCACCTTCAAATTCAGTATGTGATCCATTATTAGGAAACAATTTGGACGACTGGTCTCAGGATCTAAACCTCCACCCCTCTGTTGTGGATCCCAGTTCAGCATCAGTTGCAACCAATTTTCCATTGGTTCTACAATTAAACTGAAACAGAAGGGCCATAAGAAAGAGAAGGCAGATATTCTACAACCCTCAGTCCACTTAGAAAACTAGGGTCTCATAACAGCAATAAGGTTGCAACTCTGGTTAGAGATGATATGTGTGTAACATCTGCTGAACACGTGTGAAGAACAGTGATTTCACTGCAGTCACTCATCCTGACAGCAGGGAAAGCATGGAAGGGGAGGAAAGCACATACAGAGTGAGCATTCTCACTGTAACAACAATCTTCACTGATCTCAGCAGGAGCACACACCCATCCAATACACCTTGCATTACATTTCTTCTTCTGACTCCTATTCGTTGAGTCAAAAGTATCTTGACACGTGAGCAAGGTGTGTCAAAATGGATAAGGGGAAGAATTGTTTTTTGGTTCTTTTTCCTCCAAAAACTATCTGTGATGCACATAAAATTGAATAGTTTTCAAAGCCTTGTCTGCAGAATAACCATCCCCATGCTGCAGAGCTGCCTGGAAGGTTCTCCTCCACGTTTATCCACACAAGAAGCATATTAAGTTTATTGTCAAGAACATCTTTGAAGACAGTACACAGTGCAAAAAGCCCAAAGCACTGGCACAAAGCCACTTATTTAATTCTCAACTCCAGTACTTTTCCTAGAAATCTGCCAATGCCAATGAGTTGCGCTGGACTGCTGGGCAACATCTAAAGACACAAGTGCTAAGTAAGTGACAAATGATCAGAACCTGACTTCTGACTTGGTACAGAGCAATTAATTCAGATTAAAGGCCCTCCTGGAAGTCTTCGGTCTGAGTGCTAGCCCACAGCAGGACCAACATCAAAACTACAGCAGGCTGCTCAGGACTCTGTCCAAGCCAGTCTGGGCAGTCCCCACAGATGGAGATCCCCTACTGCTTGGGGCCCTCTCTCAGGGACTCATCACCAGCACGGGGAAACCCTCTTCCTGTGCCCAAATTTCATCTCCCTTATTGTAATTTGTGCTGTTGCCTTTGGTCTTTTTGCTTTGTCCCTCTGAGAAAAGCCTAGACCTGTTGTCTCTGTAACACCCCAATAGATAGTAGAAGACAAAACTAGACTCCCTTTTGTCTTCTCTTCACCAGAATGAAGAAGCCCAGCTTCACGGGCCTCTCCTTGTATGCTCTGTTCAACAGGCTCTGACCATCTTTGTGGCCTCTGCTGAACTTGCAGCAGTTTTCCCAGCACAAGTACTAGAAGCTTCTGCTTTCACAGAGCAGCTAACTCAAGTACTTGGTTTATGAGATTCAATACCATCAAGTTACCTGGTAGATGTTACTCAGAGGCCTTATGATAATGGGTGGGAACCAGTCAGAGTTCACACCGCAAGGTGAACTGCCATCATCCCACAAACTGCAGGGTGAACTGCCATTGGAGAGCCCAAAGTAACAAAAAGAGCCATGTGGCTATGGGCTATTCCTTAACAGCAAATGGTAGCCTGCCAGGAGCTTGAAACACTCCTTTGGAGAAAGAAGGAGGACCCCTCAAGTGCTTGCAATAAAGGAGGAGGAGCCCTCAGTTTAAAAGACAAGCCAAAAATTATCACATGTAGCCACAAGGACACACTTACCCACAGAGGCTGTGAGGCTGTGGCAAATGGGTACTAAAGCGAACTTCCCCATTCATCTCTTCAGAAGCAAAGATGTGCTTTGGATCCTTCTTCTTGATTTTTTCATGCCTAGAAAATAAAATCCTTTGTGGATATACTGACAATGTTACTTTCATAAAGGGCCAACTGAAGATGGCAGCAGCAAAAAGCGCCATAGTCTAGTAGCTTTAGAAAAAACACTCTTCTTTCAGGACAAAGATGACACTTCCAAACAATCCACCCAGAACATCTCCAAGTGGAATAGGGGTGTCCTTGCAATTAACTCTGTCTCTGGAAACTTTTTGCACATGCTTGCAAGGAGGTCTGGACAGCATCAAACAAGAGGATTAACAGGTAACAATTCACCGACCACAGAGCAAGCCTGCACAACAAAATCACCCTCCACACATTAATGAGACAGATAAGATTTGCAAGAGTCATCTGGCAAAACCACTGCCCTTACCTCAATCTGAGTGAAGCATCTGTAAATGTTAGAAACACAGCATGCTATTGGATCCAGTACCAGGAAAAACATCACCAGCAACTCTGCCTCAGTTTCATCACCTTGGCTCACTTCAGCACTGGTCTGAAGCTTGCCTAGAGCTCAGCTGCTCCCGGAGCAGCAAGATTTCCCAGGGCAAGTTGACAGTCGGCTGTGAGGCAGCTGAACGTTTCTTGCTCCTGGAGGCTGCCAGCCTGCTCTCTGTCCCAGTCAGCCCCAACTGGAACTGAAGCTACACACATGTGGCCTGCACTGTTCTATTCCTTCTTTTATAGGGAAGAGCTGTTTATAATCTCATTCATTCATTAGTTTTCTACTACTTACATTAGGAAATCAAGTTTTCCATGTTTGAAAAAATGCAAAAAATACTGAACTATTAAAATAATAAAATCCCAAGAGTTGGCAGTTAAAAGGGAAACTATTGCAACATATTGGCTACAATTATTTTTTGTTAACACATAATAATTTTTTAAGCTAACACTTACATAAAAACTCAAATTTATCTTTTCTCCTGTTATTATTTCAATATTAACAGAAAAACAAGTTTCATATTTTTTCTGTTGCAGAATTACCCTTTTAAAAACCAAGCTTACATACACTCCTGGTATTGCAAGGTAAGAAGTGTTTCCACACTATTTTCTATAAAAATATGTATTTCTGCCCCTTCTTCTAGCCCTCAAAAAGCAAGCAGAAACCTCCATATGCAGGTTAAAGTCTTTCAGTCATCACTTTTGTAAAGTTACTTACAAACACGTAACTGTGTTTACTACACAAAACATGGTCTGTCTTGCTGTGTGTTATTTATTGCTAAAAACAAGCAACCTCACAGCCTAGGTGAACAAAGGCCTATATCACTCCTTCCCATGACATTTTTCTGACACTGATACACAGACTGGTTTATAATTACATTTTTTGATTCAAATTTCACTAGTGAAGGAATTATTATGACCAGAGCCTACCACACAACGTAATAAGCATGTACTTAATATGTATAAATAGCCAATTGAACCGTAATTGATACTACTAACATATCAATGGCTTTTGCAAAGCATAGCAGACCACCAGCCTCAGTACCTAACTAACAAGAAATTTATCATTCTGGTTCACTCTGTCACCTCACCACAGGCAGTAGCTGTCATTCCTATTGCCTGGCATCACCTCTTGCAGAGTGTCTTACCAGGTAAACGGCTGTAGATTATGTAAGAACGGTCTAAATCCTGCAATGCATTCGAACACCATCGTGCCAAAGCTCCAGTAGTCAACAGTAACTGAGTAGGATTTATTCTCAAAGAGTTCTGGAGCCTAAAAAAGGATCATAAAAAGACACTTTGAAAGTGGTATTTCAGGTCATCTATTTCCTTGCATTTCGGTCAAGACAAAGCTACATCAAGGTGTGGCCCCGAGTTCCAGAGCAGCACGGGAACCCTGATGTGGCCCCACTTAGGCTGCCTGGTGGGTCAGGGCCTGGAGCACTCAACCCACAAGGGGATAGGAGGGAGCTGGGCTTGTTGGGTCTGGCTGTGGAGAGGCTGGAGCAGGGACAGGCTGAGAGCAGCCCCTGACCATGGCAGAGGAAGGGATGGAGGGGACAGATGGGGCCAAACTCATCTTGGAAGCAACGGGTGATAAAACGAGAGGCAATGGCCCCAGGTCACCATCTGGGAGGTTCAGGCTGGACATGAGGAAACGCTTCTTCCCCTGGAGAAGGAACACCCTTGGGACAGGTCCCCAGAAGGGTGCGGGATGTCCATTTTCAGAGTGAAACCCTGAAACGGGCTTGGCTGGGCCAAGCCACGGCTGCCCTGACCTAGTGCTGATGACAGTCCTGCTGTGAACAGGAGGCTGGACAAGGGACGTCTGTAGGTTCCTTTTGACACACACTTCTGTGATTCTATAAAACGTGGCAATGCCACAACACTCATATACATGGGGGGAAAAAAAAGTCTTACCAAATATTGTAATGTTCCAACAAATGAAGTGCATAAACTTCCTTGATCCAGATCCTTTGCATATCCCAGGTCTATTATTTTGTGAACAATCTGCAGACAGTTTAAATAGTTCACCAGAAGAGCAAATTCAGAGAAACCCCTTCCCCCCCCGCCCCCCGCTAAACAACCCAAAATCTGTGCAGTGACATCCATGGCATACACTCAAAGAAGAGGAAAGCCAGAATGGAAATTCTGGAGAAAGTCCATGCAAAGCTTCGACATGGGACACAGTGTTAAGCCTTGCTGTTTCACCACATAAGCTGGCGTTGTCCACCTATCTCAGCTTAGATTCAACTTTATTTGAAGCAGCTTGCCAGTTACAGCTTGGCCAAACAGAGTATCTAGCTTTTTACCTGGGAATTGAAAGTTACTTGTTTAAAGAGTAACAACAGAGAAAACAATTTTCACTAAGAAATCCATTAGGCTGACTCTCTGAATTAGCTTGATTATACATGCAGCCCTCAAAGCCACAAACACAGGCATATGCTACAATCTCCTATCGCACATATTCTGTTGCAGGCAGGTTCCTGAATGGAAGCAGAAGTTGTTTGTTTTTAATGACAAGGATTTAAGAACAAGCAAAATAGGATTTGTGGCTTAAAGAAGACATAAACATTTAGTAAATTCATAGTTGAGTTTTCAGCCAGTTCAGTGCCACAAACTACTTGTTCTCTTTTATTTCTCTTGGGTAAGACGAAGCTGCTGACGACTTCCAGAAATGACAGTGGGAACACCACTGACAGAGGCCACCTGACTTACCTTCCCACCTTCATCCTGAAGAACAATATTTTCAGGCTTTAAATCTCTATGTATAATTCTGTTTTCATGCAAATACTGGATACCAGATCCTGAAAGACACATTTGATTTAAGAGAAAATAAACTCACATTGATTAAAGATAAAGATCCAATACCCCTGACTTTGGAGTTGACATCAATAAATTTTCATTTTAAAGCACCATTAAGAACTATTGACTTAAAAGGTTTGTTAAATTTATGCTAGGACTGAACTAGCTCTGTTCCTCTGCTCTGCAGAAATGGAGGTTGCTACAGATTTCAGACCTCGCGGCATAACCGCAGGCCACATCTCTTGCCTGTAAGGCAAGAGAGAAGGCAGCTGAATTCTTCTCAAACTGTAGAGTTACAAAATGAACCACAGCATGCAGACAAGCAAAACAGGTCTCCAAAACGTGCAGGCAGCTTGAAACAGCTCTGCATGTCCTCTAGCCTAAGATCTTGGTAAATTAACACAAGAAAACAAGATGACCTATTTATATAGGTGAGCACAAGATGCTAATGAAAGAAAGCACTGAAATTAATTAAGCAAGTGAAACAAGTCGAGTTTCCCTTTGACCTGAAACTAGTGCCAACTACTGGCTTACAGAGCTTCTAGTAAACTTCCACCACTGCCAAAGCACCACAAGGCAAACCACCCAAAGGAACCATCCAGCTGCAATGAAGCAGAAGCACGTCTGAAGCTAAAAACTGATTCCTGGGCAGCCTCTGGTTGATGCTGCATGGGGCAGCTGACCAAGGTGACACCAGCAATGTCCCGGTCCATATCAGCAGCACTGAACTTTGGGGCTCAAGGCTTCCCTTCTGCTGGTGGGGGACTGGTGCGCTCAAAGCACCACTTCTGTCACTCCCACTGCTAAAAACGAAATTCCATGATTGCTTTAAGCCAATCTACATGGGGGCTGTCCCCAGAAGGAACACAGGTTCCCAGACTCTCCTTTCCCAGGTGCAATTTCCATGGCAGCACAAGCATTTATGTCATCGCATGATCAGCTTGATCCTGGGACCAATCCAGCCAGAAACTACTAAGAAAAAAATAATCAGGTTTTAGCCAGGCTGGTTTCCAGAACCTGCTCCTCACCTGGGTACAGGAACAGCTCCAATAAGGAAGGGAATGGGAGCACGTGCCCAAGGAAAGGCAAAGAGCAGGACTTTGCCTTGTGGCAACAGTCCACACTTGAACTGCCTTGGAGGGGGTTGTGGAGCCACTAACAACAAAGAAACAAGAGAAATACTGCCTGCAGGAAGGGCGAAAAGTCACTACTGGTCCACCCAAGTAACAACACTGGCCGCTAAATAAAAGATTATCAAGCAAGTGTCTGCCACAGGACATAGGCACAGACAAAACAGCAAAAGACAGCTTTCAGAATTCGAGGGTTTTTTTTCATTTGTTTGTTTTTTTCAAGTCATGACTTTTCAATCTTGGAGATGCGCAAATGGAAATAAAAGGTCCTATGAAAGGCCCGAGGCAGGTATTGCATTTTCTCATCTCCATCATGGAGTATTTAAAATTTTCCTATGCAAAACATATTCTGACTGCACAATGTGTAAAGCCTACTTCTAACCAGATGTGACTGTAAATTCATTACAGGATTATTTTAAGAGAAATATTCGACCCATCAGGGAGGAAGTCCCCTATCTTCACTGATTTACCACTCATTTATACATTTAACAGCTTCTAACTTGCATTTCTTCTCCACTGCATTTTCAAATCTTTGCCAAAGACATTCAACTTACTATGAAGACAACAGACCCCATCCTGCAGGTGGAAGAGGAACACAGAACAAGGAAGAGTTGCGCTTGATTTTGGGAACTCAACTGCAAGCCCTCTGAGCACTGAAAGGACAGAAGCCCAGGCCAATATGTCCAAAATCATTTCTCATGCCAAAACTAGCTCCATTCCTATAAGTAGAGACGGGTTATTTGTAACAGAACTGAAAACCCAAGGAGGTCTACTGAGGAGCTCTCCTGAAAAGCCTACTTGCTAGAGAAACCATCTGTAGGCATCATCCTCAATCAGATGACTTATCCTCCCCAGGGTGTCCAAGAAGCCAGGCACTTCCTGATGGACAGAGGCCAGTTTCAAGCCTCACATCTTTTATTTTCTTACAGTGCTCTTGGTAGTCAAGAATTTGGCATCAAGCAAGCTAAAGCTCAACAGTTTGAAAAATAAGGTATTTGATGAAACACTTCAGGATACCATCAAGTTCATCTCACGGAATTATTTTCATGGATTACTACAGCCTTGGGAAATAGCTTTAAAGCAGGCACCCAAAGATATCAAATTAAATTGTTCCCTATGAGCAGTGCTGTCACTTTGGGCTACTCCCATCCTGTATGGATTTGCTGCCTGCTACCTTTCCAAACTGCAGAATCTGAAATCCACATGGTATCAGACACCTTCTGTAATGTGTATCAAGTTGCTGCCTGGCTAATTCTCATCTTGTCATCACTCTGCTCTGCCTCCCTGTAGGCTGGCTGGGGACCTTCCCTAGGCCATACACAGCACAACAGCAGTGTTAGTGGGAAAGGAGGTTTCTCCTCCAACCTCATGCTTCTACCTCCCATGGTACAACACAGGGCTGGTGCCTCCTGTTACACTGCTCACCAAGTACAGTTTGGTCGCATCCATCACCTTTGTACCTGCCCTTTCTGTAGCCACAGGCAGCTCTCAGACCCTCCTCAGCCTCCCTGCAGCCAGATCCAACAAGCCCATCTCCTGGTGGGCCGAGTGCTCCAGGCCCTGGGTAGCCTTTGCATGGCCTTGTTGGGATCTCCACATCCCTCTGGAACACGGGGCTAGATGTGGACAACTGTATCCAGATGTAAGCTCCCCAGTGCTGAGTAAAGGAGACAATGATCTCCGTCACTGTGCTAGCCAGAACTCTAATGCAGACCAACAGAATTGCTCTTCCAAAATGAGAAGCTTCGCAACATTTAGACGCACTTGTTTTGGCATTGCCTACCTAATTAACTCTCAGTTGAGAGCAAATCGTTAGCCAGAAAATTGCTGGACTAGCCATGGCATGGTTGCCTTCCTTTTCTGCTATGCTCTTATACCTACCTGGCTCTCGGCTCCACTCCAGTGTATCATCTCCTCTGTACTGTCACCCTGAACAAACAAAATTTCCCTCCTACTAAGGAAACCCTACAGAGAAGCCACAGGGCAACTTAGGCACTTCTCACATTGGTTTCTTGCTCTTTGGCTTGTAAAAGTTACACTCCTTCAAGTGACATGCAGTTTGGCATCTCGAGAGCCTGGAATAGAAATGGGATTTGAATGGAAAACTGTGACCTTAACAAAATAAAACGTTAAGGTCATAGTTACCTACAACTGGCCACTACACAGCTTTTCCAATCCCATTCCACAGACATGTCATTAGTGCAAGCTTCTTGTTTATGTGATCAGCAGGTATACCAAGTCCTTCCTCTGGAAAAGAAACCTGATTTTTTTAACACCCTGTTCTCATTAGTCCCCTTTTCAGGGTCAGCTGAAAAAGCAAAATGCCATTACACATAATAAAAATAACCCAAAAACCAAAACACAAGAAAGGCATTAGACTACGTACCAATGTCGCTAAGGAGAGAAAGTATTTGACTTTCCTTGAGCCCGCAGCAGTTTTCCGGTTTGTTTAGCAGCTACAGTAGAGAAAAAGATGTTTAGACCCACAGTGCAACAGTTAACAGTCAAGAACAAAACTTTCCATCCCCTGCTGACACAACAGAAAACAGCACAGCTCAAATATAACTCTAGTTGAATGAGCTAGTTCGCTTTGTGAAATGAAAGCATGGGGGAAAAGAAGACAACTCGGACAAAATGAAAGTTTATTGCACAGAGATGGCGTTGAAAAGATTTGGACTGCTAGAATAATACCACAAAAGCATGAAAGCCATCAGAAAGCAAACAGGCAAGAGATGCAGGCAGGGCCATATGGTTGCAGGCAACAGGGATCCTGAGGCTCCTGAAATCTGCTCGTTCCTCATCTGCTGAAGTTTGGCTTGATGGGATTTGGGAACACATCAAATACCTGAAGCAGGACTGCTACTTGAAAGAACAACTCTCCAGTGAAGAAAATAAACTGACTGACAGAACACAGAAGAAATGGATACGCATCTAAGCCCTTGGCATTCAAACACAGCTCACTGATAAAAGGACAAGAAGGAAAAACAACAGTTGAACTCCTAAATTCAGGACAGGCTACAGAAGAGAAGATGACTGCAGCCATTTACAGCTCCCAAACAGCCCAGCTAGCCCAAAGCAATTGCTGCTTTAATCTGAACAAGCTCGCCATGGACTCTAACAGAGCCTGTTTTTCTCCACGTGCTGTACCCAAGTGATACCCCGCGCTATGGAAAAGCCACCCAGGTATCAGCACCCACTGCAAGAGGCTGCCAAACACCGTGCAGCCACCTCCGCATTCTCCTGTAGTCATGCCCCACTCCCACAATGCTGCCTGAGCCCTGCAGAGTCTGAGGCACAGGACCAGCCACCCACCTCATGGTCAGGCACCTTAACACCACCAAAGGGCACATTCTCCGATAACAGTGCTATTGCCGCAGGCGGCCCCACTCCACACAGGTCACCTTCTTCAGCTCAGAGCGCTTGGTCGCTGGCTAGCTCTGCCCTGGGACACGGTCTCCTTCCTGACTGCCCTCTCACAACAAGAAGCAGCTGCTCAACACTTCGGCACACTGGCTCCTAGGTTGCCCACCTACTTAATCCGAGCTAAAAAGCAGATCACTGGCCTGTGGATCACTGGAGCGTCCACAGCATGGACCACGACCTGAACTCTCAAGTTAGAGTGACCTGCCTCCACTCTAAAGTGCTTCTTCATTTCTCTTCTCCCTTGCCCTGAATTTTTCCCCTCTAGTGAAACCTATGGTAGAAGCACCATAGAAAACCCCCTCCTAATCGGCGTCTTAATGATCTGTCAATAAGTAGCTTCAACAATTTCCTGCATATGGCCTGGATCAATCAACATGTGATCTCATGTTTACTACACTGATGGCTTTTATAGATGACTGAGGTACACCTCTGCACTGCAGCCACCCCTCCCAGCATGCATCCTCATGTTTTTGTCTGCCTCCCACACTTCAGGCACAACCAGTAGTCAAACTTCTATGGGGGAGAAGCCAAACTTCAACATCTCACTCCTTAAGTTCTGGGTAGATGTGCTGAACAACAAAGGAGGAAAGGGGCAAAGTCAGAAATCAAGCTCAGAGCCCACAACACTACCCTGGAAGAGCACAAGCATAAAAACATGCCTGACCCATAGACAGAAGCAGATGCTTTTCCAGGCTTTAGGGAAGATTGCAGATGTGCAATGAGAAATTAAAAGTGCTGCAAAACACAAATGATGCCAAGTGAGTGCAAAAGAAAGATTTGAAGAAGAGCAGGATCAGAAATAAAAAAAACCATGCACCTCTTTTTTCTTTAAGGAACAAAGCCTTACATGCAATCAAATGAAATGAAGCATGTTACTTCCTAAATTGTCCCAAAATCTATGCAACATCTAAGGATTCATTAGAAATTAAATGATCAAACACTGCATTACAAGTAGAGCTAATATAACCCCAAGTTTCTTGGCCAAGGTCTCCAATTTACCTTCAAGTAGTCTCAAAACTTTTACTGCAAAAATACAATATCCAAGCGTCACCAAGAACGTGGTCAGCTACATGTATTTGCAACATCCAAATGCTATTTTCATACATACCCACTTTCTTTCATTGCCTACCTTAAAATTGTCCCTACTGTTCTAAATAACTCAAAAACACAAAGTGAGGCTCACTAAGTTACCAATATACTAGCTGCTCTCACAGATATGCAGTTATTGCGTTCAACATCTGCTCACGTTCCTCCAGTGCTGTTTAACACCAGTAACAAAAACAACAGAAAAATGAGCTTCCTGATCACTTAGATAAAGCAATTTCTAAGCAAACCTTAATCAACAGGGATTTGCTTCTTCACCCATATACAAATGGCTGCTTCCTGAATTCAGCTGCAACAGAAAGGGAGCATAAACTCTAACAGGCCATGCAGCCACTGCCTGGGGAACTACTGAAAGGTTCCTTTACTCTTGGGTGTCGCTGCTTTGCGGGAGGGTAGTTCCCAGTTCAACAGGAAACAGGAAAGTCTCTGAAGCCCTGGAGGCCCCAATTCAGTACCAAAAGGATCCTTCCCTGGGCTGAGAGCAATACAACACTGGATACATGTGAAGCAAAACCAGATCAGACTCCAAACAGATAGAGACACATTGCAGCAAAGCCAAATGCACTGGATGCGAGTATCTAGGCTGTGGGAAGCAGTATTAACGCTAAAGCAGTTCCATGAAAGGACATGCTGCTTCAGGATAACAGTGTCTGCCCCTGGATTGCTTTCTACCCTCTAGTTTCAAAAACACAAGCTTCATCTCCTACAAGTGTTTTTTTTCCACTCTACATTTACTTCCCCACCCCTGTACCCAAGAAGAAAAGCGCCACAGAACATACATGGCTTCACAGACAACCACAGCTACAGAAAGAGCGTTAAGGCCACTTATTTTGCTACATATTGCAAAGCAAAGCAGACATTACCTTCCGGAGGTCACCCCCTGAACAATATTCCATTGCCAGAAGGGGAACGTCGTTAACCAGAAAGTTCATCTCCTCAGGAACTTCACAGGCTCTTACTACATTGGGATGGTTCAACCTAAGCACATGGAAAGCTGGATGAAAACTCTTGACTCCTCTTTTGGAAGAATGAGATAACAGATTGTCAACCAACTATGTTTTATGTTTCAGGTACAACTTCTGTTCCCCAAATATATCCTTGCTGAGAAGCACACTCTTCAACTGGTACCTACCAGCATCCAAATGCATAAAACCCATACCTTGGGAATACACAAACCAGTGATGAGGACAAATGACGTCTCAAAGTCAAGGTACAGGACTTTGATGATGGGGATCCGGGCTCAAGTTCTGGATTCCTGCACATTCCTGGCAAAGTCGTTATATACATGCATCTGTTTCTACACGTGGGAACAGTTTCCCCCTGACCCAAGGGTTTCACAGGAATCCTTTAACACTTGTGTAACTGTTCTAGGGAGGTAGAACCAGGTAGGTGAAATCCACATACACGGAGAAGGATTCATTTCTGCAGCTGAATTCAAACAGCTGCTTCCTGACTGTCTCTGATATATTACTCTTGGGAATAAACAACACATGCAGAAGGAAGTGAAGACAAAGCACTTCTGTGTATACCTGCCAAAGACTCTGGAAGCCACAAGAGCAGCTGTAGCTGTGCAGCTCAGCACCTGTATTCAGAAAATGAGCACGGCGATGACGCTAACAAAAACAGTGATCACCAAGCCCAGGCTTATGAACTCAGGTTGCCTGCAAGTGGTTTCCTCCAATGTTAGCGCATACAGTGAGCAGGCAAGGGTGGCAAAAAGGCAGAGCAGGAGCTCAGTAAAGCTCTATGCAGCAGTGGCACTGCAGGCCTTGCTGAGGACAACTCAAGCTGAGCAGCATCCCTGCTCCCACCAGTGGGACAGAGCATTTCACGCTCCAGGATATCTCTCAAAAGGGAGGAGGAATTCTCAGGACGAGGGAACAACTGTATGAGACCCTGACACCCAGAGCTGCCACTGATGTCCATGAGGACAAACCTGGCCAGCTCTGGTTCGCAGGTACCTCAGAGTGACATGCTGGAGAGAGGTACGGTGGGCAGCACAGTGTACGTAGTTTCTCATGAGAAAGTGTTAGGAGACATTAATCTGTACATGCTGGAGCACGAAAAGAAAAAAAGCAATTCCTAGATCCCCGGTTGCTAGATCAAAGATGAATGGGCTGCACGGCATGGGAACACGTCACCACATTAAAACTCAACACACTGTGTGGTCTGAGTTTGGAGGAATTTAGGATGGACAAAGAGCCCAGGCAGCACAAGAGTGAAGGGCGTCTGGATGTCGCTAGGTCCCAAGCCAAGGCACCAGCTAGTACACCAGAGCAGAAGCACGTGGACATCTTGGGATGACAGAGAAACCAGTGCAGGGCCGCTGGGCAAGAGGCAGACCCTCATCCTGGCTGGTTCAGGGGCTGAGGCCCCGGCTGGCGTCCCCAGCCCCGGTCCCTCAGCCCGGCTGGTTCGGGGGCTGAGGCCCCGGCTGGCGGCCCCCGCCCCGGGCCCCCAGCCCGGCTGGTTT
>NW_010972727.1:105527-120398 GCF_000737465.1 Haliaeetus leucocephalus
AGCGCCTCGCTCGCCAGCACCTCCCTGCGAAACACAGACGCGGCGTCACCAACGCCGTCGCCGCCGACGTCACCGCCGCCGGGGGGGGGGGGGGCGGGGGGGGGTAGAGGCACCGACCTGCCGAAGTGCAGCGGGAAGCGACCGCGGATGCGGTGGAAGAGCTTCTCCCCCGTGTCCAGCTCCACGTAGAAGTAGGGCGTCCCCGGCTGCGCCACCTGCGGGGGGGGGAGGAGGGGGGAGGAGGGGGGGGGCCCCCGCTGCAGAGCCCCCCCCGCCAGCACAGAGCACGGTTTCTTGGAAAAGAGCAGATGTCTCCTAACCGGAGAGAGGGGAAACTCGGCAAACCGAACCCACCGCCCCAGGGACGCCGAACTGGAAACCCTAACTGCCACGGGAGGGGGAAGCCACGGGTCGCCTTCCGCGGGGGTCCTCAGCGGATGATGCGCACAGGGCGCTACCATCATTTATTTCGTGGTTTGATTCTGCGCTTACCACTGCAGAGTGGGTAAATGAGAGAATCGGGCAGTTCCGATCATTCTCAACCTGACCGAGGTCATCCCATGCCAGTACACCACATTTTGAGAGGAAAAAAAGCAGGCGAAGAGACTACATTCACATTTCTCGGCTGAGAAATCAGCCCCTAAGCTTGCCAGCGTGGGTTATCAATAGCTGTAATGGCTTTGAGAGAGACAAACATGCACACACGCTATTTCTGCCTCCTGCCACAGACCAGGTCTCCCTGTGGCCGCCGAGCACAAAGAAAAAAAATCACCCTATGGCACTACTGACTCATTTCTCCGATACAACAGGAAGATTTCTTTCAAATTCTTACCCAAGGCAACCTAAAACTACCTGATAGGCAGCAGCACTGAAAGAGGGTTGATGTTTGGTATCAGAAGGAATGACTTCAGCAAGCCCTACACGTGGCTGGAATAATCTTAAAATAAGGAATGCATCTGTTGTTCATGAGAACTTCACCCAAAGCAGAATACACCTGGCACATCTCCACATCAAGTCTACAATGGTCTGCCTCCCACAGCTTAAACCTACCACACAAAGTGACCTCAGAGGGAAACAGCAGCTTAGACAGGACAGAGGGAAAGTAAGAAAGAGGCGAAATCTTGTCTCATACTTGCGTGATATCTGAGTGCTCTGGGATTTCTAATAATTCAATCTGTTGTTCCTGTGCCTGTGCAATAAAGGACTCTTTAATGTCTTCGGAAGTACAGTGGTCCAATGGGACAGGAATCACCTGGAGAGGGAGGACTACATTTCCGTAAAAAGAAAAGACAAAACAAACCACTTGCAGAAAGCAATCAATCCATCACTGGAGCTGGTATGCTCCTCAGTACTGCTCAGCATCATCAAACAAGACAGGTGAGCACCTATCTGTACAGGCTTAAACTTATGAGATTTTTTTTCTGTAGGAGCTGAACAAAAAGCTGAAAACCAAAAAGCTTGAAAAGTTCTCAGCTCAGCCTTCTCCTTTCTGATCTCTGTGGTAGTTTAAGGCCGCTCTGATACAATTACAGATCTGCCAAATACAGAAACTACCACATTAAACCCCTACAGGATTGACACACAAGGACAAAAAAAAAAAAAAAAAGAAAATCAAAGGGCTGGTACTGGTAGACGGAGACCAGAGTTCTGCATATATCTTTAGATTTTCATCCTACTTTAGTTACAAATGTGAGTGCCACAGTCCATGTGCCAGTGTGAGCCGATCAGAGTCAGAGCAAGGTCTTGTAACCTATCTGAAAACCCTGTGGGTTTTTTAATCAGTTCCATGCAGGGAGAAGTTTTCCTCACCCACTCAACACAACCAATGCTGTGCTGCTGTAACAGGAAGAATTAAAGGACTGTGGTAGAACCAGCACACTGGTTTTATTTTTGCTCTGTCTCTGTCTGTGGGTAGGATGACTTCTCTCCATACTCTGGGAAGGTACAGAATAAAGAGGGAAATTTGAAGGTGAGCTTTCTCTTTCAATTCATTTGCAGATAAGTGCAAGTTTATATTCTCCCACCGTGACACTAAAACCATACCTGTAACTGCAGATGCTGACTCCTATAGTTTCTTTCAAATAGGACATATCTCTTTCCCTTGCTTCTGAAAAATTCCTTTAGGGCAGACTTGTACTTGGTCACTTCTTCCACCACCTCTGAAGACAAGTCAACCACTGACTGATAGTGCCCAATAGGCAAAATCAAGACGTGATCAGGTAATAAGCCACCTTTGGCCAGGGCAAGATAGCACTAGAGTGAAACAATACACACCAGTTACTCACTACAAGCAACACTTATTTACCACGCTGTGGAAATTTACTCTCTGACTGCATTCTGAGTATCCCCCAGCCTAGCGATTCTGCCTCAGGAACAGCAAAGTCTTCTCCTCTATGTCACTTATTAGGGATTGTTTATTAGCTATTTATTAATTACTAGAGGAATGAGAAAGAGAGAGGGACTGCTAAAGGACACACAAAAAAAAAAAAATCTTTTGAATGTCAGAGAATGCCTTGTCTGCAAGAAAGCAGCTGAGTGAACTTCACCACTGTGGCTAGAATTTCTTACTATGACAAGAAAATCCACCTGAAAATTGTTAACAGCTTATTTTAAAATAAGTCCGTGGACCAATCTGTCCCTGTAGCAGTTTGAAGTGGATTATGCTATACAGGAGCAATAACTTTAAGCAAAGTGAATACACCAATGATTGAATTAATCTCCAAGACGTACTTCGAGGTGTGAACTTTAAAGCTATCTGATCTTCTGTTTAATCTATATATAACAAAACTGGAACCAATCATCCGAGGGAGATACGGCATAACTCCAGATGGTGCATCCTGCTGCCAAAGCAGGCCGCAGTTTTTCACACTGGAAAAGTTCTGCCAGATGGTAACATAAGCAAACCATGAGGGCTGGCACAGCAAAAAGTGTTGTGGCACTGTAGTGCAGCTCTGCTGCCAGAGCAAAATTGGGCCATGCTTCATTTTTTAATATCTACATACCTACGTCTTTTGTAGGGGAGAAGCAAAGAAACTGAAAAAAAAAACCCCAAGAGTCAGCTTCAAATAAAGTTTGTTTGTTTTTCTTAAGATTTAAAATTGGAGATTGATATTTTATATTGCTGTGTATTAGCACGATTCTGCCATCACATAGCAAAGAACGTGCTATGGGTACTTACATGCGTGCCAATACTAACAACCAAGTGCTTCTCAACTTCTGGGCTGGCGAGGCAGAACCAGCAGGGCCCCGTGGGCTGTGCTTTATTGGGAGAGGAAAGAGAAACAAGTGTTAGCACAGGGCTCATTTGTCAGAACAAGGAACAGAAAAAGATCTTGAAGAGGTGTTATTTTCCAGCCACCCTTCCCAGCTGATAAAGTGCTGAAGATGTCAGAAGGACACAGCTCCTGGAAGCAGGTCTGGTCAGAGAACTGGTGCCTCTGGGCAAACGCAGCAAGAGACGTCGCGGCAGTCAGACCCTTGCTGACTGCCATTCTCATCGAGTGCTCTAATTTAATGGAAGAGCACTAATCCCAGGAATTTAGTGGTTACAGCTCACTAATAAGAAAGCACCAGCAAATTTAAACAGACAAATCAAAATAAGGTAAAATTACTGCATAGGTACAGACAAGGACAGATGCTGTCAAACACACTTGTCAGTTCTGGCCTATTCATCACACTCAAAACCACCTGGATTCACACCCAAACTGCAATACCTGTGCTGACCTTTAATATAAGTTGATGGCATTGATAACCTAGGCCTCTCCTTAGGGTCAAATACTATATTCACATCCTCTGCAGGTTGCATACAAGGATAGACAATCAGCTTTGCAAATGCAATAAATGTGACAAAGTTCTCAAGAACTGCAGGAAACCAAACGTCCAATTCTGGGGTTCATTTCTGAGCAAAACAGTGTAACAAGGCTCTCTTCTCATGACATCAAACTCCAGAAGACTTTGGAAGTTATATGAATATGCACAATGGCACACTATGTCCTACAGAAGTGATGGGGGAAAACAAGAAAACCCATACACATTCTTTCATCAAAACTGACTGCCATTACAGCCAGTTGTGCCTCTGCAGGCACGTATAGAGCAATGACACTGCTCGTTTTAGCATACAGTAATTTAGCCCATAGAACTGTTATGTGCAAGGACTATGCAAAGGGTATGGAAATCTAGTAAATAAAAAACTGAACAACTTAGTCTCACGTAACAAAGGCAACCAGACTTATCTACCAGAGGCATTTCTGAAGAATGTCTTCTTACCCACTGGCAGTGGGACTAGCTTTCACAGAAACAAAAGGGGAAGCTGACACCTACATTTGCATTTTAAGCCAAAATTTCTTTATAACCGAGACCAACATTTCTAAAGATACATGCTTGCAGTAATGCTGTCACTGAGAAGTCGAAACGAAATCTTTAAAGATCACAATTTCTACAAGTCAGCCAAACTCTAATGATATTTACAGCCCAGAAATAGAGAGGTAACAGAAGGGCTTCCTCCCTACACAGTTCATTAATACTTCATGAACTCACAGCACAGAACAACTGAAGTGGTGTTTCAAGAACTCATCAGCACTGCGATCCTGTCTCTTGCAGTCCCTCTGAATGGAAACACGCTGCTTTGTGAAACTGCCTGTTGTCATGTTCAGAGGCCAGTCTGGTTCAGAGGGTAAATGGCATCAGCCCAGCCACAACCACCACAGATCCAACTAGCTTTTAAACTATGCTTTTAACTTTTCTTTCACCTATTAATTGTCAGGTTTGTAGGAAACAAGGGACCTTTCATTACTCTGTATTCCCACAGCATCTAGTGTAGTGACAGAGTACGTTGGCAAGCTGACCTGTACAGCTCAACAGCTTGAGAAAAACGAAGAGTGAGATGGTCCAATGCCTCAAAGGAAGAGCTCAGGAAAAAAGCATCCGCGTACTTACGGGGTTTTTTGGCTTGCTTAGGTTGGGAGTTCCCTCTCTCTTTCTCATCTGAGGGACGTTTCTTTCCCTGATGCTTCTTCAAATCAAAGAAAAACTGACAGGCTGGTTCTTCCTGTTTAGAAAATGAAAACCGAAGCCCATTATAACCGCATCACAGAGAGTCACAGTACATACAAGAATTTGCATTTTCCTGAAGAGGTGTGTAACCACCTTCGAAAAGCATCAACAGCAAAAGCATCGATATCCTGGAACAGAATGAATTGAGCTCTCCCAGTAATGCAGCAGACTTTGCCTACCTGGATACGCAGCCTCAGCCAAGGAAAAAATTCTAGGAGAGCTGCCCCAAATTGCTAGATTGTGCTATTTAGCCTTATGTTGAACATTCAGAATTGCTTGATTTTATGGATTGTTCAAATCTCTTTTTCACTTGAGAGCCAGTGACAAAAGAATGTCTTTATTTCTTAGAGATGTTAGCCTCTCAACAGACTCACACAGAGGCTGAAACCACTTGACTAAGTGGTAACGTAAAGCAAAATGCCACTAGAAGGCATTAATGCTGCAGAGGAAAGCACTGGGGAAGGGGACAGCAAAGAACAGGGCTGCTTGCGCAAGCTTAGCTTAGTTCCCACACAGGAGCACAACTGCAGTTTAAAATCCAATCCATGCTGGAAGAACTGTTATGTACAACAGAAGCATTTTTCCCAGTAAACTTGGCAAGCTTTCCTGCCTGTCTTCAATTGGATATTGAAGCTCAAATGCACAAGAATTTTTGCTTCCATCAAGTTATTGACTGTTTGGTCTCTGAAAAAGCCTTGTTGCCAGGGGTTGAACACGACAGCAAATCTCAGCTGGGGGCAGGGAAGTTGTCATAGCTAAAGGGATCAGGAGGTGTCTGTAACCCTCATGCCCACCCACGCTGCCATCTGGAAGGAGCCAGCCCTTCGCTCTGTGTGCATGCTCCAGGGAGAAAGACTGGAGAGCAACGCTTGCACTACCTACCTGACGCTGGTTCAGCAAAGCCTACCTCAGCTCTAACCTCAGGCTCAGTATTCCCCCGCAACAGGCAATGATTTCACAGTTTGGTTTCTCTACACACCTTGAGATACAAAAGCACTGCTGTTCAAATGTCTACATAAGCAGAGTATCCCACAGTGCTTAGAAGGCAAAATGTGCTCTGCACAGGAAGACAATCTGAGCCTTTACACAGATGAACACAAGCCACTTGTCTGATGAGTGACTTACAAAGTTGGGGATTTCAAAGCTTCTGACTCTGAAGCTCAGAGTTCAGGCCCCAGGAAGGAACCCTTCTGCTGTCAGGTGGCAAGTAATCAATATTTAAAGGAGCACAAAGGTGGTAACTTAAGACACTCAAGAAAAAACAGTACCCAACACCTCTTTCACCAGCATTAAGGGACACAGTGGACATGCAACATCAAATAAAGTAGCACCTGAGTAGCCAGCAGCCTAAGGCAGAAAACTGGGGGCCAACTGCAAAGGACTAATCTGTAGTTTACAAGCTTAGAAAGAATAAGACTGTATGTGCCGAGGTGCCCACAGGGAGCAGTTCTGACCAGCAAGCAGATCTAACTACAGCATCACCATGCAGGCCTGCAGGAAGAATCATAGAATGGTTTGGGTTGGAAGGGACCTTTAAAGGTCATCTAGACCAACCCCCCCTGCAATGAGCAGGGACATCTGTAACTAGACCAGGTTGCTCAGAACCCCGTCCAACGTGGCCTTGAATGTTTCCAGGGATGGGGCATCTTACCACCTCTCTTGGCAACCTGTTCCGGTGTTTCACCACCCTCATTGTAAGAAATGTCTTCCTTGTATCTAGTCTGAATCTACCCTCTTCTAGTTTAAAACCATTACCCCTTGTCCTATCAAAAAGTCTGTCCCCATCTTTCTTGTAAGCCCCTTTTAAGTGTTGAAAGGCCACAATAAGGTGTCCCCAGACCCTTCTCTTCTCCAGGCTGAACAACCCCAAGTCTCTCTGCCTTTCCTCACAGGGGGGACATTCCAATCCTCTGATCACTTTTGTGGCCCTCCTCTGGACTCCCTCCAACAGGTCCATGTCTTTCTTGCACTAGTGACCCCAGAGCTGGATACAGTACTGCCAGTGGGGTCTCACCAGAGCAGAAAAGAGGGAGAGAATCACCTCCCTGGACCTGCTGGTTATGCTTCTTTTGATGCAGCCCAGGATACGGTTGGTTTAAGAAGGGGCAAACTGTAACTCCCATGCATTGCATCTATACAATTTGGTTGATGCAAATAGTTTACACAGAACCCTGAAGTGTTTTGGACAGAAATATTCCAAGGTTAAAGCCAAACACTGTTCTAAGCTCCCTGAACAGAGAGAGTGAAGAGTGAAACCAGAGTGCACACATGAAGGAGAAGGCAGCAGTACCTCTGCACACAGGGGTGCTTTGGTCTTCTGTGCCTCCTTCTGCGATTTTCGGTACGGATTTTCAGTGACGTCCTGTGGCTGTTTCACTAGCTCTGCAGGGTCCATCAAGCTCATTGGCACAATGCTGAAGGCATAGAGATACTAGAACAAAAACACATGGCTCAAACGCAAGAAGCTCTTGCCATGACTACAACTCTGAAGAGGTCAGCTGTGAACTAAGCCACCCTGAAATGGTAACACACAACTTGGCACTGCAAGAACTCAGTAAATCAGTGTTTAAGCTAAAGCAGGACATGAGAAACACATTCCCTGTGCCAGTCTCCCACCCAGTGCAACCAAGAGTTTATGAAGTGCTTCCAAGTGGCTCACTTCTTTCACTTTATGGAAAGATCTTTTTCAAAAGCATCTTACTTGAAAAAGAAATGACCTTGATCCTTGCCTGTTTCCAGGCCTTCTTTCTGTCCAGAACTCCTGGACCTTTTTTTGTTACCAGGCCTGGTTCCAATGCCTTCTTAACTACTAGCAACCTGTCCTTCTACATCAATATTCGGTAACTTTCTTAAGGGGAGAAGAGAAACAGGTTAAAAAAACCCAGCCCCTTCCCATCCCAGAAGTTAGTTACTGTCAGTGATTTGTAAGGGGTTCTTTGGAATTTCGCTTCCTTCTTGAAGCAGGCCATGCGAACAGAAAATACATAAAGCAGCTGGGGAAGAGGAAGGAATCGCAGCTTTCTAACCACTTTCCTCTGCAGCTGTTTTCACAGCCACATGCCATTTGACCAGACAGAGAAGAACAAAGGTGCCTCAGAACACATCTTGCAGCCCTTACCCTTCTGACATAATGGGCAAATGGTATGTATTACTCAAGTGAGACAGATCCCTCCACTTCAGTCAAGCTTTTAAGTGACTGACACTGTCCTCTAGCTAGCCAAAGCTGGGCTTGCTGCCCTATTACTTCTACTTGAGAAAAGAAGAAAGATTCAAGAGCGTCAGTACCTTTTTCTTGCTTGTATTGCCAACATCAGCAAGTGCAATAAACCTGCTCACATGCTGTGGGGTCTGCTGTAGCACTCTGTGATTTCTGTAAGGAAGCAGAACATGACTGTACTGGCTTATACAATATAGAAAAAGACAGTAGGAAAACCATGTGTCCTCCATGAAGCTATTCAGACAGCACGCCAGCCACATACAGTCTCTGGCCCAGAACAAGGAGGTTTGAGGACAGACGGACTCAAACAGCTAACAGCAAACAGCTGCACAGACCAAAATGACCTCTCACTGCAGTCCAAATACAGAGAGGGGAGGAAAATTCACTGGTCTGAAAACAGCCACACCTTTGAAGTGTTTCCTGTGGAAAGGATAACAGTCTTACCCAACATTAACACGACAGCCTTAGTTTTATTTTAGGTTGTTCTGACACCTACCTTACGTCCCTAATCACATTTTATATACAAAGTTATGACTGAAGACACCAGTCTCTTCACCACACAAGAGCTTTTCCATGATATGTTTTCAGAGGTACACCCCTGAATTAGGCTGAACACTGTTTAAATGCAACTAAGGGCAACTAACTTGGCATCAGATTCACAGCAACATACTCAGACAAGTACTGTCAGCAACAGCACAGTTTTCGAGGCAGCAGGAATTATGGTAATAAGACGCATCTAAGAAACAATCTTGACCCTGCGTTGGGGCTGGATGACTTCATAAAATTATTTTAAAGTTGTCCTCCTGCATTCTTTAAAAACTAACTCTTATTAGAAAATACATGCTATTTCACACGGTCTAACAAACCTGTAAGGAAGTCTTTCGTAATAGGCCTTCTCCAGGGCAGCAAAGTGGTACCTTGGTTTGAGACTTGCAGCTAGATCAGATACTAACTTGGAGCCACATTTCTTGGTATCTATTTCTCCCTACAAAATACAAACCAAGTTTTATTTAACAAAACCTGTCCGATTGCAGTGAAAAGAAACAGTTTTATACAGAACTGCATGCTGGAAACATAGAGACTGACTATAGTGGTCAGCATTCCTTGGAAGTGGAAAAAATAGTCAAAAGGGCTTGATCTCTTATCACCAACCACAGCCTACTCATTTAGTCCATTCTGTGTACTCAGGGTTTGCATCCACTCATTTCATCAATCCAAGTTTGTCATATTTTCCTTCTCTTGGTCATGGGGAGCCAGGGCAGCACAGAGTGAGTTTGGCAAACACCAACAGATGTCAAAATCATTAAGACATATTTGACCACATGTCCAGAGTGCCCAACCTTTAGCGCACAAGTCAAGCGAACAGGAAAGCTCTGAGGTTTCCTTAGGAAGCTGAATTTTATCCCGCTCCCATTCCTAAGAAGTCAGAGCAAAACAGAACACAACCCAAGAGCAGACTTCAAACCACTTGCTTGGGTGAAGGCTCTTGTGATGTTTTTTCCCCATTAGCCTTAGACTGCGAAGTGAAGTAGGGAAGGAAAAGGGCAGGAGAGGAGAGAAGTTCAGAATCAGCTTATGCCTCTTACCTTGTTATCTTTGGTAAAAGCACAGGGAACGAGACTGTGACCTGGCAGGCATCTGTCACAGCCCTTCATTGCGGCAGTGTGACAGGCACTAACCCACCCTCAAGAAAGCGGTTTTCCTCTCTGTGCTCCCGCCTGCTGCCCTTGCAGGAAGCATGGCAGAGGGGAGCCCAGCAGTGTCTGCTTCCAGCCCCACTGAAAACAATCAGAGCTACAAAGCATGTCAGGAAAAGGAAACCCACAGACTTCTCTAGGGAGTCAGTTCTCGTCCATGCAATTTAGCTCCTCACACCACTTTTGCTGAAACAGAAACTTCAGGTCACAAAGAGCAAGAGACCCAATTATTCATTCCTCAAACCTCCTGCTTTATTTGAGTGACAGGATTTCAGGGATGCAGTGCACAAGGGAATCTCCAAGACTTATTACTGAAATCCTCAGTTGATAAAGTACACACTGCAACAAGATGCATATTTGAATATAACCACTATTAGTATACTCCTCTGTTAATCCAAATGAGTACTTTCTCAGAAAATTCATGCCAAGGGAAGCCAAGTGTGAAATGATACACTGAACTACTACAGAGAATCCCCATGGGAATTTCGAGACACAAATTTTCTTTTTAAGCCAGAATATCCCTACAACTTGTTTCTCTTCAAATCCCTAGGCTAGTGGAGTTGGTGGGGTTTTGGTTTTTTTGGGGGGGGGGGACGGGGTTGGAGATGAGGGAGGGTCTTTATGCTTTTAGATTGGGGATCGTATCTCTTTTTGGATGTTGGATGATACTGAGAGGAAGCAAAAAGCATAGTTTTGCCACAGTATATGGCCTTGCATATTCAGAGCAACATTTGTGATCAGATGAAAGCTAATCGACTCTGATTTTTCAGGCAGAGACAGATAAAACACCCTGAAATTTCACAAATTCCCCTTCCCATTTGTCCTCCTTCTCTGAAGAACCAGAACATCCGCTGTCTGTTTTTTACTCTCAGCTTTCTCAAGCACTCAGACATGGCCCAGTAGCCCAAACCGCCACAGCAAGCAGCGAGGCAATCCTTTGTTAAATTCAACTGGAAAACCATTGCACCAGAAAACAGAACACTTACCGCACTGTTAGCAAAAGTCCCCACATCTCTGGGCCAGGGAGACGTCAGCAATATATCCACACCTTTGAAGTTTGGGGTTGATAACAAAGATGTTTTCAATTCCGCCACATCCTTTGCGCTAAAACTGTAGGCAGGAGCTGGCTCATCCTGGGACTCGGTACCACTCAGGTATGCGATCTGCAGTCCAGAAGTACCACTGTAAAGACCTCGACGGCCTGCATTAATACACAGGCACGCGCTTGAGATGTAGACTTTGCAAGTAATCTCTTAGTCAGATCGTAGACAGAGGACCAAATTCAGCAGTCCTGCCTTACTGAAACTATCCTTACAGGCAGCTCATTTTCTGTGCCCATAAACTGCAGCAAAGACATGTTGTAGTGCAATGGCTCAAATCCAACCCTGCCTGCAGGGAAGCAGCTGTTCAGACAACCCCTAGCCTTCTCTCCTCACTGCTATCTTGCT
Source organism: Haliaeetus leucocephalus (assembly GCF_000737465.1). Taxonomy (NCBI): domain Eukaryota; kingdom Metazoa; phylum Chordata; class Aves; order Accipitriformes; family Accipitridae; genus Haliaeetus; species Haliaeetus leucocephalus. The sequence continues at coordinate 116,942 of NW_010972727.1, forward strand.
TCCCCAAAATCAATCCATATCAAAAGCTCAGTTTGAAGGCTGAGTAAAAAAAGCCAGTTGCAAGTGCCTTTACTTGTTATGCTTTTTGTCAGGTGGCAATCTAGAAAGAAATTAGTTTTTCCTTTTAGCTTTGCTACAGCTTCATTACCTTTAAAGATGACACTTCTTACCTCTGCTACTCCAGTACAGCCTCAGAGCATAGCAAAATCATACTTCAAGTAGGAAACCTTCCCCATACAAAGACAGGCATGCTATGGGAGTAAGATACTCACAAAGAACAGGCTCTTGCTTTTGGTTAGCAAATTCAGTGTTAGAACACAACAAAAAAAGCAGGGTTCTCTTTCACATTTTATGTAGAAGACTGTCAGCCTTTCAACATAGAGTTCAACTCCAGTCTGAACCCCAGCATAAGAAATGACACCTTAAAATTTCCGGAGAAAGGAAGGGCTTTGAAGTGGGAAGAGCAGAAAACCTTCAAGAAAGCACAACCGGGCACATCCCTTATCACAAACCACTCGAAGCCTTACCTAAATAAGTGATGTTCTCAGCTAATTCACAGCCACTGACTTCTGGAAAATAGCTCACAGTCTCTTGGTCATTAGCGCCAAGCACGAAGGTTGGAATTGGAGCTGAGGAAGAAAACCACATGTACTCAGTCTGCTTTAATTCAAGTACGTTAGCACAAGTTCCATCCACATTTACTAGGAATCACAGCAGGTCCCATCCTTTCCTACAGACCCCAACACCACTCCTTTGCTGTGTGCTGAGGAGCAATAAGCACAGAACAAGAAACCTTCCTTCAAAATAAGTCCCCAAGCCTGCTGTTTCCACAGATGCATAGAGCAGAAGGAGAGAATAACCTCCGTTTTAACTACAACTTGCTCCACTGCCTACATAAGCAGATCAGCTCCAAAATGATCCATAGCCCTAAAAACATGGGTCTTCCCTAAGGCAATGCTAAGTAAATACCAGCATAGAGGGACACCTGGTGATTCAGTTTAAGCAGATCTAAATTCACATAGCTATTGAAAAAGTGCAAACCATTGATGTTTTAGGGGAAAACCTCAAGTTTGTCAGCTCTTTGATTCACTTGGTAAAAGAACTTCCTGCATGACTTCACCTAGAACTGGTGGATATAATACAAAAAAAGCAATGGGAAGTACTGCTTTTTATTTCTTTTAGCTAGGTGATCAGTAAAAATGTATTTCTCCAAACAGCATAAATCAAATCTTTTCACGCTATTAAAAGTTAGACGAAGCAATGACCGATGTCAAAGACACCTCCTGTAGATTTCCTGGCAGAACAGTACACCAGTAAGCTGGTCAACAGTTCACCTAGTCAACAGGTCCAAAGCTTTTCACGGAATAAAAAACAGCAATAGTTTCCTGTTTAAGAAAGGAGAGCAGCAGCTCTGCTACAGCTGTTGTTAGACTGTTGCTTGAAGTTCCAGCTCTCACAGTCAGAAGGTAGAGGAGATTGCTTTCAATTGCAGAGTTGGAAAACTTTATGAATGGCTTAAAACCAAAATGAAGTGACATGAATCTGGTTTGTATCTATGTGCATATAAGCGAGGTTATAAGCTAGAGATTTTTTCAACAGTTCAGAGGGTAAAGACAATTCAAGTGAGGATGAACAAAAATGCATCGGTCCAGGGAAGACTTTGCTGTTAACACCCACTCTTCTCCCTGCGTGCACAGGAGAGCTTCCTCGGGGAGCAAAGTTTAAACCAGTAACAATTCTTCTTCTATTCTCATAGCAATAGGAACACAAGGCAGCACGCCTCACCACGGTAAGTCCTCAGCTACAAGCAGCAAATGGGACAGTCTTTGTCCAGACAGCTCACATAAATGCACAAACAAGCTGGGGATAACTGGGAAGTGACGCAGCAGTAGAGAGGAACCAGAAAGCAAGAGTCCCAGCTCCATTCTGGCTTGCCTCACGCCAAGGCCGAGAGCCAGAGTAGCACTGAAGAGGAAAGAGGAACACTACAAATGCTTGTGAGGCAGCATCTCCCTTACAAGAGGGGTGTGGAAAGAGGCAGAGAAGTCCACATAGGACTTTTCACGTCCATGGCTGGAAAAATGTCTTCAGCACAAGGGCTGCAGGGACCGAGGAGAAATGGGCAAACCCTGCTCCTTTGGAAAGCCTTATGATCTCCGTGGCTGAAGAACAGAGATGTTCAGCCCGCCAGCACCTCTGCTTTCCCCTTTCTCCTCAGGACTGAATGCAGGGAGGGGAAGAACTGCACTGCTACACACTGCGGAGACGTCTGTGGTAGAAGCGTGAAGGTGGGTGTGAACGGGGAACGACCAGAAATTTCTGCAAGGGAAGCATCAGGAGTGGCAGAAGAAGGGCTATACACTGGCAGGCATGCTGGGATCCCACAGCCTGCTGACTGAAGCACTGTAAACATGTACCTACAGCTTCTCAGGCTACGTGGGTTGCGAAAACAAAGACTGCCCCACATGGCAGGCTGAAACTGTAGGGAGGTGATATTAGGAACAGAAGTGGAGCCATAAGACATCTAGGCAAGCAGAGAGAAGACCCTGACACCAATTAGCAGCATCCTGTGTCTCTCCTATGACTGCAAACAGTGCTGGCCCAGTGACCCAGGCACGGGCCTTGACGCCCAAATCGCAGGCAGACCCCTTGGGACACATGCGTCTTCATGCTGCCAAGTCCAAGAGCGTGACAGAAATGAGATTTGTTTTAAAACAAACCCATCTTTCTGTCCTGCGTGGAGTTTTCCTGCTTGAGTTTAACTGCTTTAACATTACAGCATGTAACTGCAACTTCTGAATTCCAAAGCACACTGCGATGAGACAGCGGAGTGGGTCGTGAAATAGCACAATCACCAGCATCCAGAGTGACAACACCTTCCTTACCTTTCTTGGCCCCTGTGCGATACTCTGCCCATTCTGTCTCTGAAGTAGAGCCAAAAAAATTTCCGACACACAAAAGCATCTAAAAACATCAGATAAAGCAAGAGTTGCCATTTGACCAAAGACACGACACGCGCAACTTTTTCACCGGGGTGTTGCTGTATTGTCACAACGCCGTGATGTGCACTACTTCAACAGCACTTTGTTCGGTAGGGTACAGAGGTTCCCCCGTGCCTGTCCGTGTCTGGGATCGAAGGCAGAACGGCAAAACGAACGGGTTTGACGTGACAGAGCGGCAGCTGCTCTCCCACGCTCCCGGATCGCGGCTCCTCCCCACACCGTGGTGCGGGACAAGGAGGGCTGGGGGGGTGCAAAGCCCCCGCCACCGGCCCCTTCCTCCAGCCGGCGGAAAGAGGTGGGGGAGCGCGGCTCCGGACAGCAGCACCCACCCGAGCGTCCCCCCGCACATCACCCCCACGCGAAACCCACCCGTGAGCTTCTCCCGTGTCACCCCGGCCAGGCTCCCGACCCGACCCGAGCCAGCCCCGCGCCCCGCTCGCCCGCCGGGCGGGCCC
>NW_010972727.1:120770-124639 GCF_000737465.1 Haliaeetus leucocephalus
CCGCCGCCGCTTCCGGGTGCGCCGCTCTCAGCGCTCCGACGCCGCTTCCGGGTGCGCCGCTCTCAGCGCTCCGACGCCGCTTCCGGGGCGAACGGCCGTGCCTGGGCGGCAGCGAGGGTGCGGGCCCGTCAGGGCTGGCCCGGCCGGGGCTGTGCCCGTCGGTAGTCGGTACCCGCCGGGGGCGAGGGAGCTGCCCGGCGGCCGTGCGGGGCCGCTTTCCGTCGCCTTGGAGAGGTGCCAGCAAGGGGAGAGGTTCCCGAGGGCTGGAGAAAAACAAAGGCTGCCCCTCTTTTCCAGAAGGGCAAGATGGAGGATCTGGGGGACCGCCGGCCAGACGGGCCTCACCGTCATCCCTGGGAAGGGGACGGAGCAAGCGACCCTGGGAACCCTTTCCAGGAGCAGGGAGGTGATCGGGAGGAGTCTGCATGGATTTACCAAGGGGAGATCACGCTTCCCCAGTCTGATAGCCTTCTGCAGCAAGGTGACCGCCTGCACCCTCGGCCAGTTGGCAGGTGGTACAGCTTCACTTGGCAGGAGTGGCTGAGGCACCAGAGGGTCATGCTGCCATCCAGAGGGACCTCGGCAGGCTGGAGAATTGGGCTGAGAGGAACGTCCTGAAGTGCAACCTTGGGAAGTGCAAAGTCTTTCCCCTGGGGAAGAACGGCCCCAGGCACCAGGACACACTGACCACAAATTGGGCATGATATGAGATGATACGAGAAAGAAGAGGTTTCATCTTGACAGAGAATTTTTTGACAGGGAGAACAACCTCCCCAGGGATGTGGTGGAGGACTGAACCCCGTCACCGAAGGGTTTCAAGATGCAATCGGACGGGGTGCGAGATAGTCTCATCCAGGCTCCCCTTCCCACAAGAGGTTGGACCAGATGATCTTTGGAGGCCCCTTCCAACCTGGGCTCCTCTGCGATCTACGAGCCAGTGGAGTGGGTTGACCCTTGCTAACAGCCAAGCACCCACACAGCAGCTCACTCGCTCCCCCATTCCCCAGGATGGGGGGAAAATAGGAGGTGCTGAAATGGCTCGTGGACCGAGATAAAGACAGTTTAATAGGTGAAAGAAAAGTTGTGTGCACAAGCAATGCAAAATAAGGAATTTATTCACTGCCTCCCATCGGCAGGCTGATGTTAAGCCACTTTCTGGGAAGCAGGGCCTCAGCCCACACAGCGTTTCCTTGGGAAGACCAACATCATCACCACAAATGTCCCCCCATCCTCCTCCTTTTCTTCAGCGGGTGCTGGGGCAGGCTGGCTCTGACTGCCCACTGGATGCTCTAAGGGGAGGCAGGAAGGTCCGCAGATCCACCCTTGCTGCCTGGCCCGGACAGGCCCCAGCCATGCAACCCTTTCCTCCCAGGGTACGCAATGGCTCTGCCACCACGACTGGCCCTGGCACCTGGCTCTGGACCTCTGACAGGTGCCTGGGCCAGTGCAGCCATCACACTCCCACTGCTCTCCAGTGTCCCCTGGGGAGAAGCACCAGTGGCGGGTCCTGTGGGTGGCAGGTGAGGAGCAAGCAGTGGCTGCGGTGGCCACCAGGGAGGAAGTGGCTTGAGCAGGGCAGTGCCCAGCAGAGCTCCCTAGCGTGGCCCCCACTCATCACACCCCACCTCTGCTCAGGACTGATAAGGCAATTAGTTGGTTATGAGTGATCTGAGCGCTCCCCATGATGCAGCAGCCTCTGCCTGCCTGCATACACAGCCTCAACCAGGGAACATGCGCACGGACATGCACGTGCATGCCCACGGACACCAGCACAGACACAGACACACACTCGGACACAGGCACACATGCAGACATATATGCACAGACACACACACACAGACACACAGAGACACATGCACAGACACATGCATACACAGAGACAGACACACACACTCCCAGACATGCACACACACGCAGACTCATACAGACACACAAACACACACAGACACTCACACATCGATGCACACACAGACGCACAAATGCAAACATGCACACAGAGACATGCACACTCACACAGACACACACACCTACATGTACACGTACAGACACACAGGCAGGCAGACACTGACACACCCATGCATGCACACACAGACAAGCAGGACTCATACACAGGACACCGGCACGGGTGGTCACACAGCCTGCCACAGCCCAGGCACTGCTGTCACCATCACACACAAGCACTGACAGCCATGTCCCCTCCTCTGGGGCTGGCACAGCCAGGGGGTCGCTTGTGCTGGCACACACACACACGCACACCACTTCCCAGGGCTCACAAGCACGCACACATTTGGGGATTCCCTGGACACCAGTACTATGTTTGGGGGGTGTGTGGGGTGCATGGGTCTCTGCATGTGTGTGTGTGTGAGGGGTGTGTGGGTCTTACTGTAAGGGGGTGTGTGCGCATGGGAGTGTCGGTGTATGTGTGTGCAGGCTGAATGGGTGTGTGAGGGGTGCGTGGGTCTCTGTGTGAATGCAGAGTTTATGGGACTGTATCAGCATGTCTGTGTGTGTTAGGGGCACGTGGAGCTGTGTGTGTGGAGTGCACGGATCTGTGTTTGTGTGTGTGTGTGCAAAGGGTGTGTGTCTGTTGTCTGAGGGCAAACAACGAGGGCCATTTTGATCAGTGTGCCAGCAAGCATGTGGCACTTGCACACCTGCAGCGGCGGCTGCCATTGCTCATTCCCCTGAGAGCAGGAGACACCGCATCCCTGCACTTGGCATCACACCCCTTGCTGACTGCTGCCACCGGACGGAGTCCTGAAACCACACAGTTCCCAAAAAGGAGGGCAGAGGAAGACCTGTCAAAAATGGAAGCAAAAGTCTCTCCAGAGTATTGCCTTGCAAAGCCAGTCTTCTGCTTATTTGCCATCCAGAACAGGAGGTCTACAGCTGCAGCAAGCATGTCCAAATTCTGTAGCCGCCCAGCTTCTCAGGGACCCCGTGTCCTGTTGCAGATCCATCAGACATGCCCAACTGTCCAACGTCCTCTGCACCTGCAGTGCCATGGCCAGGGCAGCACGTCCCCGCTCATCTCTCTGGCCAACCCTACTTCGAGTGCTCTGAAGATGAAGCAGCCCCCAGGGAACTGCAGCCTGTGACTTCCCCCCTGCTGCAGGCACGTGAGGCATCGTTCACCCTCTTGCCTCTCTGGAGGGTCTCGGTGGCCCTGGGGGAAGGTGGGACATGCATCCTCCATGGCAAGGAGAAGAGGCTGTTGCATGACAGAGAAGTGACATGGAGGTGCCGGGGCAGAAGGTACCAGGCCAGAGCATGGCAGGGGCTGCTCCCCTGCACAGGTACACTGGTGGGGCTGCCATGGGGATGGGACAATGCCCTGGGGTGCTGTCCCGGTTGGAGATTGGGGCCAGGGTGCTCAGGACCACAACTGCCTTGCAGCCACCACGTCTCCCTGTTGCCGTGACCAGGCTGCGGGCTGGTGTCGCCTCGCTTTGCTGGGCCCTTTGTGAGGCCCTGGGGTCTGTCCCTGCTGGGCTTCCTGCCCTGCGACCATGTGCTCCAGGGTCCCTCTGTCACCACAGAAGGGGAAGAGTCGGGTCACAGCCTGGCTTTGGGAAGTGGCTTCTCCTGCCACCCTACAAGCAGTTGGGTGGCAGAGCTGAGCCAGAACAGTGCCAGGAGCTGGGCACTGGTGACCTGGGAAAGGTGGAAGTTTGGAGTAAATGCGAGCTGTTTGGTGCACCAGATCATGGCCCCCAGCATGATACTCCCTAAGAAGAACTATCCTCTTTTAGACTGGGACTTGAAATGCAGCTTATCAAGAAGGTTATTGCATAAGCAACACACTTTTAGGAAACGAATAATTCCTTAATTGACTACTAATAAACGCACCACTGTTGTTCATAGTGTCA
>NW_010972727.1:125525-125779 GCF_000737465.1 Haliaeetus leucocephalus
ATCCTGCTCACACTATTTGGGAATGCTAACAAACTTCTCTTCTCTTTCAGACATTATAAATCATAGTTTAAAAGATGAATCAACATACAGTGATGAGGAGTCACTGTCAGGCTTTGAAGATGAGCTACTCATCAAATGCCTAGTAGACAGGTAAATGCCTCTGTCTGTTCAAATTCTTCAGACTTCTGGGTCTTTGTAAACCAGAGAGATCCAGAGACTGTTAGGGCATGTGTATTCCTTACAAGACTCAAGAA
>NW_010972727.1:127431-127671 GCF_000737465.1 Haliaeetus leucocephalus
CAGGGGGTGTGAGGAATCACTCCTATCCATCTCAACCAGAGAAAAGAGATCATCAGAAATGACCAGGTCATCTCCATCCACACTTGTTTGTATGCTAGCACTTCTTCCATTTCTCAGGCTCATGCTTCTGGCCATGCCATGCAGACTCATTACTTTTCTCAGAAGATGCCACAGTAAACCTCCTTGGGTCTGAGGCATCTGGTCATTCATGCTTTGCTTAGTGATCTCAAGGATGTCTGT
>NW_010972727.1:131842-132095 GCF_000737465.1 Haliaeetus leucocephalus
GCCCCGGAATGGAGAGGAGCTCTGGGTTTCCCTAAAGAAGAGACTCCTGAAATACAAGGCACATCCCAGCTGGGGCCGTTTCTCCCATGGACAGCGCAGGCAGCTGCCCTTCAGCAGGTGGCTGTGCCAGGGCTGCCTCCCCCAGCCTGGACAGCCTCCCCATGGGATCGCAGCCCTCCACAGCATGGCGATGTGTGGGACCAGGAGAGGAGAGGAGGGTATTCCCCCAGACGTCCATCTCAGCCTCTTTCCT
>NW_010972728.1:0-684 GCF_000737465.1 Haliaeetus leucocephalus
GGATTCAGACAGCAACAATTTTCCCTATAAATGATGCAGGCATCTATTATAATATCTCTGTAGCATGCAGGAGGCCCTGTCACACACCAGGCTCCATCATGCTAGAACAGTATAAAATACACAGAAAGACAGCGCCTGCTCCAAAAAAGCTGGCTGTGCAAACAAAAATTGTTAAGTATTTACCCTAAATGTTTACATTCTTAGGGGATTAAGAAGTATCCATTAAAAAGGGGTCTTTCTAAATTCGTACAAGATATTGAGGTGGAACATACACTGAAACTATAGAAACAAATCCAAAAAAAGCCCCAAAAAGAGATCCACTTCTGATTTTAGAAATGTGGGGACATGTTTTTTAAATTGGTTGGTTAGAGATAGTCTCGTCACTGTTATTAATAAAAGCCATGAGGCTTTTGTAGTTTGCTATAGAAACAATGCTACTGACAGGTGTTTTGGTTAGTGTTCCCACTAGAAGAAAACGTCTCGTCTTTCAAAGGCACTAGTTCCAGCAAACTGTTTCTGCAACCCTCCACGGTTTGAATAATAAAAATAACAATTTCGATATTCTTGCTTTAAATGTAGAGTCATCTTTCAAATGTTCCTCTTACATGGCGTTTATTGTGGACATTCTCAGAACAAATCTACTAGCTTAGACTTGATGCAAAATGCAAAGAGTCATTGCCTTTT
>NW_010972728.1:1650-2713 GCF_000737465.1 Haliaeetus leucocephalus
TCACCATAACCTGTGACAGCTCTTGGCTTCTTTTAGGGCTCTCAGGAAAATCGAAGGATTTGTCATAGGCACTTTCCTGAGAGATGGCTTTACAGCAAGGCTGGAGGTGGTTTCTTTTGCAATTTGCTATTGAAGGACAAAGGACTTGCTGCTAATTCACTGTTGAAGGACAGAGCTGCAAACAGATTAGCTGGAGCCTTTGTCCTTTGAATGTCTTCTGTTCAATTGGTGGCAGAGTGTGCCCATGTCAGACAGGGACAGCAGCCCAGTCCAGCCCAGGTTTCCCTTGTAGGCAGTCCACCTGATCCCAGCACATTGAAAAAACCTCTACACTCTCCCTACTTGACCCCATGTGTGTGAGGGGTTCTTCATGTGAGTTCAAGTGCCCAAATGTTATACAAATACTACCCAGAACTGATAGAGATGAAGAGAAGCACATTTCTGAGAGAAGCGCCCTTTCTTTTTTGCTTCTGACACTAAGGGAGTACTACCTACTGTTTGCAGTCCCTAAAGCCAAAGAGTTGTGGCACAAGGCAAACAGGTAGGTTTGGGCTGAAAGGAGCATGTCAGAGCACACACACGTGAGATTTTTGTATGTGTGTGTAGGTCCAATCTCTTCACCGTCTTGTATGCCAAGATGTGTTCCCAGTAGTTTAATTCTTCCTAGAGGTTGTCTGCTCTCTCCCATGTGTCTCTTCTGGCATCACACAGCTGGCCGACAGAGGCACATGAAACCCTCAAGTGGAAAGATGCCTCTGTAGATATTGCAAATGAGCATGTCAAGACCTGATGGCAGCAGGAGTGGGAATGAGTAGCCAGACGTAGCTGCTTTTAGGTCAGTTCAAGTACTTCAGTAACAGAGAACAGGAAACAAAATCCTGTGGTTTAGGGAGGACAACAGTCCAAACTCCATGGCTGTGTCTACTGCATTATTTCATTTTAATAGCAAGATACATCTCATCCACTGAAAATCTGACCCTTCTGGGCTGTTCTTTAAGAAACCAGGCCTCAGCAGTCAGTGTAGCATAGAAAAGATGGCACCTCCCATCCTTTTTTAGAGTGG
>NW_010972728.1:2732-3128 GCF_000737465.1 Haliaeetus leucocephalus
AGACAGACAAAATTATGGGCTGAAGTTTTCAATGCCATGAGACAGGCAGCATCTTCTCTCTTGTTTACCTTTCCTTCCCCACTTCCTTCTCCTCCACCACCTCCCAACACACCCTTTGCAGAATCTTTGAACTGCTCAGGCTGAATTTATCAGCATCTAGTAAAGCTGGTGTAAGTGATGATCATTCTTCTCATTACAATGATATTAGCTCAATCCCCCTTACAGGTACAGACTAAATGATATTTTAGCATTAAACACTCATTCATGCTATTTTCAGAGACAGGTCATATTCCAGGGAACAAAAGGTGCCCCAGTCGACTTGGGGCCAGAACTTCAAACAGTGGGGGTAGTGCAGGATCTGGCTGATGGGTCCTGCAACATCCCTGAAGAGAGTAG
>NW_010972728.1:4470-4676 GCF_000737465.1 Haliaeetus leucocephalus
GAGTCAAAACTGAGCCAAAACCAAGCTGCAGTCATGGGCAATGTTGAAGAGCTGACATGTGAGGTGCTTGGCAGCCGTTTGTAAAACAGTTGTCCACTGTGCTCTCTCAGCACCTGTCCAAGCTATTGAGATTGAAGCAGGAGCAGACTTGCGTCCTTCGAGGTCACAAAGGAGTTCTCCCAACATCCTCCCGAACCCGAGTCTCA
>NW_010972728.1:5750-21035 GCF_000737465.1 Haliaeetus leucocephalus
ATTCATGGTGGTGGAGAGAGGTAGTGTCTAGGGCTCCATAAAACACTAAAGGTCATCCCCAGAGTCTACCTTCCTTGAAAACTGGGCTTCATCTGACTAAAACTGGCCATCCAAAAATTAAAACATGTGAAAGTCTAGTAACTAATGATTATTTTAAAGAAGGTTGCAGGCATAAGGCAGATGAACGAGATCAGAATTTTCCTACAAAACTTCCTGACTCATCTAAAGCTGATTTAAATTACTTTCTTCTCCACAGAGTTTGGGAATGAGTTTAACACTAAGTTAACTCAGGTGATTATTTCAATACACAGCAGAGAAAACTATCAATGGATCACTTGAAATTTATAATGCATAAAGCTCCATTCCTTATTCCCAAATGATTAAACTGCGTCCCCTGGTCACCCTGTTGGTCTTACTCCCTTTGTCTCAAAATACCATCTGACTTGCTCCTGCAAAATCCAGAATACTTGAAGTTTCTAAGATCCTCTGGATGCTGAGTCTAATAATCCTTTCTAGTGTTACAGTGATGTCTTCATAGATTAAGTTTTTAGCTCAAAAACTGAAAGCCAGCAGCTGTTTGCTTTTGTTTAATCTTTCTTGTCAGAGTTTAAGGTACTCTTCAATAAGATTAATAATGCTGCCAAATCTAGCCTAGATTCTAAAATAGAGATACTTCTAAGAACAGGAAAGATAAAACTTTAAAAAAATAATATAAAATCCCACAGGAAATCTTGCTTTATGCTTCAAAACTAAAAAGTATTTGCTTTGATGTTTGTCAAGTAACTGCAGAAAAAGAGAATAGCAGCATGGACAATATGGAAAAGATACAATTATTGCTTCATTAATTTTAACCTTAATCATTTTAAGGTTTAGAAAATAGGTCTTCTATGTGATTTTTTTTTTTTTTTTTTTCATATCTCCCACTCTTCGGAAGGTAACAGAAAGAAAACACAGAAGAAAAACATTGCTTAATTCTTGGTGGGTCCTGGGAGTGAAATAAAGAAAAAGTAAAAAAAAAAAAAAAAAAAAAAAAAAAAAAAAGTGTGACATGAAGGCTTTTACTGATTTTCACTAGTACTTTGTAAACTTAATCTAGAGATATTAATTTGGCCAGGCGTTATGCTTTCTTATTGTTGCAAATAATTAATGAAACTGATCTAACATAACTGATTTTGGGGAGAAGTAGAGGATGAAGACACATACCCTTTTAACCTTTAGGTCTCATCTAACTAATATTTTGTTACCCACTGCTCCTGACATTTCTTCATTTTTCCGTCTTGTGGAAAGATATGGCTCAGTAGTGCCAAATATAAATGAGATTTTTAAGCCTTTTCCTCCCATTTTATAGGTAAAGCAGATCTAAATAAGGGCTCGGGAATCACAGAACTGTGATAACAACAAGGAGTGTAAAAAGACCTATAGAAAAACAACAGTCCTGTCTTGAAAGATGACTCTAAGTAAAATGCAGTAGATTAAGTATAAAGTTCACACTCACACAAACAATAATTTTGTGAGAACCAGCTACTCCGGGCACTAACTGAGACAGAAATCCCAAGAAAAAGCTGCTTAGGATCAAGTCGCTAAGGTCTATCATAATGTACATACACAACAGAGTTGAATAAAGAAAGGTCACCCAGGCAAGTTTAATTCTGACATTTGGTATGTCTCAAATGATCAGTTTAGCATTTAAAACTGCTAAAACAAAACAAGAATAATGTTTCTGAATTGCATCACTGTAATTGTCTCCCCTCTTTGATCACTGGTAGGATTCCAGGTTTCCAGTGTGTTTAATAGAGACCAACAGGTACTGAATGTCTCAGTACACCGTTTAAGGGAAACCACATAGGAGCAATCCATGTCTACAGAGAAGCAACATTTTAGAGCTAGTTTTGCAAGGGTCAGAAGACAAAGTGTCTGTGATGAACCGAAAAGATCTAAAATCAGTTTCAAAGCAGAGGCAACAATTCTAAGATGAAAAAGAGATGTTAGTTTAGTGTAAATATAATATAAATTGTACTGAGCAAAGCTTTATGACATATGCCATAGCAGATCAGCTAAATGACTGAAAAGCCTCCATAAACAACATGCATTTAAAGACCAAACTGTATGACCCACAGAGGAAAGAAAGAATCAGGCTGGAAGAAGAAGGAGCAAAATCAAAACAATGAGCTATTTAGTAGTGTGATTGATTTTATGCCTTGCTATTTCCTCAAATAATCCATGTCTACAAAGTAGCAGTCACAATTTCTATATTCAACAAAAGTTACCTGGCACCAGCCAGAGTTTCACTACACTTGAGATTAATCTCCCACTTGCTTGCCTAAGCTCAGTTGCATGATAATTTGTAAAGAACAGACATAATTCACATCTTCTAGAGTTGGAGGAGAAAAAGTCCTGATCTCCTGTGGATCATCAGCCTAGAAAACTGAGCTCCTCTGCGGTCAGTAGGAGCACAACTCATACTGAGATATTTCCCCATTCCTGCAGGATGTTCCAATATTGTAAAACCAAATGCAAAGCACAGTCTTTAATCATACTCATTCTGTCCTCATCCTTGTTTATAAGAAGTATATGTGTGTATATAAATTTATATAAAAATATATATACCTATTCAGACATGCATATACATACATACATAAACACACTGGACACACACACATATATTAATATATGATCCTCAGCCTTTTGGCACTGTGATATGGAAATGGATTAACTTTACAGAGGTGATCAGCCACCAGTTTGTCAACTGAACACAACCAACTCTCCAAGCACAGTGCTTGCTATTCATTCCTCTAGTAACTAAAAGCCATTGCCCCCTAGCAATGTATCATCCACATCACCTCTGCAATATCAGGAAAGAGTAACTTCATTTTGCAAATGCGATGTGAGAAAGATTAATCTTAACGGGGAGCCTGTGTCAAAAATTAATACAGCCAAGCTTTCCTTTTCCTGGAGAAAAGCCTTAATGATCAATCCATCATGTAGCAGGGAGTTCAACCATAGTAATTTTAAATACCTGGGTGATAAGCAAGTGTGTATATCACTGATTACTGACTGTGTAGATAGTGTGCATAAATTAGAGAAAATATTACCTAATTACCTGATTTGTTTGTGAAATCCATTCTGTTTTTCTTGCCCTTATAAGCAAGTCCAACAGATGGAGAAAATTTATTTTGAGACATACATTTAATTAAAACAACTGAGATTGTCATGGCTTTTCCACCTCATCACAAGTTGAATTCACAATAGAAAAGCCACTTAACTGCTTCAGGATTTTTTTGAAAGAATTCAATTTGTGGAGATAAGGCTAAATAAACTGTTCACCAGCAGACTAAATCCCAGTCTAACAGGATGTTCATTTGGAAAAGGCATTATTCAGAAACACTTTTGCTCCTTAGTATGGAGTTGAACCTCTTGGAGAGGATGCACTTGCTTAACTTTTCCTTTTTTATCCCTGAAATGTTGAGAGCTTATGGATTTAACTTAAAAAAAACCAAACCAAAAATCAAGCACTAATAATCCCAGAAGCTATGATGTTAGCAAAACATTGTGAGGGTCATAAAAGAATCATAAGTAGCAGCACTGAATCTGTAAATTCAGGTGCTCCCAATGCAGCAAAGTTTGCAAGCTCATTGCTTCAAAGGCAGGCAGTGTACTAGGGTGTTACATCCTCAATGTGACTGAGAAACATAACAGCAAAAAACATTTACAGTGTTTTCTTTTTCAAAAGGATTTGTTCAGTTAAGTACTTCTTGGTTGCTAAAACTAATCAAAACACTTTAAAAACATAGAAATATATAAACATGCAACTATCAGTAACGAAAATAGCTGTATTAAGAGAGGACTTTTATGATGCCAGCTAGTGAAGATGAGTATTGGTCTTCAACTCTTCCAATGCATTTGCAATATGCAACTGTGAAATCCTGGTGAAAATGAAATCCTTTACAATAGTCATAAACAGAAAAAGGTGAATATGCACACAGGTACAAGAAGTGCATGGCTCTTTAACTGAGGCCATCATAAACCAACCTTTTAAAGAAAGAGGCATATGAAGATGTCTCCTACATCTTCATAAGGCAAGTTTTCAGGGTTTTAGGCACAGAGGACTTTTAGTTGTTTGGTTGTTTTGTTTGTTTGTTTTTGTTTTTTGTTTGTTTTTATTGTTTTGTTTGTTTTTTTGTTTGTTTTTATTTATTATTATTTATTTATTTATTTATTTATTATGTATTTATTATTATTTATTTCTCACTATCCTACTCTGTTACAATCACTTGGCAATAAATTAAATTAATTCCCCAGAGTAGAGGCTGTTTTGTGTGTGATGGTGATTGATAAGTGATCTCCCTATCCTTATGTTGACCTACGAGCATTTCATCATATTTTTCTCCCCCTGTCCTGTTGATGGTGGGGATTGATAGAGTGGTTTGGTAGGCACCTGGTGGCCAGCCAATGTCAACCCACCACAGAAATAAATCTCAATCCTGATCTAACTGAGAATTCTAATTTAATCAGCAATTGACAGCTTTTCTATTTCAATTCAATATTTTCTTTCTAGTACTTATTTTATTATTATTCACAGCATTTCTGTCCTTTGTGACTGTAGTCTGAAAGGCTACATAGTAAAGAGTTTAACTGAAAAGTCCTGTGACACGGAAAGATGCTCTGGAAATACACTTGCACTTCAAATTAACTATCACAAATAAGTGTTTGGTTTCAATAAAACAGTTACTAAAGGTTAATTAGTAGCTGATAAAAATATGTGACCAAGAAGGAAAAATGAGCCTGGTCACTCTATCTAAGAGTTACATGGGCAATAAAATATAATCATTGTAACATATTAAAACTATGGATTTAACTTTTGCCCTTGGAAATAAATAGACAATTATTCATTCATTAAACAGGCCTTGTAACAATGCTTACCAAGATGTAAGAGACTGTGTTGGACTATGTTTGTCTCAACATTGCTGACCATTGCTAGCCTCAGCATCCTGTTGCTGTGGGGGAGTACGTGCTGAAGGCCCTGAAGAAACCACCATATCCGCCTGAAGCTAGCAGTCTCTGTGGAAATGGCTGGACTCTTTGGAAAAACTGCGTACTCCTCCCTCGAAAAAGGAACTACAAGGGACTGGAAAAAGGAACTGAAAGGAACTGCAAGGGATTGAAAATCAGTGCTTGGAACTGGGACTTTGTCATCATCTGTCTGCTGGAACCTGGAACTTGGACCTCCATCACCTGCACCGAGACCAAGCCAATGGGACGTTGCTGGCTTCGTGGTGGTGGTAACTAGTCTTGCTGCATCTCTTCCATTCTCTTGCTTAGGCCTGCCTCTTTTTCCCTTCTTCTTCCCTCTGTCCTGTCACTATTATCAGTTGTTATAGGAAATAAAACTTGTAAGGTTGTACAGCATCTGACCTCATTTGTGTCTTAATCTCACTCTTGGGATCATTTAAGAACCCTGCCTGATATTGGATTGGGACACAAGATTAAGTCATTTGTCAATACTACAGATGTGCCACAGCTAGATAAAACAGGTCCAACAGAAAACTAATTGAAAATTGCCAAAATATTTCATTTTTTTTCCCAATGCATTCCAGTACTTTTAAAACAAATAAGTGAACTTAAAAAGTTTGGACGTTGTTGTTATGTTTGTGTAGATTGGTCCTGATACAGTCACTACTTAGTGACTTGAACTTCTCATGCTGCACTGTTGTGAGTATTTCAGACTGTCCAAGCCACAGAGTCCAGTCTCCTAAGTCAGAAGATGACACTGAGTTGTAACATTCAGGATGGTATACTCCCTAAGCTGCTAACCGAAGACCTATGGATTTGCAATGCTTCTGTTTTTACTGTTCTTACACCATCAACATCAGAACAGTAATCCTTTGGGTAAGAAAGTAGTGGATATATTCCTAGATACTCCACAGTTCTGGATATTTTCAATAAATAGACTGTCAGGCTATTGAGTTCCTTTGAATTTACTTTAGATTTTCCTGGGAGTATAACTCCTTTTGATAGTCCAGCTTGATTGCACATCAAACATTTCGCTATAAAAGATTGCATTTTTATAATTTTATTAGATCATATGCAGTTATTCCATGAGGAGATAGGTGTCTGAGAAGAACCTGGAGTTGACTTTCTTTTCTCTCTGGGATAGAAAAATAAAAAATTTCTTGAAGGTAAAATATTATGTCCCTTGAAGGTAAATTACTATGTCCATATTTATTTTCTCTCCTGTGCCATGGAAGAATGAATGGAAATGTTTCCATTTTGTCAGTGAAATACATAATTATGAAAAATAAATGGTATTCTGAGACTTTGTCACTGAGAAGAATAGAAAATACTGTCTGGGATAATAGGGTACCATCTCACTGCTGTAGATTCTAATGTCTTGAAGTAGGATTATTAGAGACACTGAAAGATTTGCAGAGTTTACTTCCTTCTGTTACCCTGCAACACTTTTTTTTCATAAAAACCTTTTCCAGTGAACTGGGGGGAAAAAAAAAGAAGACGTTCTTGGTACTCCAAGTATACATCTTACTTGTATACTGGAATATTCCTTTTAACAACAACAACAACAACAACAACAACAACAACAACAACAGAGTTGAATTCTAACTACAGTATATTGGCCCAAACAGAAGAAGTTTTTTTTCTCCATCCTAGCTACTGAGAATCAAATCTACTTTGTTGTATATTCACTAACAAAGCCAGCCTGATTGGTCAAAGATATCCAGAAATGAAGTTTTTGTTATCTAATTTAAACCGTTCCCATTACTGAGATCTCCATGCAGACTCCTTTTGGTAGACACTACAAGGGTAAATCATGCATGCACTGCTGATCTGATTTAACAGGAAACTACAGCAAAAGGTGATTTTTACAATGCATACAGACAAATAAATAAATAAGTGAAGGTCAAGCAAAGGAAAATGGATGGCATGCTGAAGAGAAAAGACAAAGATCAGACTTGGACTTCTCTTTCTCCTTACTATACCTGCACAAGTTACATTGGAAAGGAATGGCCAGAGTTTGGGGGAAGGAAACAGTACACCAGACCCCTTCAGGTTTAGGTTTCTGCTGCTGTGAGAGGCCCTTGGGTATCTGAGATGTTTCAACCACACTGTAGGCAATGATACACAAGTGAAAGCTATAGTTTAGCTTTAGGAAACTTGCAGTTTGCCAAGGGAAGGTCTCTAGGTTCATGGTGTGAATTGGCACAGCCTTGGAAGAAATTTGGAACCAACTGCTCATGACTTGCATTACACCCTGGACACTAAGACATATACCCAGTCTTACCTTTTTCCTATGGCAGTTTTAACAACTGTACCTCAGAAATTGGCCTTAAGAGGTTATCTGACTGCCACCATCTGGCCTAATGGCTATATTTTCTGCATTTGTTAAGCTTTCTTCCATCACGTTTTCATCATAGCCTGGGATGAGTTATAAGGCAAAGTTTCAAGGAAACTGCATATGCAGTTAGCATTCAGCTCCCCCTCTCTAGCACCTTGAGATGAAAGGCTGTTGCTGTACATATGGCTATTTATTTTGGCTTTCCTCTTCTTGGTGACCTCTAGAAGAAAAGGCCTGCTGTACAGAACGCTGTGTACCAGGACTGAAAAAAAGAAAAAAGACACAGCTTTGTTCATGTCAAGGTCTTGGATCTCTTGAGTATTATGTGTGCTCGCAGAACTGAACATTTCTTGAAGCCGGCCTTGAAATGAGAGTAACAAGAGCTTTGATAAATGGGCTGGACAATCTGTCCTGTTACACTGCCATTTTTACAAGCACAACAACATAATTTCCTAAAATATCTGAGTGAGAAATAAGGACATTTCAATGTCAAGCAAGATAATGTCTTCACATGTTCTGCTGGGCCATCCAGAGTATAATTATCAAAATAGAAATACATCTGTTCACCTATGAGAGAGAGAAATCTTGTGCTACTTCCTTTAATGTGCCCAGTTCTTGTTAAATTCTTGTTACTTCCATCAAAGACTTGAGACAGAGGAGGCAGCTGAAGTAAATACCCACTGTTCGTAAAGGCATTTCACAACAGTTTTGGGATTTCTAATTCTTGATTGCTTCAAAATGGAAGTCCACAGTAGGCATATGGCACAGTCTCTAAACTTGCCTCAAAACACAACTGTTTTCTGGTCCTAAATGCTGAAGAGTGACAAAAACCTCGTCACTTATGGTCCACAGCAGTTTGTACAGCACACTGATGGGGGAGCGGTGAGAACAGAGAAAGAAAATTATTTATTCATGCACTTACATTTCCCATTCCCACGGTATTTAAGTTTCTCAAATTCTCTGAATCAAAAGGATTGTCACTTTTCCAGGCTTTAGCTTAACTGGAAAGAGTTGGATGACTCTGTGGCACCCAGAAAGAGGGAATGTAAGCCAATCTCTGTTTTCGATTTGGATGTGTGCATAAAGGTCAAAGTACCAGGGAAGAAACCAGCCATATTGGTGGTGATATTAATAGCTCTCTTTTTAATGCTTTTCAGCATTTTTGATGGCATTTCCTAATGTAGTGTACTCTATGTTCTGATGGACAACTGTAAGAAAATACATGTGAGTTAAATACCTAAACTTCGTAATAAATAACTCAAGGTAAACATGAACAGTACTAAGAGTAGTTTCCAATCCTTGGTTTAGGTCCTGTAGTCAGTAGAAGACACAGAGAATGAAACTGTCTTAGAAATGTGTTCATGAAGACCAGTTTTGTTAAGCTGATGATGTCATTTGTTGTTGTGGGGTTTTTTTGGTTTTTTTTTTTTTTTACAAGCTATAGGTTTTGAAATATATATCACTTTAACACGTCAGGTGCCATGAAAAATGATTTCTGACCTTTCTAAGCAGGCTGGCTTTCTGAAAGTAACAGAGTTCATAGCTGGAACAAGAAACATCTTCTTATGAACAATAATGTTATTAAAACAACTGGAAAAATTACAGTACATGTGATTCAGATTAATTATTTTAGTAGTTCAAGCATTTACTGATTAAATACAAAACAAGCTTCATACAGCAAAAACAGCAAAAGAGAAGTATGCACAATTTGGACTAACAGTACAGGAGCTGGAAAGAGACCATAACCCCCATAATTCAAGACATGAACCAATTGTTCTTTCAACAGTGAACAGTGATAACTCAGAACTGGAACTTAAAAATACCATTCATTTCAGGTAAGAAAGATAAACCAATGCGTTTTAAAGAAAAAATTTGCAAAGAAACGGAACATCCTATGTTCCTTTGTACTCCACACTGCTAACCAACACACCCACAAACCAACTAATTTGAATTAGACCATTTCATGTCATGATACATTTGTACCCCGTGATCTTTAAACACTTTCTACAGATAACTGGTTTCACTGCAGACGTCTATCTGTATGTTGCTCTCTGCACAGGGACAGAGCAAACGGTAGGGCAGAGGAGAAGTGTCCTCTGTTGGCATTCAAGTGCTGAGACAGAGCAAGAAAAATAAATAGATAAGAATAAACTCAGAGAGTAAGCAGATGAGACAAATAAAAGTTTATGGTAAAAACAAAAATGAGAAGGAAGGTGAGAGGTAAACAGAAGCCACTGAACAAAGAAAAGAAAAATCACTTTGAACACTAAAATACAGACAAAGCACGAATCTTAAGGTGGTTGTATTTCTATGGAAGACTATTCCTTTCAGGCTCACTGGTAAAATCTTGGTGCAGGTCTACATCTTTGCAGGTATCCCAGAACTATATGAGTCCTTCAAGGATCCTTCTGTGAAGCACCAATAAGATACTTGCAAAAGCAAGCTTCAGAGCCCCACTACAAATCTTGACTTGCAGTAATGCTTGGCGGGCAGCTGCTTCCAGCAGGATGGATAGTCAATCTCCCAGAAGAGTGTCCACACTAACCTACTCTCCATGTCAGAAATCTTTAAGAGGCATCAGTCCCTAGATGTGAGATGACAAGCGTTCACTCAGCACAGAACAAGAAGATAATGTGAAACACCTCCCTGGTCAAATTTTCTCTGTACAGAAAAAGGTTGTATTTAACATTTCTGCATTGACACGCATTTTACTTTCTGAAGTGTTCTGCTGTTCCTGTTGACTTGTTTTCCTAAAGCTGTGGTGACCTTCTTTCCCCAGCAATGAAACTTAACTAGTTGCAGGCTGCCCATTACTCTACAGCCACTGATTTGAATGTCTTGGCACAACAGTTGCAGTTATGGTGTCTTGACTATTGCTACCTTAACACCTCAGCAGCTACGATATTGAAGCCTTGCTTATTATAGAAGAGATGATATAATATCATATGATACTATGATATTACAGCATCTTTGTAATACCAGTTATGGTTATTGGAAAAAAAAAAAAGGAAGAATTTTTTTAGTGATGTCCATTCCTAGCATATACTCAGGAACAGGGTACAATAAATTTGATGTTTTCCACAGATTTTGGATGACAAAGCAACATCTGATGAGCAGTCTGCTATTCCACATCTAGACAGTCCCCCAGTGGAATGAAGAATACAGCTCTTTATATCAGGTGCTGCAGTGTGAGCTCGGAAGGGGTGCAAACACAAACCTACTGCTATTAAAATCAGTCATTCCATCAGTTAAGTGTAACTCTGCCATTGATTCCCATGTAAGATACTTTATGGCTTGCACTCAGGACCACAGATGAAGGCAAAAGTCTCCTGTACACAGCTTGCTGCAGTCTATAGGGAATTTAACAGGGGTGTCTATTAGCAGTCCATCTACCAACCGCAACCTAGGCTCAACTGTTTCCTTCAAAATGCATGTGAATCTGCTGGACAGCTGTTGTATGAAATCCTACTTATCACTTTAATGCTAATTTATTTTTCATTTACCATGATAATGTAGGTTAGAATGGTATTTATAGGTAACTATGTTTAATTATCTAATTATCTAAAGACATACCAGTGCATGTGCAGTCCCAAAGACCAGTAAGCAGTCAACAAAAAATCATCACCACTTGCAAATATACATTTAAGTACCTACATTTCAAATACATTCACCATCTCAGAACTCAACCATTTGTACAGTTCAAAAGTTTTTAGTGTAAATTACCAAGGAATCAGCCCAAGAATCTGACCTAAGTTTATGTATGCTCATCATATTCTGTTCATAAGAAACACTTCTTTGATTATCAAGTCCTGTCTCCTCCAAGGTACCTTAACTTAGAATTACCTTCTTAAGATGGAGTTCAGTGTTTTTATGCTGGAAACATTTTCACCATTTGCCTGGATTTTTTTTTTCCACTTTTTTTTTTTCAATTTTCAGGGAAAAAAAAGAGTGCCTTGAAAAGTATGCTGTTTCAGAACCTAGTTGCCCTAAGGAAACTTTGGAACTTTTGTTTAATCTCCAGCCTTCATTTCTTAATAGGCAACTTTAATACATTTTCTTTTGTGCCACCAGTACTTAGCAAATTTTCCCTTCTGAATATTTACCATGGTGATACAAGTCAATTGAGCCACTCTGAGGCAGATATTTTCTTCTTTTCAGTAATTTTCCCTTTCTAACCAGGCCACCTTTATGGCTGCTCACATCAGGAGGCTCAGTTCTCTGTCACATAGTTACTGGAGTCACCATGCATGTGGTCTCTGGTGAACTGAGCATACAGATAGATATACGTACATCTGACACAACACAATGTCACTTTCTTATTCAGATATCAAGTCAACAAGTGAAGGAATAATAAAGTCTAGTTGGACATTGTCAGACCTAACAGCTTCTAGGTCAATATAATAAAGCAAGAGCAAAAGTTTCTCTCTTTCCAGCTAAGTTGCTTTGTATGCCCCTGGCAGTCATGGTACACACAAGGCATTGCAAGCTATTCTGTGGAAAGGAGTAGATTAAAAGTTAAAAGCAGAAGTAAATAGAAATAATTAACATGAATTTGCAACACCCCTTAAACTTATCCCTTAAAAAGGTTTTGTAAAGGGCAGTTCAGACTCACTGGGGAGCTGCCTCCCTAATGAATTGAGGGACTATAAAGAAATATAAAGCACAGTAACCACAGTAGGTTACGACTAGTGATGGCACTGTGATGGTTAAGGAAATAAACTACCATAATGGTAACTCAGTCAAAGACCCAGGCCAGAGCATTTGCTGTAACTTTAGCTATGGATGTACATACAGGAGTTAACTTGCTAAGGCTGGATGTGCGTGTAGGACACAACTATTAATTTGATTCTCCAAGATGGCTTTACAGTCCCACAGCAGTGTGAGGTAACGTGGCTTACAAGTATGTGTACAGCTAATGCAAACCAGCAAGACTGGCTTGCTGGCTCTTTATTTTAATCCCTTAGAGAGCGGATTTTTAGAAAAGACTGAAGATGACAGTAAAGGTCTGTTGAAGATTCCCCACTCCATTTATTACTTTATCCGTTGTCTCCAAATAGTCAAAATATGTAAACACTTGCATATAATTAACATATTCTTACACCACATTATGTTACACTGTCT
This sequence comes from Haliaeetus leucocephalus, assembly GCF_000737465.1. Lineage (NCBI taxonomy): Eukaryota > Metazoa > Chordata > Aves > Accipitriformes > Accipitridae > Haliaeetus > Haliaeetus leucocephalus. The sequence continues at coordinate 18,220 of NW_010972728.1, forward strand.
GTTGTATTGATTATGTTAATTATGAGCATTAGTTGTTTCTGTTTGTGATCCATTTGACCAGTTTCATAGAAGCTGTATCTTTGCCAGTACCACATTGACTCATTTATCTCATTTAGAAATTGGACTAAATTGAACTCTAGTCATCATACTGGCCTTCAAGTTAATGGCTAGTCCCTTGCTTCAGCCTCCCTTGCACTGGCTGACGATAGAAATAAATTTGCCAATCTACCAGAACATTACCAAAGTTTAAAGCCAAAACTTAAAACAAGGAAATCATGTGTTAGGAAACTTGACTCACATAATATATATGATATCAGTTGTAACTGCAGCCTTCATTTCTACATTTTACTTTCAGATCACTGAGGGTGAAGTACAAAAATATGCATGTTCAGGAAACGATTGGGGCCAAAAAGTCAGAACAGATGTATTGGTGGGGTTTTGGTGGTGAGGCAGCTGCAGGGGTGGCTTCTGTGAGAAGAGGCCAGGGGATGCCCCTGTGTCTGACACAGCTGATTCCAGCCAGGTCCAAAATGGACCCGTCGTTGGCCAAAATGGAGCTCATCAATGACACTGGTGACAGCTCTGTGATAGCATGTTTAAGAAAGGGTAAAAAACACTGTGCAGCAGCTATGAGAGGGAGGACTGAGAAAAATGTGAGAAAAACAGCCCCGCAGACATGAAGGTCAGTGAAGAAGGAGGTGTGTGTGGGGGGAGGTGCTTCAGACACCAGAGCAGAGATTCCCCTGCAGCCCGTTGTGAAGACCATGGTGAGGCAGGCTGTCCCTCTGCAGCCCATGGACGTCCACGGTGGAGCAGATATCCACCTGCAGCCTGTGGAGAACTGCACGTTGCAGCAGGTGGATGTGCCCTGATGGAAGGAAGCTGCAGCCCCAGGCAAGCCCATGCAGGACCAGGCTCCTGGCAGAAGCTGTGTCCTGAGGGGGACCCACGCTGGAGCAGTCTGTTCCTGAAGGACGGCACCTTGTGGAAAGGATTCACACTGGAGCAGTTCTTGAAGAACTGCAGCCTTTGAGAAGGAGTCACACTGAAGAAGTTAATGAAGGACTGTTTCCCATGGGAGGTACCCCATGCTGAAGCAGGGGAACAGCATGGGGAGGATGGTGTTGCAGAGACAAAGTGTTATGAACAGACCAAAACCCCCATTCCCCGTCCCTCTGTTCCCTCAGTGGGGAGGAGGTAGAAGAGTCAGAAATTAAGTCAAGCCTGGGAATAAGGGGGCGGTGATGGTGGGGAAGGTGTTTTATCCTCCTCTGTTATTAATTTGCAATAAATTAAATTAATCTTCCCCAAGTTGATTCTGTTTTGCCCATGAAGATATCTGGTGAGTAATCTTCTTGTCCTTATCTTGACCAATGAGCTATTGATCTTATTTTCTCCCCCTATCTTGATGAGGAGGGGGAGAGAGAGGGTGGCTTGGTGAGCACCTAGCAGCCAGCCAAGTCAACCCACACAACAGGCAAGGAAAGGTAATGAGGAAAGGAGCAGAGACCAATCTATTAGAGAATCATTTGAAAACATCTGTGTGTCTATAGCCTTTGGATAAGAAATTTTGCAGCTGGCTACATGTGGGCATCAAGCATTTATTTCATCACTGGTAGAACATATACTTATATGCTAGTCAGAATTTTAGGATATTCTCAGCTTAGAGTGGCATTTTTTCTTTTCCTTTGTTTCTTTCTTCAATTCATAGAAAGTTTAGGGCATTTTCCTAATATCTAGGCACAATATGAAGGACAGGAGCCCTGTGTGATATCCCATGTACTGTACATAGCACAGAGACAATCACTGCTTGAAATGAGTTTACAGTCTGAATAGTTTTCAAATAAAACTTTCTGTGTGAATGCTGTCCATGTCACCGAGAGAAAGATGTGCACAGAAGTATCAATGTCAGGACATACGTATTTTAGGAAGAGTGAAAAGAGTGTAGGTGTAAGGGGAAGAGTATTGTGAACTTGATCAAGTTCACCAATAACTAGAGTAACAGATTTGAGAGATTTCCAAACCTTGAACTGTGCAAGTTCTATCCATCTCTGAATCAGTCTATTGCAAATCAGTTTAGTGCCCAAAGCTTTATGTTGTGGTTTAATGCTGAACAACATTCACTGTTAGAGCTGAGGGCTATTAGCAGCTACCAGTTTGATTGTTACCTTTTATTCTTGATAAAAAATAGCAACAATGACCACGATAAAAAAAAATAATAAAAAAATAAAATTCCAGCAGCAGAAGCAACAGCAGCAACGGGAAATGGACAAGTGATTACAAACATCCAATGCTACAGTGACACCAAGTGGTGAAATATTAGCCTTCATGCTGCAGTTTCAAAGTTAAGGTACGTAGTCTGACACTTCTCATCTGTCTCCTATTTTGCCTTTTCTTCCCCTCCCATGCAAGTCAGTGTCAGTATCACTGTTAGAATGTATTTTCCTTAGCAGTACATTGCCTTTTCTACAGAAAGCATTAATAAAACTGTCTCCCCTCCCCGCCAAGTTCAAATTAACTCTGTGAAAGAAAAACAAAGGTTTAACATTTTATATTCTCAGTAGGTCCCTTTGTTCCTGCTTGTATCATATGTGACACAATTCACCAAGAGTAAATTTCTCTAATTAAACTGCTGAGAATTTTTTTTTCTTATTTGAGAAGTGTCTCCTTCTATTTCTTCCTCAAACAATCTAGAGGTATACATCCTTCTGAGACAGAGACGAGAGCAATAGTTCTTTGTAATTTGCCTTAAGGTCTTAGTTACACTTACATTTTATTAAGAGTTTTTCTTCACTGAGCCTTTTATTTGAACAGTC